>NC_056730.1:650464431-650686931 GCF_019279795.1 Protopterus annectens | reverse complement strand
TAAGTGTTGCCCTCTACTCGTCACTCATTAGACCCACTATAGAATACAGTGCCCCTTTTGGTATGTACCACACAAGTCATCTACAACTACTGGAAAGGCCACAGAAATACCTCACAAGAGGATTACCAGCCACTAACAGATGCCCTACACAGACCATCTCAAAAAACCCCAACTTTACTCCGTCGCATATCCCCTACTCAGTGGCAATCTCTGCCTAACATACAAAGCTATGTCAAACCCAGAGCTGTTGGACATGCTTCACTTAAAGAAATCCCAATCCTTCCAAGCTACACACTCTAGGGACCTAAACCTTGTCACCACAATAAACAGAACATGCTGGAGGGATATATTCCTGTCCCAGAGACTTGTCATACTCTGGAACAAACTACCTATCTATATCAAACAAAGCTCCTCATTAGCACTCTTCAAGAAAAATCTTGATGATTGGATGGGAGATAGGAAATTCACCGTGGGGATCACTTCTGTGGCTCTGCTCGACAGGGCCACAGGAAAATAATTTTCTTGGGTGGCAAAAGCCAGGGTACCTTTTTGGCTAGGCTTATATTGGCCCTAGGGACAATAGCCTAGTACCTACCTATGAACCTATATATATATATGTATATATATATATATATATATATATATATATATATATATATATATATATATATATACATTTTTGGGGGGGTTGTTTTCACTGGACTCTACAAGCCCTTTATGATTTATGCCCTAGTTACAAATTTGAAATTACAACATACAGTAGTAGAACTGAAATATTAAAATAAACTGAAAATATAAACAGGGTAATTCCAATTTGCAGTAAAGGATACCTTGATACTGAGACATACTGTGATAAAAGATAGTTTTAGGGAGTTACAAGTGATTTAGAAGCAGACAGGGGAAGCAGGAAAATGGAGAAGGAAAGAAAAAACTCATACCAGTCATGATAAATTAGAGCCAAGCAGTTTTATATCAGGTCATTTTCAAGAACACAGAGTAAACTTGTATTTACATGACAGTTAATGAAATGCATAGATAGTCAAGTGAATATGGATACTGTACTTTAAGAACCTTTCATGGGATCCCTCAGGGACCTTTGCCAGTGGACATACGTGAGATGTGGTACTTAAAAGCAGATTGGAATGAGACCAGTGTATGGAGGAAACATATTTAATGTAGTAAAGCACTGGCTGTCTTATGGGCTAGGTGTGAGCATACTATGTGAACAAAGATGTGGCAGTATCCTATGGAGCAGAGAGAGATGCATAGGTGTGTTGCAGCATAGTCATAATGAGAAGTACTTCAGTGACAGATCACTCACAGGTGAAGGACGACACCAAAAACAAATCTAAAAGCAAATGTTGTGAGGTGGCTCACTGCTGGATTGAACAATTTTAGCTTTTAAGAGTCATGCAGTGGTGTTCTTTTCAGAGCCATAACTAGAACAATTGATGACCTAGGCACTCCCCAGACTGGTGCCCCTACAACCCCCACCCCCCAAAAAAGTTTATCCAAAGTTCAGAACCAAAAAGAAAAAGCTGCTAAAGTGACTACTAGTACAGCACTTGTACCGAATTAGCAGCTAAGATGCACTGCCAGTTAAACCTTTTTGACATCTTGAACCCCTTGCATCTGCCTCTTCTCCACATCCTAGCTATGGTACTGTTTCTTCTGTGGGAAGTGTACCGTAAAATTCCATAGTTTATTTTGTGATATACACAGATAAGAAATGTTCTAGTCTGTTAGGGATGAAGGAGGAAGATCATATTACAGAGCAGGCATGAAGAACCCCTTACTCAGTGCCAAGCCATGTTGATGTGTAAAGGAAGAAGTAGCCATATACCATGCCAAAGTGGACATTTTCTTATGAATATACTTTTAATACATTCAAAATAACAATATGGGCTCAAGGATGGCAGTCAAGTAGTTTAAGCTCAGGCTTTTTTTCGCGGACACATTTAGAAGACTTTTTTTTTATTTAGCTCAGTTCTGCTTTCAGACCTCATACCTTGCTGCATTTGTTGGCCATTTCATCAAGGGCCCATTTATTACTCTGTAGAGTACTGTCAACTCTTAGCGCTGGCACAGATTTAAGCATATGCTCTTGCAAGGTAGGTCTGTTCTCATGTCCCACATAAGCTAAAGGTATACTGCTGCAGACATCTGACAGGTCAGTATTTTAAAGTCTGCATACATGTATACATTCTAAAGTTTGTATACAATGGCACAACTCCTACTCACCCCTCAAAAACTCACAACTCTAGCAAAACACCTTTCAAAATCTTTTCAGCAAATGGCACTGAAATCAAATTAGTCCACTGTACCAAACTATTAGGAGTCACAATAGATGATAATCTTAAATTTGACCTCCACATCCAAAGCAATACCAAGAAAATCCATCAGAAACTAGGCATGCTATCCAGAAACAAATATTTTTGAGCATACCCTCAAAAATTACTCTAGCCACAACCTACTTACTACGCTCTTTCTTCTGTGGAGCATCAATTCTAACTAATTTACTGCCCTCCATAAAAACAAACTTGAAAGCTGCTACAATAAAATTGCCAAGTTTGTTACTAATTCATCCTCCTTTACCTACCACTGTAAATCTCTGCACACCCTTAGCTGGGTTGAACTCCTCCTCCACCTCTCCAGCATTCAGCTTATAACAATACATAAAATTATATACAATCCATTAGCCTGCCCAACTCTTACCCCTTTAATCAACATATATTTCCCTAAAAGAGCTCTTAGATTGGAAAACAAACAACCTCTCAAGCATAAATAAACTGAATAAACCTCCTGGACAAAGACTATACTTGTCTAACCTACCCACCTTTAAATGCTCCCTAAAAGAACACCTTACAAAATCTTGGAACTGCTCCAGTGGCAATTCTAGCTGAACTTACTATATTCACTCATCCTCTTCAACCTAAATCACACTTCACAGCCCCCCTCCAGCCTCCTACTCCACTCCTTTATGTTGTTTTTCCCACTACCTTAGCTTAGCCACTTCATCTCTGCAGACCTTTCCTCTGCCTCTTTCTCTTTCCTCCTATTCACCTAAGCTACCTGAAGACACCCTACCCTGCACTCTTCTTATAATCTTCTTCTCTCCATCCTTCTTCGTTTTATAACCATAGTATGAATGCCATCTCTCATTCTAAGACTTCTCTCAATTTATCCTCACTGTCTCTAATCACGTACTCTCTAATATCTCTTTAAATATCTTATTAGAATCGTCTCGGGTCTCATTTATCCCATACTAATCTATGTAACAAATAATATGACTAGTGAGTTTTTCCTCATATGGTCACTTCAGCTCATGTTATTGTCTTTCATTGCACTCTAAACATATGCTCTGTTTTTCTCATTGCAACATTTTTTCACTCTTATGATTTGTAGAGTAATGTGATACTTTTGTGTTTTAAAATATTTGCACTTGATGATTTGTAGTGTAGAATGATACTTTGTGATTGAAAATATCTGTACTTGATTTTTGAAATATTATGAATGAGGAGCTTTTCTTCCAGGGCCTCTGCTGAAAATGGGCACTTTCTAGCCCAGTTGGACTTTACCAGTAAACAAATGCCTAATAAATTTTTGCGTCTTTTGGCTTTTCCCGGTTAAGGGTCGCCACAGCAGAACTCCTGTCCGCTAATGATTGGTAGTTGATTTTTACATGCTGAGTTACTAGCCCTGATGCACAACCTTCAACGAAGGTACGCCCATTCACGCATGTCTCCACGCAGAAGACACTCTAACTGAGAATCGAACCGGACAGCGTCTTACTGTGAGGCGATGCCTAATAAATAAATAAATAATTTCATTGTATAGTGCAGTCTCATAACAAAGAAATACTAAAGAATTATTCATGGCATTTTACATCCTGTTCCTTTTACTTATTTAAGCTAAAACTTTATCTGGATGAAGCAATTGTTTTTTATTACTATTACCATTCCGTTGTCGGGTAGATGATATGCAAACAGCCTGTCTGGTATGGAGCTATCAGTGCAAACATTCCAGTATTACAGCTGAGTTGTGTAAGATCAACAAGTAAACAAAGATTTCAAAATATTTTATTTTTGAGCATCAGCAACTACTTTCCATGACACATGGTATTTCTGAACACTGAAAAAGAATGCATATGCAGGAACTGGCCCATCTGCATTTTCTTATTACTTCTTCAGGCCAGGGCCAATACAATTCAAAGCTCTATTGTTTCAATATTATGACTAGGTGGATGGTCAGGAACCCGTACAAGAAATTTTGCATTCTGGTTTGTAGACTAATGTGCACAAATGAAGACACAGAGAATGGACATCCCTGTGTTGAATTAAATTATTTGGAAATCTGATTAAAAATACTGAATGTTGTGCATTTGTTCTCCACAAAAAAAAAAACAAAAAAACAAGATGATTATTTATTAATCTTTTTTTAATAACCTTACAACTTTCCTGCTGGCTTCCCTTTCTGTGCTATATAAATACAGGTGAGCTTTAAAAGTATGACATTTGTAAACAATAAATGACTTTAATACTTTACCACTGATCTGCATTTCATTAGTTGTCGGTGTGCTAATCACTGCCTCCACAGCTCATTGTTTAACTTGTAAGGTAAATCCCATTTTTGTTCACAGTGTAAGTTTGAATAGATGAAAGTTGACCACACATTATAATGTATAATGTATAATGTGTGCAGATGCTCTTCCTCATTCTAAATATTAAATCTTACTAAGTATGCTTAAATGCTGCAACTAATGTGCTCTGTCTGCCTGGGAAACAATATTATATTAAGTTGCATTTATTTAATGATGTGAACATTAATGCCACCACTCAAACATCTCCTTGGAAATGACCCATTCTTCTAGGTTAAATGAAGCACCCATTAGTACTTAATCCATCTCAACAGGCAGTAACCACTGTAATAATTTCATAGTTTGAGTATACTGCATAGAAATCATAGACCATCAGAACACAGGCTCCACACTCTATATATGCAGGTACTAGGACAGAGCTTAATTACCCCATCCCTAGAATTCATCACATGTAGTTTCGCTGATCAGATGCCCTGTTCACCTTATTCATAGTTCTAAGCATGAGCATGCAACATATGTTAAACTTACAAATGAAATGATGCGTACATGAAATAAGGCCGACACCATCTCTTCTTTCACTTTTTCCATTTAGTATTTAACAGGCAGCCACAACACGCAATAGACCACATTCTACTTAATATCTATTTGGGTAATGTTTGTTACAATTTCCCACAATTAAAATGCAACAATGACTTTATTGTCTAGTTAATCGATAAATTACACAATATAAGGAAGAAATTTACAAGAGCAAAAAAAAGCCTGAAACTTGGAACACATTGAACCCTGAACCCAACTTCTAGGTATAGCAAGCATTTAAGGCAGATGAATATATGTAAGGTAATGGCAGGTTATGATATATGACTAAGGGAATTATTATTGCATTCTATCTACTAAAGCTATCAAAATTAGTTTAAGCAACTGGATAGTATTTACAAATTTCACATAGTAAAATTCCATATTAGAAAAACACATATTGTACCTTTCACAAATAACAGCTTTCCAGAAAAGCACTTGACTGAATGTTTTCAAAACTTTGGCCCTAATTTCTAAAGACTTGCTTTTAGTGTAAGTGACAATTTATACTGAGAGCAGGTGTTTTCAGATCTGGTCCCCTCTAGTAAGCCTGTTTATAGCTAGGCCTTACAATGAAGTAAGTCACTTACACTGAGAGCAAGTCTTTTGAAATCAGGGAGACAACAATGAGAGCAACTCTTCTGGAATATGGCCCTTTATTGTCAACTCTGTGAAAGAAAGATAAAGTAGCCCCTAACCCACTGTTAGAATGATTACAATTTATCACGGCAGACAGGTAATTCACAAGGGTACCACAGGAGGAAAGTTAAAAACATATCCCACTTATTGTTTCTGAATGAGTTATATACATGCATCAGTTGTGACAGAAAATTATTTTGTTAGCTTGCTCTGGTAGAATTGCACATGAATGCAAGTGTTGGCTACCTTCTGGGATTTCCACTTCTTAACAATAATAAATTGCCTACAACAGTGCCCAAATGAACCATTTTCCCTTCTTTAACAACTTTTTACTGATTTTCAGACTTAAGAAATATTAGTGCACAGCTGTATAAAAGACATCTTTCTAATATGCTCCTGTAAAAGTCATATAACTGATTTTTTCCCCAAATTCAAGCTACCCATTTAAAATTATAATTATACCTCTTACAAAACAAATGAGCAATACTTAAAAAAACAAGCAGCTGATGTAAAATTAATTTATTGACTACAAATAACTCTAGATGTCATTGCCAAATGTCTTCTCTGAGTTACAGGAACTAACACACACATATGCAGTGTGAATGTGCAGTCAGTCCATTTTAAAACTGCATATAGAAAATTGAGTGTAAGAACAACAAAATATCTTTTAACACATTTAGCTCACAGGGTATTTCTTATTCTTAATTAGATTTTAATTTAACTGGTTTTGACTATCTCATTTTCTAATTTAATTACTTCCTTGTGGTTCTCTTTTATTATTAGAAACTTACAATGTTGTATCTCAATACCACACTGAGAAGCACCGATCTTGCAGCTTCCCAAATAGTTTAAACAGTATTTATAAAGTATCTAATATTGTTATAATAATTTGTACAACTATTTCATCCAGTAGTAAATTTGGATTTAGTCTACACCTACTTGTCCTGTTTAATCTATTATCTAATCTTAAATAGAGTATGTCTGCTGAATGGTCTAACATTTCCTAGGTTATCTATAATACTCGAAATAAAAGATAGGAATAATGCTGCTTCCTAAAGTTTTAACTTCACTCAGTAACTGTTTAAATGTCTAGGCTTTCTGTTTTATCATTAGTAAAGAACCACTTACCATTTCCCTAATTATACAAAAAGAAAAAAAAAACAATTGGTCAGATTCTGTAACATTTGCAAACTCCAGCATTTTTCACTGATATCAGTGCAAAAAGTTGCAGATAAGCCTGTAATTTGCAAATATGCTTGAGTGAACTTAGAATATCTCGACACATAACAGATTTGAACAGCAGCCTCAGCACACTGTCCAGCAGTCCACAGCCATTCTGTAATTCTTGAAAACTGTCACATAAATTTTAATGCACACTAACAAAGTTACAGAAATTGTACTATCCAAATGCAAGCTGCATGACTATGTAATACATATCCTCAGCAGTCTCCCCATTAAGCCCTGAGACAAATATGGATGTCTACATAAGTCATGTACTAATAAAATACACTGCTGGAAGTTACAGATTCCAATGGAATTCATAAAATTTCTAATATAAAATTAATAAAGTTGAAGGGCAATCATGGCCACTTCACCAGAGCTAACAGTAGCTAACAATAGGTGCAGGACTGGGCAACTTCAACTAACCCTCCATTAACTGGGAAAACTACTCATGTACCAATACATTTGGCCAACGTTTCCTGGAAGTCATTAATTCCAATGCCCTGGACCAGCTCATTCTTACTCCCACTAGAGGTAGCAACATCCTTGACCTGGTCATTACTAACATGGGCAACTATTGCTCTACACCAGTAGTCGACTCCTCCCTGGTTAGATCTGACCACAAACTAATCACCTTGGAAATCCACCCCCCCCCCCCCCAGCAAAGGTAACCACCATGAAAAACTTCTCCAAAGTTAACTTTGGGCTCCTAAAAACAGATGTGGCTAACTTCACGGCATCCATGCAAACAGGGAATAGTTGCATGACCCCCAAATCATACACCAATGCACTGTACAAATATGTACACAAATACATGGATCCAATAGAACCAAGATACTCTCCTCAAAAAAATGGAAGCCAATCTGATGGTTCCCTGCCATAAACAAACTCTACAACAGAAGGAGGAAACTGATGTGGAATAAGGTGAAGTCCCAAGATTGGAAAAACTCCCTTATCAGCCTCAACAAAATGTTGAGATCCCTCATCAAATCCTCTAAAGCTAGCTATGAAAACAGAATTGCAGCAGATAGTAAAGACAACTACAAGCCCTTTGATAGTTATGTACAGAATCTCCACGGCAATACCCAGATTTGCTCTGAGCTACTGCACAATGGTACTGCCTATACCTAGCCAATAGATATTGCCAATATACTGGCCAACAGATTCAGTGCCAACTTTACCCCCCCAAAAGACCAATCATAATACCAGTAGATTGCCAGGCACCCAGTATTACTGCTGCACAGGTTAAAACAGCACTGTCTAAGGCCAAGAATACAGCTTCTATGGAACCTGACAATAACCCTGGCTGTGTTCTACATGAACTACAGAGTGAACTGGCACCTCACCTGTGTGCCCTGTTCAATCACAGCCTCACCTCAGGTTTTGTCCCTACCAAATAGCGCATTGCTATAGACATCCCTCTCCACAAAGGAGGAGTGACTATAGACCCAGGGAACTATCACCCCATTAGCCTGACAAGTCTGATGCAAAGCTATGGAATGCATCATCATAGATCTAATACCCAAGGATATAGGGAATCTTCAAACTCTGGATCCCACACAGTTTGATTTTGTGAAGGGTAGATCATGCCTGCTCAACCTGGTCAACTTCTCTGGGTCAGTCACCAGAGCTGTGGATGAAGGCAAGGTGGTTCATACAGCCTGCCTTGATGTGGCCAAGCCTTTGATATCATTCCCCACTCAGGAATCATAGAAAAACTCACTAAGCTAGGCATCAACCCCTATATCACTAGGTGGTTTACAAACTGGCTCACAGAACGCACAGTGTGAAAGTAGCTGACTCTAAGTCAGACTGCCGACCAGTCATGAGTGGAGTCCCACAGGGATCGGTCCTGGGTCCTCTCCTGTTTGGTATCTACTTCTTAGAAGTCCAGGCCAACATGAAGGGAATCTGGCTGACAAAATTCACAGACAATTGCAAGTTGGGAGCCATTATTAACTCCCCAAGTGATTTTGACATCCTACAGAAAGGCCTCACTGAGATCAACGACTGGTGTCAGAACCATGGCCTTAAGCTCAATGCCAAAAAATGTGTCTGCATCCTCTTTGGGAAAAACCCAGTTCCCATGAATTACCACATCAATGGTAGTCAACTGAACACAGTTATAAGAGATCTGGGAACACAGGTTGACAGCAACCTCTCTTTTGACCAACACATTGCCACTGTGGTCAGAAAGTCCATCTATGTGGCACATCTCATTACTAATGATTTTTCATCCAGGAAGAAAGAGGTCATTGTCTCCCTCTACTCTTCCCTCATTAGGCCGATCATTGAGTACAATGCCCTATTTGGCATGTACCTCACTAGACACCTGCAACAACTGGAGAGGCCACAAAAGTACCTCACAAAGAGGGTCCTAGGCTTTAAACACTTGTCTTATATGGACAGACTCAAAAAACTCCAACTATTCTCTGTCTCGTATCGTCTACTTAGAGGTGATCTTGGCTTGACTTACAAAGTCATGCCTGACCCAGCTCTGTTAGAAATACTATATCTAAAGAAATCCTTCCACACCACACGCTCCAGAGACCTAAACCCCATTGCCACAATCAACCAAATGTGCTGGAGGGACAGGTTCATAACCCAGAGACTGCCCATGCTATGGAATAGGCTTCCCATACATGTCAAACAGAGCATCTCACTGGCCCTCTTCAAGAGAAATCTTGATGAGTGGATGGGAAATAGAAAATTCACCCCAGGGATCACTCCAGTGGCTCTACTTGACAGAGGCACTGGGAACTAAGGCTGGGTGGCATGATGCCAGGGTAATCCTATGGCTAGGCTTGTAAAGGCTCCAGAGCCATTAGCCTAGTACACACCTATGAACCTATGAACCTATGGGTGGGAACACAGGTAATGCACACACTCAAGGAAACAGGAAGCTAGAAAAGCAGACATGGGTTATGGGTGAAGAAGAGGGACATACAAGATATGTTGGAATAGGAAAATATGAGGAACAGTAAGACAGGCATGGGCAATTTTTTTTTTTTTTTTGTGGCAATAGACCCCATTTTTTGGTTTTGGAGAATACAAGGAAAGGAAAGGAAAAGACAGAGAAAGAAGTGGAGAAAGGCAAAACAGCAGGTCTACACAAATAACAAATATCACAAGACATGACAAACAAAGGTTGGAAATAAACAGTAGAGAAAGGTAAGGTACACAAATGGCACACTCTACAACATGGGCAATGGAAAGTTAACAAATAGGATGAGGATGCATACCACCCATGGTGAAATGCAGAAATACATATACATCTATGCACTGCTACATTATGGCATGCTGCAAACTGTGTGGAAGGCATACCTGGATGTGTATGACTGATGGCAGTTGTGTGTTGTAGGATAATAAATAGGGATCATAGTACAACCTGGATATTGAATCCAGTACCCAAGTAGTCTATCAGCAGTACAAGTATAAAACAAACAACAGCAAATATTATCTAATACAGCCGCAGAAATGATGGAGAATACCAGCAAAGGACATAACAGAACCTGTGACCATGCACGTGAAAGGCAAACAACCAAGCACAGTGATAACAAAAGTACTGTAGCAAAGTAACACAATGACTGCAACATTCACAAGTAGGTGTACACAACCCAAACAGATGTGTAATGGAATGCATATGTCAGAGACATATGCTATGTCAGAGGCAGCACAAGGGTGTAGACTTATATGTATGATTCATTGGCCTAGTAGAAAATAATGTCAATACGCATACCCACACCAATGACGTGTAATAATATACATTCTGAAATATATGATTAATGCTATATAATAGCTATCAGGTTGAGCACATGAAGTTCTACAGATTACATTGTTTAATATGCAACACACAAGTATAGCAAGAACAAGCAATAGCCAGCGACTTGAGTGTGTATTCTGCATCTGTATAATGCCCATAGGGTTGGCACAAGTTGACCTTCTAACAAAACAACCATATGAAAATGGACATGAATTCCGAGAAAGGTGAACATATACCATGCATATGTGCAAGATGTATGCCATACCTACAAAGGGAGGAAGGGCAGTGGACAACACAGGCCTGCATCAAGTAGGACATGCCAGCAAAGCTACATAGGCAAACGATAAAGAAGGACAATGCTATGCAAGGGGATATATTGCAAATGCAAGTGTAGGGTGATGTTGAAGTCAACCCAAACTATATTGAAGTGAATGGCCAATGTATGTCACATGGGCATACTGCATTGCTGATGTCAACAAAAATGTCCATGTATAAATCACACACATGCAGTATTGTGCAATCATCTGAAAGCAAGAAGCATAGATAAACAAACTAAGAATTGGTATCATATACACATATAACACATATATACTATCATGCCAATGTACAACAACATGTGAAATAAACACCTGTAGTAACAGGTCTACCTGAAAAGACCAAAAACCTGACAAGACAGAGATGAAATTGATGAAATCTTACATAAACAAACACCCGAAACACTGACAAACAAACTCCGGGTAAGTAACCGCTTGTCCTTCATGGTGAACTTTGCCCTTTTCCCACTGTACTGTGATCTCAGAGTTGGTATATTTAGTTAGGGGGGTGTGAGGGGCAAAGTCCCCCACATAGGTGGGTTTAGTTTGCTTCAGTATACAGTTTTTTGTTTTGTTGTTCTGGACACGTGGAGTTTGTTCATTGGTGCTCTCAGTGTTCGTTCATGTGAAATTTTGACAATTTCATCTCAGTCTTGTTGGATTCGACATTTTGGCTTTTCAGTCTTATCAGGTAGACCCATATATATATATATATATATATATATATATATATATATATATATATATATATATATATATATATATATATATATATATATATATATATATATATATATATACATATCTATCTATATATATATATATATATATATATATATATATATATATATATATATACATACATATCTATCTATATATATATGTGTATATATATATATATATATATATATATATATATATATATATATATATATATATATATATATATATATATATATACATATATATATATATATATATATATTTATATATATCTAAAGAGAGATATCACTGACCATGGGTATAACTGAAAAGAGGACATTCCTGTGAACAGCACATTAACATGAAGTCAGAGACTGTTCACAGTCCCAAGGTATTTCTGTATTGATCAGAATATATACAGAGACATGTACATAAATCAGTGCATATGTACACCAGTTGTCAAAATATGTGAATTTATGTGAATAAGGAATACAGGTTTAAATGTAACACAGGTCAAAGAAGGCCAACTTTAATGTTACTATATAAATCAGCAGTACCAGGGTGTAAACATGAACAGTACAGTGATAGTTTATGCATTAAGTAAAGTAAGACTACCCATATACATAGCAGACAGATTTATATGATACAACAATGATGCAACATGGTACCATCACTGCTACATGGAAAGACAGTATGCAGATGTGTCAGTACGACAAGTGTCATCCAAAGCACAGGGTCAAGGACATGTCCTGCTGTTGAACAGACATGACATGGCACTACACAAATCATACCCATCCCACTGCATTTTTTGTGAAGTATGGGTAAAATGTTGGTAAGTTGCTGTTAATTCCACACATGTATACAGTGGAACTCCTGTAGCAGTAGTAGGATGTTAACTGCAAAATGCATAACTGTGACATAAGGGTTACAGTGCATTGGCCATAACAACAATATGTTGTACTATATGAATAGGAGTATACACACACACACACACACACACACACACACACACACATACGTGATGAGTACTTACAAACACAGACTGGAGGACTTGAGATTCAAACCTGCAAATTTTAAGCTATGTTCATACTCCAACACTGACACCTACCTGCCTAGCTAATCCATCTTGCCTGAGACTGTATTGAGGAAATGCAGTTAAACAAATCAGAGGTATGAATGTACAGAGATAAGGTAGTGATATGGATCACAGCTTTCACATTACAAGATGGTTAAAATACAGTTCGATGTATATCTGATGTCATTCTCTGAAATATAAGTATGAGAAGGGTGGTGAATTGGAGTTAATAAGCAATGACACATGCACAGTAAATTCAATTTGCCAATGTTATCATATTCCACATTAATTTTGCAGAACTATCCCATTGTGTTCAAAGCTTTACATATAAAAACTGTAGCAAAAAGAGCTGCTGTTGGTAGAACATTATTTGTAGAAATCTGACCAATACATGCTATAAACCTAAGCATGTGCAAAATACCTGTAAACTTCAACAAGCAGGGTCTATATAAGCATATTCAAAACGTTTACACAGACACCCTGATCAAAATTTAATGAAGGCTATCCCTTGAGTGGATTTGAAACCACAGTTAGTAACTTTAACTGTATGTTGGCCTCTTGCATTACAAGCTGAACTAACACACAGCACAGTAACGTCCTTCTTTACTATTGTGTGTGTATCAGTATTCCTGCAGATAATGGAGGAATGCGCAGACGTCTGACACCTAAACACTAGAGGACCTCATGCTCTATAGAACTACCAGATAGCATCAACTTTTACAACACAGAACATATGGGGAGACACAGAGCTGCATTGGTCTTGTGTGAAACAGATGGGAATTTAACAATACTGTGCATTTTGTAAAGCAGAACTGACTAAGGGATGACGGTATTAGTTACTATTCACACATACACAAATAGACTGTGTGATATTCTCAAAGTATTACAGATAATAGAGAAATGAATGGTCATTGGTGGCCTAGGAGCTATAGGCATCAGTGATACATGACCATACTGGATGTGTGAAATGATGTACTGATATGCTAGAAAACAAAAACATGTAATGTTTAATAGTATGTTACATGATAAACAATATTAAACAAATAAACCCTCTAGGAAGCAAACCCATAATTACAGGGAGAATAGTTACGTTGCTTTTTTGATTATCGAGATGAGATAATTGTCAGAACAGCTGGAGAATGGGTTTAAAATGCATATATCTGGCATATGGGTGACAGCTATAGCTCTCATTTCCTTAGAAATGGATGGGTATACTTACATAATATTCCATAGACAAATGAGCAAAGCTATAAAACCAGGTGGGAACAAGGCAGATAATATCTGGTGAAGTAAAGTACCATACATCGTCTAAGAGAAATTGCAGGTTATTAACAAAGTACAGCATGAAACATTTACTTATAGGTTACCTGTCGGCCATGATAAGTTAACACACTTCAGAGAGTGATGAATAGACAAGTTTTATAATTACATGGTAAATGTGCCATGTATACTCACCTCTGCACATGGGAAGGTTGGCCAGTCTCATCCGATGTAGGAAGTTATTCTCTGTGATAACCTTCTAAGCTGTAGATAAGAGAAAGAAGTAAAAGTAAATAAAGGCACCAAAGTTACACACTAGAAATCAGTCACTGTACTTTATTGCAGAAGACAAACGGTAAGCGCTTTCACAACTTAATGTTGCTTCATCAGACCACATCACTACAACTGATGCTTGGTTAAATACTAGGACAATTAGTATGACATCACAATTTAAAGAGATATTACTCCACTAACATAAGAACATATATCGATATCCATAAGAAAAATGCATAAAATATATAGAAAGGTGGTATTTACACACAATAATATTTAAAAAAGGGGGAATGTCATCCCTGATGGTTATTAAAAAAAAAAAATATATATATATATATATATATATATATATATATATATATATATATATATATATATATATATATATATGTACATATACACACACATTTTGTGCACATATAACCATAATAGTACAATAAAAAATATATAAAAAACTCATATTTAGTGTTTAAGGCGCCTTGCCTTAAGGTAAGGAGCTAATGAGGTGCAGCCATTCAAACCAGGATATCTATCTGCTTGAAATTTAGTGATCCATTGTTGTTCTAATTCTTCAGTGTGGTTTTCTACATCACCACCTCTGTTTGTCCTTACTATTTGTTGTAAGATTAAAAATTTAAAACAATGACTACTGTCTGTATTCAGGACATGATTAGCTAGAGCATTTGATTGCTTCTGGTTCCGAATGTCCCTTATATGTTCTAACATTCTTTCTTTAAAACTCCTATTTGTTTTGCCTACATAATAGGCATGGCATGCTTGGCAAAAACAAAAATAAACAACATCGACACTTTTACAATCATAGTAATTCTTCGTATAAAGTTTAAAACATTTCACAGGATGAATGTACTCATTTGTAGTGTAGACATGCTGACAAGCAGCACAATTCCTGCACGGGAAGGTGCCCTGTCTGTTTGAGAGATTTATTCTAAAAGACTGATGTTCTCTATTACAGAGCTGCTGCTTTAAAGACACATTATTTCTAAAACTGAAGTTTGGGGTGTCACCAACTGTGGAAACCAGACCTGGTATTTCATGTAATAAGTGCCAATTCTTTTTAATAATTTCCGAATACTTATTGATGTCACTTGCAAATCTAAACACTATTCTAAACTTATTTCTATCAATACTTGTATCATAAGGTATACTTGTATCAGCACTATAAGAGCTCATGTATGGTTTACATCTTAGATCTCAATTTCCATGCATCTGCGATTGAGATCTACAAGATGAGTACATTCATCCTGTGAAATGTTTTAAACTTTATACGAAGAATTACTATGATTGTAAAAGTGTCGATGTTGTTTATTTTTGTTTTTGCCAAGCATGCCATGCCTATTATGTAGGCAAAACAAATAGGAGTTTTAAAGAAAAAATGTTAGAACATATAAGGGACATACGGAACCAGAAGCAATCAAATGCTCTAGCTAATCATGTCCTGAATACAGACAGTAGCCATTGTTTTAAATTTTTAATCTTACAACAAATAGTAAGGACAAACAGAGGTGGTGACGTAGAAAACCACACTGAAGAATTAGAACAACAATGGCTCACTAAATTACAAGCAGATAGATATCCTGGTTTGAATGGCTGCACCTCATTAGTTCCTTACCTTAAGGCAAGGCGCCTTAAACACTAAATATGAGTTTTTTATATATTTTTTATTGTACTATTATGGTTATATGTGCACAAAGTGTGTGTGTATATGTATGTATATATATATATATATATATATATATATATATATATATATATATATATATATTAATAACCATCAGGGATGACATTCCCCCTTTTTTAAATATTATTGTGTGTAAATACACACCTTTCTATATATTTTATGCATTTTTCTTATGGATATCGATATATGTTCTATGTTAGTGGAGTAATATCTCTTTAAATTGAGATGTCATACTAATTGTCCTAGTATTTAACTAAGCATCAGTTGTAGTGATGTGGTCTGATGAAGCAACATTAAGTTGTGAAAGCGCTTAACGTTTGTCTTCTGCAATAAAGTACAGTGACTGATTTCCAGTGTGTAACTTTGGTGCCTTAATTTACTTTTGCTGTTGTTGTGTGTTTTGGGCACCGCAGTGTACCTGCAGCCGTTTGGTTTTTGCATCTTAAGAGAAAGAAGTAATTAATGCACAGTCTAAATAGTTTTTATAGAAAGAAAAATATTCTAAAAGGACTAAAGGACTTGAACTTACAGTACATCTCAGGTGCCCTCATTCTGTCCTTTTCCTTCCATTTGCTAAAGAAGGCCTACATGGCACCTCTGCAGGTCACTGCAGTGGTGCCTACACTGCTTGCTGTTAGATTTGCTATTAGTTTTTGCAGAAGGAGACACTGACAAGTCAGTGCCAGGCATCTACTTTATACCATAGATCTTTATAGGAGTCCTCATGCAAGCACTCCTGTTGGTCTCTGTCTAGCAAGAAAAGGAAGATTTTGGACTCCTTCGAGCACAACCAGCCTCTCTGCAAGAAAAACTGCCATATAAAATCATGACCATACTACAGGTTTCATACCAGAGAATCATGACTGGCATCTTGCAGTGACGTCTATTTCACATTCCAAGAATTGCCATACAGCATTGAACAGCTTAGCAGCACCACCTGTGGCAGGGTATAAAATGGGCTTCATAGTCTGAAGGCTTACGACATGAAATGCAATTAACCTTTTTTTTCCTTATTAACACACCCACTCACTCATGCTCAATGTATACAGCAAGTACTCTTTGCATGATTCCATGTAAGCCTGAATGAGTCTGCCTCCAGCCAGAATAAGTAGAATAAGAGATTAAGAAACATTCATGAGTTAAGCCCTCAGCTACACAATTATCATGTTTAGAGGCCAAAATCTGCATGCTATAAAGACTGTTGGATGCTTACAGCTCATTATGCTATGGAACAGGATGCAGAACAGTGAAGGCACACTGTCTACATTATTGTGAAGCTATCTAAGAGGGATTAAAGCACCACTACTAACTCTTTAAGGTAGGTTCCTTATTTTTCTTATGGTTCTTTTTGTTACAGTGGTTAAATTCCTTGTGCTAGTAGTGTAGGTAAAAGCATTTTCAATGGTTGATACATTTTTGTAATAAGGATAAAGTGATAACAATTAGACCTTTTTTTCCATCAACTGTCCCTTTTCTACCTCCTGGGAGACAGCAGACTGAAGGAGGTCATCATCCAGGCAGTCATCATTGTTCATTTGAAGTTTTTTTTTTTTTTTTTCACCTTGTTCCTAACCTTGTGTCAGTTGGTGAGGCATTGTGGAAGTACATGCAGTGGGCTGTTTTTGTACCCCCCAGGCAGTGCTGCCTGTCTCTCCCCAGAGCATGAGCACTGGTCTCCCCAGTCTCTACCTGGGAGATCACACCACCCTGTGTGCCTCTGAGTGCACCCAGCCCCCTCATAAGGTGAGCATGCCACACCCCTTCACTCCTCTCCCTCCGTGTCGGGCTCCTCCAGTACTTAGATCATTAATTGAACCCCTGTCACCTGGGTCACAGTCATTGCTCCATCCATCTGCATTACGTGAGCAAAGCATAATATATAATTTATAATATTTTTATGACAACAGAATATTTTACTATCCAAAAGACTTGACAGCTGCCATAAAATTCAGCTGCTTATATTTCCAAAACACTGCCTTGGATGTAACAAACACAAATATGCAGGTGGTACTGTGTAGAGAAAGACACACATACCTTTACTTGCAGGCCTTTTAGCTGAGGGAAAATTAAGGGTAGAAGTTGCTTGTACCAGGCACAATACTGCACAACAGATGGACATCTCTAAAAAATCTTAACCTTGCTGTCATCCAGCTGGGCATTTCCTTTCCAGTCACACACACACACACACACACACACACACACACACACACACACACACACACACACGCACTCTCTATCCTTTCACAAAGGTAAGAAAAAAGGCAGTAACTATTATCAATAAACTATAATCAACATTTCTACCCTGGACTCCACCATAGACGGGCAAATTTTCTGCCCGGTGGACCATCCCAGTTAACAAATGCAATAAGTAAGTAAGTAAATAAATAAATAAATAAATAAATACATTGATCAGTCAATCAATCAATCAATCAACACACAGCCATGGTAGATCAGATATGAGACATTACATAGCCATGATATCTGTAATTTTCCCCCAAATTCAGTATAATTTAGGGAGTATACAACCATGCAATCAAACCTCACTTAATATTCTGTCCTTTATTTTATGCTCCGACGGGAAAAAATTGAATACCAGACATTCCTAACATAGTTGTTATCTAGATATTTTCTCTTCATGGCCATAACCTTATCCAGGGGCGAAAACACAGACATTGCACACATTTACATTCAATTGCACACTTAATTTTCTACATTCTGACAAAATTCTAAAGGAAGTGTCATTATTACACAGCATAATGTAACACATGCATTCCCTTCTCAACATTTTATGTTTTCCAACATAACATTTAGCTAGTTTTATATTGATAGCTTTTTTGTTGCACAGTCACAGATAGAGGAATTAAGTTTTCACCACCTAGTCGTTTGGTAATATATTTATTGAGCACCACCACTTTAACGTGAAGCTTCATAGTACTGATTTCTCTAGTTATTTTCCACTTATTCAAATAGCTGTCAATAAGCAGCTATCTCAGATGTTGCACAAGTCCTATTTTAAGAGCTGCATTTTCAACTTTCCCTACTACTACTACATATGCCAATTCCAGAAATGCTTAAACCCTGGTTGGTACTAATTAAATTCACACCTATTTTAAGTGTTGCATTTTCAACTTTCCCTACTACTACAGATGCATATTCCAGAAATACTTACCCTGGTTGGTACTGATTAAATTCATACCTGCACATTCTATTTTATAAAAGAAAAGGATAATACAAAATAGCAATGATTTCACAACCTGAGATTAACACTAATTTATCAAAACTCTGATATCCAATGCTGTAGTAAGATAAACTGCATGTATATAAAAATAACATTTTAAAAAGGCTTTTTTTGCATTTGCATTTGTAGTTGTAAATTTCATAAAAGCCACTAGAGGGGCCCATCATCACACAGTTCAAAATGAGAAGTCATTAGGAGTGGCTGGCTCAGAAATTTAATTTTATAACATAAACGTGACTTGAATCAGTGCCTTACTTTTTTAATGGGTGATCCCTCTGTCAGACATATTTTTTCTTTTAAGGCCAACAAAATATATTGTAGAAATAAAAATTGTACTCTCTCAAGATGGTTCATAAACATTCACTAATGTACATATTCAACAAACCCTACACCGGCCACTAAAACCATGTGCGCATCATGATAGCTCACCATTTTGTATTCAGTAAGAGGCATGTAGTGCCATGCAAACAGGTTAAACATCGTGTCATGCTAATTACAGCATAAGCAGCTGAATTGTATGCTAATCAACCAATCCAAGATGGAAGAGCTATTCAATAAGCTATAATGTAGGCTCCATGCTGGTTTTCCCTGCAAATTCCATAACCTATTGGAATACAGCCATGAAAACTAGGCTACACAGAAAGAATGTTAGGGGCTGCTGTTGCTCTTGTTCATGCGTATGTGCAGCAGGTCCACGTATGTGGCTGCTGCTGCTAATAGACCAGAGCCAAGACGGAGAAGGGTTTTTCGACCCTGTTTACCATTTCATAATCTACATGAGGTGGAAATTATAGAGTGCTACATAGTGGATAGAGACACTACAGGAACACTGCAACCTCTGTTCTCAACTAAGAGCAAGGACAAACCGAGGGGAACCAATAGGAGACTAAGGTATGTGTAACACTTAGAATTTTAGCTACAGGAATCATCCAGAGACCAACAAGGGACATGCTGGGAGTGTCACAGGCATCAGCATCCAGGATACTCCATCAGTTCTTGAATGCTATGCTGTAACATGCCAGTGAGTACATATATTTTCCCTGTACTCATGAGTGAGGATAGAGCAAGAACTATGCAGGAGTTCTACTCTGTAGCACACTACCCTGAAGTCCTGGGTGCCATAGACTGTACACATGTAGAAATCAAAGCACCACCCAGGAATGAGGTAAGAGTGTACATAATTAGAAAGGGCTACATCTTTATTAACTGTCAGGTCATGTGTAACACTAAGGGAATCATCCTGAATATGTGTGCTGTCAGCCCAGGCAGTTACCACAACTCACATATCTGGCAAAATTCTCAACTGTATGAGATGTTTACTAGGGGGTATATCCAACAGGGTCATTTACTGTGGGATGCAGGTTATGCAGTGGAACTTTGGCTGAAGACACCCATCCTAAATGCACACACATCAGCTGAAGAATGCTATAATGGAGCATACATTCAAACAAGAAATATCATTTGGTATGTGTTTGTGCTGCTGAAGTTGCAGTTCTGGTGCCTAGATACATTTGGGGGAGCCCTGCAGTACATTCCCCATACATGTGCTGAAATATTCAGCATTTGTGCCATGCTTCACAACATTATCCTGAGAAAATAGCTTCAGCAGGAACTGCAAGGGGAAGGGCCAAACATCCTACCATCACTGCCAAGGTCACCACAGCCACACACAGTTGAGGAGTAAGAGGGGGAACTGGCAACTGCTGTGGGTGTAGATAGACATAGATGTGCACAATATGGCCTTGCACTGGCCATGAGGCAACAGAAAACACACACACTACCACCTAAGGGTCTAAAACATTCATCCTATGCACATATATATAGTAGCTGATGCCAGGCAACACTAACAATAACAATCTTGACTTGCAATGTAATGGCTATGTACTGCTAGCATCAGAAAGAGTCAGCCCTGAACTAAAACTCTTGCAACTGCTGGACTTTCAAGGTAAGTGTTGAACCTGAAATAGAAAAATAATTGTTAAAGAATACAAATGAATTTCATATCCTTGCATACTGTTACTTGGTAATGTAAGTAAGTATAAAGTGGATGATTTTCACAACAATTACATCAAGATGTGACAACACTGACTTATGTGAATACGTGTCCTCTATCAACTAATAGGCCTTACATGTACAATCTACAGATTTTCACCGAATGTCCACATTTTGGGTTCATATGTTTGTAATGGAAAATCATTAAAGAATGAAGTTACAAAATAATGACACATATCTCAGTTTCAGACTTCATATCTCTCAAAACAAACATAAAAATAGTAATGCAAAACCTGTTACTCTATCAACTGTCTAAGGTTGTAAGACCACAACATTTAAAAACTCTGCCCATTGTTAGGCCTTGGTCACACTTTTATTTATGGCTTGGTCCAGCTTTGTTGGTCTAAGAATTTGGCAGGAATGTACAATTTACAAAAACCTGTAAGAAAGCAGTACAATTTGCAAAACAGTACCACAAAAAATGACATACTAAATATTCAGTCAGCTATGCACCCTAAGCATCAGACTAAATGTACCTCTGAATACAAAAGATAGAAAACAAGGATATGGCAGAGTTATTATCATTTGCACAGGATGGTGTGTGTGTGTGTGTGTGTGTGTGTGTGTGTGTGTGTGTGTGTGTGTGTGTGTGTGTGTGTGTGTGTGTGTGTGTGTGTGTGTGTGTGTGTGTGTATATTTGTGTGCCTGTGTGTTGGAGGGAGGCCTAAGCTGACATACAATCTAGTGAGAGCATTTCAGTAAGAAAGAGAAACAGCCAGACATTTGGATAAAGTATCGAATGGCCACTGAGACAGAATGAGCTTTAAGTCTCACGACTGTCCCATGTAACTGTTATATGTGTGTGTCTGTATGGGCACTCCAGGTGAAATTGGTGTGTATGTGTGTGTCTGCAAGAACACAGCCAAGCACTTTTTTAGCTCTACAGCCTGGACAGGTGTGAGCCATGAATTATAGGGGTGACAGTTCATCATCATCATCATCATCATCCCTGACCCCAAAAACTGGCTCTGCCAGGAGTTGTACTGGCACATCCATACCCATGGCCAGATGCACTGCTGCTACCTGAACATGACTGATGTCTGTGGGATGAGTTCTCCTCATGGGTATGCCCAGGGCCATGACCCCATGGCCTGCCACATCTGGGTGTGGACAGCTCAGACACTGATGGAGTAGTTGAAGTAGTGCCACTATGGGAGAGTGAATGGGCATGGCCACATTGGTTATCATCAGATGATATGGCTGACCTATGTCCATGTGGATGCCATCCCCCTCACAGCAGACGTACTATCACAGACATTGCCCATTCCAACGTGTCATTCATCAGATCCATTGAATCGGCAACATGGTGGAGGCAGTCATGCATGTCAGCCTGTACCATATCTACAACCCTAAGCATTTCCTTGGAAGGGCTACTGAAATGTGCCTGTGCCTTCATCATGGTCCTAAACATATGTCACATGGCACAGAAAGACATACCTGGATCAGGTGGAGGATGGACAGGAGGTCTCCTCCACACAACCTTAACAACTCTCCTGTGTGGCACCTTGCCCACACTGTGGCTATGGCCAGAGTCAATGGACACTGAAACTGCAGTAGCCACACTACCCTGATCAAGTGTCTCACCCTCTACATGCAAAATATCTGAGGGCTCACTGGAATGGGTTTGTGTAGGCATACTGGCTGTGTCTGATGGAATTACAGGGGGTGGCTGAATGTCAACCTCAGTGTCAGATTCAACCTCTGCACCTCCCGATGGTGCCTGTGTTTGGCCAACATCATCAACATAGTCTGCCGATCCTCTGACATCAAGTGGTAAGAGTTCTGCACTGCCACTGTCAGGATCACCTGTGATAATAAACAACAAACACAAGAAAGAAATTAATAGATACACTACTACAGTTCAATATATGCTAACAAACTAACACTGGTGCCACTATCACAGATGTACAGCAATACACACACAGTCCTAACACCCACTTCACATATACTGATAAATGAATATTTCTGTGAAATGCTCATTGGTACTGAAATAAAAATGTTTGGCTTACCATGTGCAGATGACTCCACACTTGCTAGGCAGGATGGTACTGGAAGAAGTTAAGCAAAATGTAAGGCCATATCATCACAATAACACAGAGGGAAAACATTTTGGCCTTTATATGTCCATTAAAAATACATTTAACTGAAACTTGGATGGCGGATTCTGGCATGTAGCCCACAAGACAGTTCCCAAGCACATGTGTAATGAACCAGAATTTGTTGTTAACAGTCTATAACTAGCCTCCCCCCAAAAAAATTCTTAAACCAATTTAAGGATTGCTTTCAATATGTAACTATATAAGAAATATTTAAAAATTGAAATAGGTAAGCCTTCCTGGAAGCTCCTTCTGGGAAACATGTGTCTTCCCTGAAACAGCAGCACCAACATCAATCACATGCTGTTGTGCACTTTCCATTGAAATCTCTGTTTCCCTGACAGTGGACAGGAATGCTTCATTTCTTGTCAGTGGTAGATCTGTAGCAGGTCCTCCCTCAGGTAGCCAGCTGTCCATGGGCCACTGCAGCTGCTCTCCTCCAGGCTGATGAAATCATGTCAGTAACCCTATAATGCACCTGATTATATGTCCTGCTGCATTCCCCAACAGTGTTCATATAATTCACTATCTGGTTCCAAATTTGCATTTTTCTAGAAATATCCCCATAGGTTCATAGGTTCATAGGTAGTTCCTAGGCTATCGGCCCAAGGGCCTACATAAGCCTAGCCAACAAGTCCTTTCCCAAGCAAAAAAGCACTATTTTACTGAAATGCTTGGATGATCATGTCGTTTTTAGAGTCACTGAAGGGGTGTTTGCGGGGAGTGGGACACTTGGATGCCATAGTCATAGGTGACATAAAGCACAAAAGAAGAATACTACACATAAATATTACATAAATAAAACCCTGCTTAGATATAATACACATTAGTTTTCCAGTATTACCCACTGAAGAAACAAAAACTTACAAGTTATTCAAATATAAAAAAGGGTTATGTGGTTGTAACATAACACAGGCACACAAACCAAGGTTTGACCCAAAACAAGGAGTAACAATAACAAAATAAACCTCTGTAAAAACATGGTTGCGCCAACACATAAATGGAACTTGGCTCCCCCACCCCCAAAACAACAGGCAAATGGCATTTTCTAACAAAGGAATAAGATATAGGTGAATTTTTATAAGTGCTATCAAACACATCATCCCAAAAATGTGTACACATTCACCACAGAATATTCATTTTAATGAAATTGCCAGTCACATTTACCTCTGGCCAGCACTCCCCTAAAGGTGTCTATAAGCCATCCAAGAAGGCTAGCACCCCCCCCCTTTGTCATTGACAATATAAGGCACTTATATTTAACTGAAATAACAACAGAAGAATGTAAAGAGAAGCAGTTTCAACATTAACACTTGTAATGAAAGTTAATAAGACTGTGCATCTGAGAAAGTAAAAATGCCCTGACAAAAATGCATATGCCATCAGTAAACTTCTAAGTAGTTCATACAGATAAAAGTAACATTTGCTAATGCATATATATTTTTCCTAGTGACATGTGAGCAAATCCAGCATATAACTGAAAAATGGAATCATACCTTATCATGATTAGTAGCTGTCTGTTCAGATATATCCAATGTAATAGTAATCTTCTTCTATGTTATCCACATAAACAAGCCTCCTCACCTTCAGGTTCCCTAGCTATACATTTTCATTGTTATAGTGTGGATTCAGGCCTGTGAGCACAGTGAATATGCAAATGAGGTGTGAACTCATTAGATTTGCTGAATCCCAAATTCTTGGCTCTGTGTATAAGAGGTAAACAAAATGCAGTAACTCCCTCAGTGTTTGTTGCTAATTGATTGCAACTGTGAATGATTACTGGTAGAGAGAAGGAAAACACAACAGCAATTCAGACTCCCTTACATCCAGTGGGTGTGTCAGCCAGGTTAGACTTACAAAGTGTAGAAATAATTGTATCAAGGTTTTAAGTGTTAGTAAGCAGCACACATTTCATAGTTTCTGTTCAGTAATATCCACCTTCCCTGCATTTGATGAAAACTGTATATTATTGCCATTTAATATTCTCACACATTTTAAGGACAATGATAAAAAATGGCTTACAGACTGCATGTTTCAGATTACTGCTCAAATAAGAGGAGAATGAACTCCCTACAAAGATAAGACAGATCTGCATTTCTGCAATCAATAGTCATAAATGGTTGTGTGATCACTCATTGCACTACATATGAAATTAATACATGTCCAAACAACTCAGAAGTGTACAAGTGCCATATGTGTTGTTAATACTGTGGATGATTTTGGACTTGCTTGGATGCACAATGATTTTCATTCCTGCTGCAAAGCTGTTTCTGTGCCATAGAGGGATAAGACAACCTTACTGTGTTTTGTAGGTTAATTGGTGTGAGTGCTCAAATCCAGACTAACATTTATTCTGTACTGCTGTTTATTTTACATGCTTTTTTAATATAGCAGTATTTGCATGGTGCATGGCTTAGCGTAAACATGGGAAATGGATCAATACAATAAATGTCATGTAATGTACTTCTCTTAACTAATGTAAAAACTACACCAGTGAATCATGTGTGTGTGTGACACATCTGCTAAACATGGTGATCCACACATTATATACTCTGTAGATGATGGTTCAAGTGCCACATTTGTCTTTTAAGAATGAAACCTAAGAAACCCTGCTTACACAGATAAAACAAGTTTAACTTTGCTTCTCTCATTTGCTCGTCACTTACCATCATACAAACCTGGACTAATGGCCCACACATGAAGCAGACAGATACATTGTTACATTTTTTGTTTTCCATTGTGCAAACCCACTAAGCCTCATTGCGTGGTGGTTAGCAACCTTCCCCAACACCTGCAGGTCTAGAACACCTGCATAGAGGAAGCAGACATTAGACAATTTCAAAGCCGATATATTCTATCAAGTATGTTGGACACTATGCATAGATGGTAAGTGGCACTGCACTGCGGTTAACACACAGAAGTTAATAATGAATATGGAAATATACAACTGTTTTTTCAACTATTCCTGTGGCAGTAGGTATAAGTGCAGGACTGCAATACAGATTATCTTGGGTTCTAATACAGAAAAATCCAAATATTTCTACTGTTGTTCCATTTTACTTTATATTAAAATTTACATGAAAAAAATTATTATACACTCTCAGTTTTAATAAACTCATGTGAATTATTTGTGTGAGTGAGGGTATACTGACACTCATGTTTATGTAATCATAATTGCATTCTCTGGCCTTGGATGGTCTTCAGACTTCAATAATACTCATACACTCAGGGATGTATAAACCAGGACCTTGTCAGGTCACACACATACATGGTTAACCCCTCAGTCTGTCAGGTGTATTTATATGTAAATAATGAGTATGTCTGAGAAGTACTTCTTCTGTGGTAAGGATGAAAAAGCACCTCTGTGAAAGAAATTGTTTTGTCCCTTATGCATAGGTTTGGATCCCACATCATAAAAAATTATTTTACCAGTGTGTAAAGACACACAAAAATGTGTCAGGTCAGAAAATTTATGCCTCCAGTACATGTATGTAAAGTTAAATCACCTATCAGTTACAGCAGCAAACAACTCTCAAACTAATGCCAAGTGTGAGATTAACCTTCCAATTTTAAAAACTGCTTTCCTCTCTGTTTAGCACTGTTGGTCTCCACTTAACATCACACATACACAGTTGGCATCATTGTTTCAGTTTGTGCACTACCAGTAAATGCAATAGCAGGCATTGGCAGGAAATCATTCTTAACTATTGCTGTTTTCCCTGACTGGACATCTCTGATGGTAGAAGGAAAAGGTGCCCAGTTTAGGGCACAGTAGGGTGTTGAGGAGTCCAGAGTCTTCGTTGGACTCCTTGAAAATTGCCACAGCTGATGGCTCTTGCAGGGGGACTATACCGGCTCCCAGTTGAAGTCTGAGTCTTGAAATAGTCAGGCCAAGGCTGTCTTCAGTGCAAATGGCATTCCATACACTGGAGAGCAGTGTAGGCATCACTTTAATGACCTGAAAAGGAGCAAGAAGGATACAGTAAACCAGTGGATGGATGAGTTCAGGACAGTTGACATCCCAAAGTTGTGTAAGTATACTGATAAAAAGAATTTATAGTACATAGAAAGCGACATATAGGCAAGACTGGTATGCATAATGCTCTTCTCTTGTTCTCTTCTCTTTATTCCACAGACAACACAGAGATTATTGCAACTAGAGATGCCCATGCTAAGCATCTAGAGAGACTGAGGAAAGCAAGAGATATGTATGCAGCACAACAAAACTATTATTTTAGTTACATTATTTCTTTTATATACAGTTGTAGCAAATAAGCATGCACATCCTAATAGTAAAAGCAGGCATGCATGCTTCAGTCTGTAGCACACGCCAACTGTAGAGTCAAGTTTAATATTGTAGTCAGATATTGTGGGTTCAAATATCACAAGTAACAAATATATAGTAAAATCCTTTAAAGTAATTTACATAATTTAATTTCAACACAAATGGCATAAATGCCCTGCTATTAGCTTAATCTATATAACTGGACCAAGCAAATGTGCACATTACAAGAATTACTTTGAGAAATCCCTACTTATAGTTTGTAGTTGCTAAGAAGTGTACTTAAATGTAAAAGTTGAGCTAATTTTTTTATTGTGATAATGCGTTGCATGTCGCATATGATGGAACTAATTTTATCTCTTTTTTTTTTCTTTCACTCCAACCCTTATCTCTATCTCTCTCTCTCGCTCTCTATTTTTCTATCTGTTGTCAAAACATTTACATGTCATCCATCTCTGACAAATCACACAATACTTTACAGCACAGGGAGGTAGGCTGACCACTGGGTCTCAGCCTGCCCTTGTTCCACCAGCTACTGCCCTGATGCCCAGCACATCTGGGACCCAACCCAGCAGTATTGCCTCTGTCCCATGCATTGCTTGGGCCCTCCACATCAGGTAGCAGTATCCCACCACATGGTGCTGTGGTACCCTCAAGGAGTAGTGACCAAGGTGGGGAATTTTATCTTCTGCCAGTAGATGCAAGGGTTGCATGTCGCATATGATGGAACTAATTTTATCTCTTTTTTTTTTTCTTTCACTCCAACCCTTATCTCTCTCTCTCTCTCTCTCTCTCTCTATTTTTCTATCTGTTGACAAAACATTTACATGTCATCCATCTCTGACAAATCACACAATACTTTACAGCACAGGGAGGTAGGCTGACCACTGGGTCTCAGCCTGCCCTTGTTCCACCAGCTACTGCCCTGATGCCCAGCACATCTGGGACCCAACCCAGCAGTATTGCCTCTGCCCCATGCATTGCTTGGGCCCTCCACATCAGGTAGCAGTATCCCACCACATGGTGCTGTGGTACCCATAAGGAGTAGTGACCAAGGTGGGGAATTTTATCTTCTAAGAACCGACAATAGTTGAGTTAAAAAAGAACCTTTATAGAAACAACAAAGCTTTCAGGTTAAAAAACCCTTTTTCAATGTATGACATTGTTTTTTAACCTGAAAGCTTTGTTGTTTCTATAAAGGTTCTTTTTTAACTCAACTATTGTCGGTTCTTGGAATTATACGGACTTTGTATCAGTGCCTTGTCTTATTTGAATTTTATCTTCTGCCAGTAGATGCAAGGGTTGCTGCGTAAGGTTGTGCACAGCACAATTGGTGCACACCTATGTCGGATGGAGAATATGCTCTCACTTTTGGTCCATAGGAGAAGACATCAAGCACTTCAACAGCCAGCGTAGTAAAGGGACAGTGATTACAGCAGGTGAGGACTAGATTCTCACTGTCCCCATGCTTAATGAGCATGGGCATCTGTTGTTCCTTCCCTAACCCTAATAACGGTGTCTCCAACCTGTCATGTCCCTCACCATCCCTTTGGTTTGTCTTATAGGTTCATAGGTTCATAGGTAGGTACTAGGCTATCGGCCTGAGGGCCTACATAAGCCTAGCCAACAAGGTTCCCTGGCTTATGCTACCCAAGAAAGTTATTTTCCTGTGCCACTGTCAAGCAGAGACACAGAAGTGATCCCCAGGGTGCATTTCTTATTTCCCATCTACTCATCAAAATTTTTCTTGAAGAGTGCTAATGAAGAACTTTGCTTGACATAGATGGGTAGCCTGTTCCAGAGTATGGGAAGTCTCTGGGACAGGAATCTATTCCTCCAGCATGTCCTGTTTATTGTGGTGACAAGGTTTAGGTCCCTAGAGCATGTAGCTTGGAGGGATTGGGATTTCTTTAGGTGTAGCATGTCCAACAGCTCTGGGTTTGACATAGCTTTATATGTTAGGCAGAGATCACCTCAGAGTAGGTGATATGCTACAGAGTAAAGCTGGAGTTTTTTGAGACGGTCAGTGTAGGGCATCTGTTTGAGGCCAGTAATCCTCTTTGTGAGGTACTTCTGTGGCCTTTCCAGCTGTTGCAGATGTCTTGTGAGGTACATTCCAAAAGGGGCGTTGTACTCTATAATGGGTCTAATGAGTGTCGAGTAGAGGGGAACAATGACCTCTTTTTTCCTGGATGAGAACCCTTTTATGATGAGGTTTGCCATGTAGAAGGTCTTCCTGACTACTGTGGCAATGTGACTGTCAAAGGACAGACTACTGTCCACCTGGGTTCCAAAGTCTCTTATCACACATTCGGTGTTAAGTAGACTGCTGTCTATGTAGAAGTTCATGGGTAAAGAGTTTTTACGAAAGGGGATGGCAATGCACTTTTGAGAATTGAGCTTGAGGCCATGGCTCTGACACCAGGCATCTGTTTCAGCGAGGCCCTTCTGTAGGATTTCCACATCATTTGGGGACTCGACTATGGCTCCTAGTTTGCAGTCATCTGCAAACTTCATTAGCCAGAGACCTTCTGGGTTAGCCTGTACTTCAGAGAAGTAGATACAAAACAGGAGAGGTCCCAGGACTGAACCCTGTGGTACTCCACTTGTCACTGGTTTGAGGTCAGATTTGGAGTGTGCAACTTTTACAGTGTGGGTTCTGTCAGTGGGCCAGTTGGCAACCCATCTTGTGATGTAGGGATTTATACCTAGTTTAGTGAGATTAGCTATAATTCTGGAATGGGGGATGGTGTTGAAAGCCTTGGCGAGGTCAAGATAGGCTGTGTGAACCAACTTACCCTCATCTACGGCTTTGGTGACTGCCTCAAACAAGTCAATCAGGTTCAGGAGGCGTGATCTGCCTTTCACAAACCTGAACTGGGTGGGATCCAGAGTTTGGAGTTTACCAATGTCTTTGTTTATGAGTTCCATGATGATACATTCCATGGCCTTGCAGACCAGGCTTGTCAGGCTAATAGGGCGATAGTTCCCGGGATCAGTGGTGGCTCCCCCTTTGTGGAGTGGGATAGCTGTTGCTGTATGCCATTCAGTAGGCACAAAGCCTGATGTGAGGCTATGATTGAACATGGTGCTTAGGTGGGAAGCCAGTTCATTCTGAAGTTCATGTAAAATGTAGCCTGGGATATTGTCCAGTCCCATGGATGCTGTGTTTTTGGCTTTAGAGAGTGCAGCTTTTACCTGCATAGTTGTGATTGCAGAGACTCTGCATTCTTCCTGTATAGATATGGGCCCTTTAGGGGGTGGGAGGGTAAAGTTAGCACTGAACCTATCTGCCAGGATGTTGGCAATATCAGTAGGTTCTGTAATTTTCATGCTGTTGTGCTGTAACTCAGAGCAGATCTGGGTGTTGCCATTGAGATTCTTGACATAGATATAGCATGCTTTGTGGTTGTCCTTAGAATCAGTGGCAATTTTGTTTTTGTAGCTAGCTTTGGAGGATCTTATAAGGGATCTCACCTTCTTCCTGAGATTGACCAGGGAGCTCCTCCACTCATGGGATTTTACTCTCTTTTGCAACAGTTTCTTCCTTCTGTTGTACAGTTTGTTTATGGCAGGGGACCACCACATTGGCTTCCCTTTTTTGGAAGATAGCGTCTTGGTTCTCTTGGGGATAGCACGATCCATGCACTCACGTAAGTGCTTATAGAGTGCATTTGTGTAGGATTCAACAGTCGTAACTGTATTGTCCATCTGCATGGGTGTCATGAAGTTCACCACTTCTGTCTTAAGAAGCATGAAGTTCACTTTGTAGACATTTTTTGCTATGGTTTCCTTAATGGGGGGTGGGGGCGGGATGTGGATATCAAGGGTGATTAGCTTATGGTTGGATCAGACCAATGAGGAGTTGACTTCAGGTGTGGAACACTGGTCACTCATGTTGGTAATGACTAGGTCTAGGATATTGTTGCCCCTGGTGGGGGTGTGGATAAGTTGATCCAGGGCATTGGAGTTTATGAATTCAAGAAAGCGTTGTGTGAAGGAGTTGGTACACGAGTAGTTTTCCCAGTTAATGGTGGGGTAGTTGAAATTGCCCATTATTAGGGTGTTTGGTTTTACTCTAATATTTTCCAGTACATCAAGAAAAGAGAAGTAGGAATCCTGGGGCATGTTGGGGGATCTGTAGCAGGCAACAATTTGAATTGCAGTTTTGCCCAGAGTTAGTTGCACTTGGATAACCTCAGATGCATTATGCTGAGCAACTAGCCTGGAGGTGTGGATATCCTTAATGAATATGGACACACCTCTGCCTTTGGTGTTCCAGTCCAGGTTACATGGCCGAAAAGTGTGGTATGAGTTATAGCCTGGTAATGCAGGGGTGCTCTCTGGAGCTTTGAACCAGGTCTCAGTCACTGCACAGATATCGATGTTTTCCATTTTAAGGAGTGCCTCAAGTGAGTGCATTTTGAGATTTAGACTTCTAGCATTGAGTAGCATTACCCTCAGTTTTTGCTTGCCTGTTACTGTTACAGAGGTGAATTTGTCATTTGAACCTTGCCTAAAAATGGCACTATAGGGGCGGCAAGAGCCTTAGCCAGTATCTAGAATCCCAGGGGTGACAGCTGCAGGCCATCTCTGGTGAAGCATTGTGGTCTGTCGACCATGCCATCCCAAGCAGCAGATACTGGATCCCCTTAGGATGACACCAGAAGCTTAGCCAATTGTTGAAGTCAATCATTTTGTTCTTGTACTGTGGTATCATTCTGGGTGATGGCAGAATGCTACTCAGAGATAAGGTCATAAGGGCCACAAGATTGGAGAGCTCTTCCATGTCTCTTTTCATGTAGTCCAGGGAAGTATGTCTCAGGTCGTTCGCACAAACATGGAAAATGACAGAGTCATATTTGTACTTGTTGTGGAGTGACCTGAGTGCGTGGGTTATATGGTGGATCCTGGCACCCGACAGGCAGCTGACAGTAACCTTCTCCTTGTTTAGCCTGGTGAGTGGGACATCAGTGTGCCTGACTATAGAGTCACCTATGACTAGTGTGTTGTATACATTTTTTTGCCTTATTGGCTGTGGTTGAGTGGCACACTGAGTCTGTGGGCTGTGTGTCATTTGGGTTGCGTTGGGGGGTGAAAGTTGCTTGCGTTTCTGCTTTGGAGGTCTCTGTTGCTTGGGCAGATTATTATTGAGAGCCTCTGCAAATGTTTTTGTGTTTCTATGTGTGAATTTTGGTGGTGTAGATTTAGTGAGACTATATGATGTGTGGTGTAGTGCAAGTGTTTACCTTCTCCTCTTGAATGTCAAGTTCGGTCTTGGTTGGAGAGAGCTTTATCTCCAGTTTGTCTACATAAGTGAATCTCTCACAGGTTGTAGTGTTGGGTGGTAGGAGGTGAGGGTTGTCTGGTACATGAGGCAAATTCTAAATTGCTCCAAGATGCCCAGATTCATCAGATAGACAGGAGAGAACAATGGGAGCTGACCCTTGATCATGCCTGAATAAAAAACTATTTTCCCTAGATAAGTGAGGAAAGTGAGTACAAGAGCTGTTTTTCTCTAAGCAAGTGAGGAAAGTAAGTGCAAAAACTGTTTTCCTCTAGATAATGAGAAAGGTTGAGTGCTAAAGTAATTAGTAGCTTATTTAGTGCTTACAATAAGTTCTGAACAAGTGCCGAGCACGAATAAGCAAATTCTTGTCTTGTTTGTCCTGTTTGTTTGCAGCTGCTTCCATACCTATCCTACTTACCTGACCCAGAAATACCTACATCCCTTACCCAACATTCCTGTCTTACTAAAGAGAAAAAAATGGGCACCCACCTCACAAAAAAAAAAAAAAAAAAATATATATATATATATATATATATATATATATATATATATATATATATGTCCTTGTCAGAACATTGAAAGTACAGTTAATCGAGCTGCACTTTGACAAATTGACTTTAGCGAAAGTGCATAACATCAAATATGCAGTTTCGCTAAAGCAAAGTAAAAAAAATGAAAAAACATGCAGTTTGCATGTTTTGTTAGTTGTACATCAACATATTCTGTTGATGTATAACTAATAAATCTTTTTGTGGAGATTGTGGTACAGTGGGGATAAGGGAATATTCCCTTTTCCCCACTTTAGTGTGATCTTGGAGTTAGAATATTAAAGTAGGGGGGTGTGGGGGGTGCATAGCACTTTGCACATGTCTTCTTGACACACTTGATTCAGTCCAATTAGCTATACAACAAGATTGTGTTGTTGTCACTTCCTCTTTGTTGATGTGACAGTCCAAATTCAGGTAATATTCTGTACATATTTTCATTTTACACTGTTGAAGAAGTGAATAGCTAAGGTTCTTTCCTACCTCCCTCCTGCACATTCTTATATTGCTTTCCTTTTGTTCTTCCCATGCTTGCCCCCATTTCACCATTTTCCTATCTACCCCATGCTAACACCTTTAATCTGGTCAAAAAATAGAATCACACACAACACTCATAAGCAAAAAAAGCAATGGAGCCCTTCAATTTTTTGCCTCTGTGCTTGACCTGAGTTTGGCATCTCTCTTCATTGCTCATCATTGGTGAAAAGCTCTTCAGTGGTGTGGTTACTTCTGCACAATGCTGCTTAAACATGCTGTGCTAAGGTAACACACAGTGAATGTAGAATAAAGAATTATTTCATTGCATTATCAATACATGTTTAAAACTATTACATACACCTGGATTCGAACCTTATATCACCTGGGCTCCAAAAGAAATATGTCAGTGCATTTACACCTGCTACCAAGGAGCCATCAAAGCAGCAGGTGTGTTTCATACACTCAGTACTCAGAACTTTCAAAATGTTAGCAATAAGTCTCACATTTGCTCACTGCTTAACTACTCACAAACAGGAAAAGCAGCAGACATGTATATTTCATATGCACAACCACTTTGCCATCAATCATGGAAATCAGCTGCTTGACGCTGCACTATGGAAAGTGCACAATAGCATGTATTACTTATGTTTGCTGTCTATTTAGTCTTCATACCATGAAAGTACATGTAAAAATGCAAAGAAAAATAACTTTTTAAGAAAAGAACACATATTTACAATGCAGCAATCTGTTACCTCCACCCATGCACTTCAAAATTGGTATCTCAGTACTTGTTGACAAATATATCAGCTACACTACAGAAATAAATAGCAAATGCTTTCTTATATACTGTGCACATTTTTATAATGACAATAAACATTCAGATTTTCCAATACTTGCAGTAATGTGGACAGCTGTTTGCAAATTGCTTGCAAACCTGTCATTTTAATGTATACCTGCACATTGGAAACATAACAGCAAATGCCACCCTTTGTGCACTCATCAATATGGTAACATACAGATCTTTAATATCTCAACTGTTGTACATGGGTAGCTATCCATTTCAGACAGGCCTCCCAACATCTTCTGTCAAACATACAATCATACCTCTCAACCCTTTAGAACAAGAAATATGGGTAAAGCCTAAAACAATGGTGGACAAAAGCCCCAGGATAGGGACAAGTTTTAAATATGCTGTTATTAACTTAGAAAGTTGCTAGAGTAGCATGATATGTGTTAGCATGCATTTTCTGAAGGATTTGAAGTCTGAAACTCAAATATATGTCATTATTTAGGGACTTCAGTCCTTAATGATTTGCTTGAAAACCACAAATTCTTTAAGGAAAAGACAGAAAATATAAGTCAAAAATCTGGACATTGTGCAAAAATCTGGACAGTTGAGAGGTATGCATCCAATGATGATTTCTCCAGTCGGTGTACTTAAGTAGGAGTTCTAACCTCACTGCAGTCAACTGGTATGTATGTGTCTGTCTAGTCTGAAGAGCATAATTGTGTATCTTGCAGTCATGACTGCAATCCCATAGAGTACCAGTATTTTGACATTTGGACATGTCTACACATCCATTTCATTCAGCCTTCCCAACATCTTCTCTCAAGCAACTGATGATGATAATGATGTCATCCACTATAAATTGTCTTGCAGCCTTGTAAAAGTCAAACTTGTGCCTTGGCGTTTGCATTAACCACTGAGCCTGTGTACTTAGTTAGATAGGGATTCTAATCTCATTGCAGTCAAATGGTATGTGTGTGTGTGTGTGTGTGTGTGTGTGTGTGTGTGTGTGTGTGTGTGTGTGTGTGTGTGTGTTCACTTGGTTGATATTAGAGAGTGCATTTCACCCTAGCATGCGAAACACTGCTATTACCATCTTCTCCTCACCAGACACTACTGATGTCATCACTTATAAGGTATTGTCTAACACTCTCCAAGTCAGACTTGTGTTGTGGTGCTTGCATTAAATACAGTGGTCTGTAGTTGGTGTACTTAGATGGGTATGGGGTTTTGTTCTCACTGCAGTCAACTGGTGTATGCATGTGTGTTTGTTCACTTGGGTGCCAGACAGAGCATTTTATGTCAACATGTGGGATACTGTTGTTACCATCTTCCTCTCAACAGACTCTGCTGATGTAATCAGGTATAGCTGTCTCACAAGCATGTTCTGTTAATGTCACGGGCTAGGTTAAGGTCCCTAGAGCAAGTGACTGTTGTACCATTAGATTTGCAGCTGTGCAACATTTCTATCAGGGCAGGGTCAGTGACTGGCCTGTAGGCAAGACACAAGTCACCTCTCAGCAGCCTATATAATACAGATTACAGTGACAGGGCTTTTAGACTATCCACATACATCATGGCATGGTTTGCAGGCCCTGTACTTTCTTGTTGAGAAACACTTGTGGTCTCTCCAGCTGCTGCAGATGTTGGGTGAGGTGCATGCAAAAGGGAGCATTGTACTATACTAGAAGTCTGATGAATGTTGGGTAGAGTGTTGTTATAACATCCTCAGATCTGGATGTTATGCCTTCACTTATGAGGTGCATGATGTAGAAGGTTTTTCTTAACCATTGTGGAAACATGCTGGTCAAACTTCAGATTACTGTCTACCTAGTCTTGCACCACTGGGTTTGAGCTTAGGGGGTTGTTGTCAATTATCAGGTAATACCACTTTTCAAAGGCAATAATAATGGCACTTTTTTGAGTATAGTTTTATACCATGTGGCCTAGGCACCAGTCATCTGTCTGTGTTAGCCCTTCCTGAAATATGTTAGCATCATTGAGGGACTCAATGATTGCACCCAAGTTGCAATCATTATCCAACCTTGTAAGTCAAAGGCCATCTAATTTAGCCTGGACTTCTGAGAAATAGATGCCAAACAGTAAAGGGCCCAGCACTGATCCTTGTGGCACTCCAATGATGACAGCTCTGCTGGTAGAAGATGAGTCACCAACTTTGACAATATGTGTTCTGACAGTGAGCCATTTGGTTACCCATCTAGTGACATAAGGGTTAAACCCCAGCTAGGAAAGTTTACCAATGATACCTGAGTGGGGGATTGTGTCAAAACCCTTGGCCAGATCAGGATAGGCAGTATGCACTGTATTACCTTCAACTAGGGCTTTGTTGACTTCTTCACAGAAGTATATTAGGTTTAATAAGCAAGATATAGCTTTAATGAAGCCAAATTGTGTTGGATCTAGAGTTTGAAGGTCACTCATGCCCTTGTTGATAAGGTCTTCTGTCTATTTAATTTCTCCAAATCTTATGGGTTTTTAATACCATGATGGGAATGGACCCCATTCCTAAATCAAAGTGCGATTAAAGTTCATGAAATTATGATTGTTTCAAACTTTGATGTCAGCCAGTAGTGCTCTTTACAGCACCCGCAATGTGCCCAGTAATGACTCCTTCTGCAGTTCGTATGGAGTTACATGGATTGGTAACATATCCAAATACAATTGTAAATTCTTTTTTATAAGACAACTTGCTCCTACTATTATTGGAACTGTCTGAGTATCTTTCTTCCACATTGCTCTCATCTCTGTCTGCAGAGCCTGGTATTTTATTACTTTGGGTCTCTCTGTGCGCAAGACACTATAGTCACTGGGTGTGGCAACTTCAGTGATCAATGCTACTTTTGTCTTCTTTTCTTGGGCCACTATATCCAGTTTTCTAGCATCTATCTTTTGGACTGTTGGTAATGGGTGATCCCATGTGATATAAACTTTATCATTTTCCATGATGCTTTGTGGATCATGTTTCCAGTGTTTTTCACCCACTTCAGTACCATAATGTTTGCACAATCCCCAGTGCAACAGTCTCGCTACATTATTATGCCTTTCAGTATACAGTAATTCTGCCATTAGTGTGTAGTAACCAGCAACAAGGTGTGTGACTGTTTCCAATTTGGTTTTACAAAACCTACATTTGTCTGTTTTGCCCACATGATCAATGGACTTTGCAAACCAGCGTGTATGTAGCCCACTATCTTGGGCTGCCGATATTAACCTTTCATTTCTTGGTTTGAACTTGCCTCTCCTTAACCATTCCTGCTTTTGTTCTTGATCAACATAAGGCTCTTCCAGAAGTTTTCTATACTTGCAACTATATTTATGTTTTTTCCACATTTCTTGTCTTCTCATTTGGTCATCCACCTTATATTCTTTATTTTGTTTTTTGGCAGATTCAGTTGCTGCCTGGTTTTTATCTACTTCTTATTTGATTTCCATTCCTGCTTGACAGCAATATGCTTCTGCTAAATTAAGCAGAGAAGTCATCTTAGATTTATTCTCCTCATGTTTCAAAACTTTCACTACATTTGGATCTTGTAAGGTCAGTAGATATGTGTGGAGTCACATGATTGCAGATCTATACATGTAATCAATTTCAAGGTGGCCCATCCATCCTTTGGAATGGGGAATATATAATCTTGGTATACACTGATTTTTATAAATCATTTGGTGAGCATGAAACATCCTTCTTGTTTTAATATCCGATCTAGCCAAGACTTTTTGGGACTAGTCAATCACTCCAAAACTGTACATTAGGACAGAAAGAGCAAATTGATTTATGGCTTGGATCTTGTTCCTAGATGTCAGTGCTGTTCTCAGGATTTAAGTCTTCTAAAGTATTCCTTACTGAATTTTATTCGCATTTGTTCAAGTTTTATTGCTGATCCTTCATCAATTCCCAAATATTTATACATTCCCTCTTGCTCAAGTTCTTTTATATCACATTCTTATCCCAAACTGATGTTTTCCTGATACTGCAGTTTTCCTTTTTTAAAGATTGCTTTTGCACATTTATCAAGACCAAATGACATTCTAATATCATCTGAGAAAGTTTTGACAACCTGCAGCTGTGCTTTCAGTTCCTCATCTGATGAACTATACAGTTTTAAATCATCAACAAAGAGAAGATGAGAAGTCATTAGACATTGTTGTTTTCTAGGATCCAAATTATAGCCATTGCCTAAGTTGTTAAGTAAACAGTTTAAAGGATTAATGGTAAGGCAGAATAGCAACAGTGACAGAGAGGATAGCTTGAATGCATATGGATCGAACCATATGCATCGAACTATTAAACGATCAATGTCCAAAAAAAAAATACACAAAAAAATTAAACTAGTGTAGGCAGGGAGGCAAGCCTCCCTGCACCCCCCCCCAAGTGGGGGGCTGCACCCCCACACCCCCCGCTACTTAAATATACCAACACTGAGATCACACTACATTGAAGTAAATGGAAATTTCCACCGAAGATTTCCGTTTACATTTTCAATGTTTTGCACTTTCGGTGTACTCATGTTGAGAATATCGTATTCAATATTATCAGACTTCGAGCACATAAAGTAGACCCGACAGAGAGTCACCCTGGAATATCCCCCTTTGAATTTTTATCCCTGGGATAATAATCTGTACTTTGTTATGGCTTAATTGCAAAGTGGTCTGCCATTGTTTCATGGTTACTGTAATGTAGTCAATCAGTGAAGGGTGCATCTTATACATTTTTAAGCACTCTTTTGTCCATGAATGTGGGATACTATCAAATGCTTTTTTGTAGTAAATCCATACCATACTTAGATTCTTCCCATTTTTACAGTTCTCCACTATAATGTTAAACAACAAATGATCCTTTGTGCCATATGACTTTCTTTTATTGCCCTTTTGTTCTACTGCCATAATTGAGTTTTCTTCTAAATGACTGTAAACTCTGTCAGCGTCAATTCCCCTGTATAATTAATAGATCGCCAGAAGACAAGTTATTGGTCTAGAATTTTTAGGGTAGCTTGCAGGTTCACTCTTAAGTAAGATCATTGTTTTGCCTGTTGTTAGCCAGTGTGGTATTTGTTTGGGGTGTGCATATAAATTGTTCTTACTCATGGCTAAATCCTCGTGCAAAGATGTTAATACCTTTAACCAAAAGTTAGGTAGTGCCTCTGGCCCTGGGGTTTTCCAGTTAGAGGCTTTTCTTAACTTTGTTTCAATCTCCCTGGCTGTTATTTCATCCCATTTCATATCCTGTACTGTTAAACTTCTTATTCTTTCTTTTCACTTCTTCTATCCATTTAGCATCTTTGTTATGTTCCACAGGATCTTCATAGATACTTCTCCAAAATGTATCTACTTCCTCTTTTTTTGGAAGTCTTTCAATTCCTTTTGCCTTATTTCCCAATTCTCTATAAAACATTTTTGGGTCATCAATAAATTGCTTATTTGGTACTTTTCCTTTATATTTATCTGTGTATCTTCTAAGTTTTTCCGCGTGTGCTGAAATTTTTAGTTTGTTATTTGCGATAGTGCATGATAGATCCTGCCTGGTCTCTTCTAATACTGTGCATTGCTTTAATCACATCTGTCTTTCTTAGTATTTTTGTTGATCTATTCCCTCTTTTATAATCTTCTAACAGTGACACTTCTTATCTTAATTGCTTTATAGTTTTTTCTATTCGATACTTCCATGATGGTATTCAATTTCTTCCCTTCCTTTCCTTCACTACCCTGTAATATTGTGGTAGAACTTAATCAGTTATTAATTTAGCAGCTCAGTAATATATCCTGTTTAATTCGGTTATATCACACGGATCTCTATAGACAGTCCTAATTACTGCATTCATTTGTTTTATCAGACTTCTTAACTTTGGGAGCAGTGGCGGCTGGTGACTTCAAATCAAAGGGGGGGGCTGCAGGAGACAGCTGAATGGGTGAGGTCAATGGGAAGGGGTGCGGCCAACTAGAAAGGGGAGGAGCTATGCTCAAAACCACAAAAACTAACTTTAATTAAATACGCTGCCCTGGGTGCCAGACCGTCATTATGAGAGTCAAATCAAGACAAAATGAAGTGTAGAAGAATACAAATATTTCAATGCATTGGCTGCATGACAGCTTACTTAATATCTAGATGGAAACAAAAAGGTTGTGAGGCATGAAAAAATAAATTACTTTTTAAATACATTACTGGAATGGCAGTCAAAATCAAGTATAAGAAAAACAAGCAGCACTCAACTCAAACCACGTCTCCCTGCACTGCAGTTCTAATTATAATTTATATTCAGTTTTATTAAAGTACCAAGTACCACGCCCAAAGTAGAAATCTCTGTGATGCCCCACTTGTAAAAATGTTTCTTAACCAAAAAAGACCTGCTGCCTGACAACTATCTACTTGTTTCATGGGGAAAACATGTCTAAAGTAAAAAATGAAAAGCAAACAAGAAACAAGCTCAAGATACATTGCTTAAAGAATTACTGTACAGGTTATGGACCACACATGATTGGCATTCTGTTTAGTTTACAGGTAAAGCCAACAGAGATGACTGGAAGTCTCCAACAAGTGTAATGAGCTTCTTAAAATAATGTAATCCTGTCCTTTATTACAAATACTGTCATATGCATTTCAATACCCAAGGCTTATACATTATCTAGTTAAGTATTCACTGCATGGCAACAACAGAAAGGCTTTCAATGTTGGCAATTCTTTAACAGTATGCTTATTAAAGCTTACTTGCATCTTACGATCTCAGACAAACTTACCTGATGGTCATTAAAGCATTGCTACTTAAACACAGAGCAACAGGCACTTTGAGTAATAAGCATAAATCAACAGTACAAAAATATGACAAACCAGACCATTCTGCAAAATCAAGGACAGATGAAAAGCCACTGTAGCACTTGTGTCTACCTTGGATGGGGGGAAACTCTGCACATTTACACTGCATAACTACTCCTTGCCTTGCTTGGACACATCCAGAGTCACTACACGGGGGAGTGGGGTGCAACAAGTATGTCACAATTTGAAATGTCTCTGGCTGACTGTGATGGCCCTGACACATCTGTCATACCTCTCAACCTCAGAGCAAGAAATCTGGACAAAGCCATACATAGAAGTGGGACAAAGGCCCAAAAATAAGGACAATTTTTAAATATTGCTCTTATAAACTTAGAAAGATAATAGAATAGGTCTTGCATTAGTATGAATTTTCTGAAGGGTATGAAATCTGAAACTCAAATGTCTGTCATTATTTTCTAACTTCAGTCTTTAATGATTCGTCACTAATTTGCCAAAATAAAACACAATTTTATGAAAAATGGACCGAACATGTGATGCAAAAATATAAAATAGCCACACAATACAGCTGGGAACCTGTCAAAGAAGGGACACTTTAATATTAGTACTGCTAACTTGAGCAGCTGACAAAATAAAATAATCTACATGCATTTATGAAATAAAAGTAATCTATAACTCTGATTATTACAGTTATTTCTTAATTGTAAACCCTCCACGTTTTCTTCCAAAATTGCTATTTTGCGGAGGGATTATTAGGGGAAGAGCAACATTTTGAGCCAAAATCGGGGACAGTTGAAAGGTTTGGCTATGCCTAATTCTATAAAGCAATTTATCTGCATGTACCTGTCAACCTGTTAATGCAATAAATCTGGACAAGGCCAAATATATTGGGGGAACATATAAACAGTACTAAAAATTGCTCTTGTATAATCTGAGACAGTTGATAGAATAACAGGTCTTACTTTAGCATGCATTTTTCTGAAGGTTATGAAGTCTGAAACTCAGTGTGTCATTATTTAGTGACTTAATTCCTAAATGATTTGCCAGAAAACCATAAATTTTATGAGGAACAAACCAAAAATAAGAAGCAAAAATCTATTAATTCTTTGAAAATCTGGACAGTTGTGAGGTATAGTTCAGCTGGGGCTGTCTGGGTTTGCCACCCTTCCCCTCACAAAATCATGGTTGAATTTAGCTTCCCCCCTGCAGCCATTCCAATGATTCATTACTTGGCTATTTCACTCCATTTACCATAAACACTAATGTGCATACTGCTTTACTTCTATGATGATTTGGACTTCATTTGAAAGTTTTATTTTGCATTTTACAGCACAAACACTAAGACATATGCTAAACAAAGCAATGCAGTCTCATAATGAAAACAGACTTAGCATTAAAACTTCTCTGCCCTTGAAACCCACATTAATTTAAACAGCATTGAAACCCATATTCAAAGAAAATACATTTTGCCAGTGGCAGATAAAGATTAATTCTGGGCAGTTTTCAAATCATAGGCCCCTTGCATATGAAACATACATGTGCTCTTTGATACACCTTCCTGATTGTACTAAATTATATTCCTTGTACAATACAGTACAGTTGTTAGAGGGCGTTTTAAATTTATTAAACAATGAAAGAAAACACATGCACCAATAATGACAAAACTGCCCAATTCAGAACATTTTTCCAGTAAACAATGAAACAAAATGCATGCACCCATAATGACAAAACTGCCCAGTTCAGAACATTTCGATCATAAAAGTCTACTCAAACTTCTACAGTCCACCATTATCAGTAAATATGCACAATTCTACAGTCCACCATTATCAGTAAATATGCACAATTTCTGAAGAAGTAAAAGTCAACTAAATAATTCCACATTAAAGAAATCTGTAACTGATGAAGAGATTGCTGCTAGCAAACACCTTTATATTTCATGGTTTCATTGAAAAATAAAGTGTCTGTTGCCCCTGAGGAATAAATTGCCTATATTTCATTAAAAAAGTGACAAGCTAGTAATATTGTAATAGGAAATGGATGGCAAACTGATAACAGGCTCATAGTTAGTATCTTCGCCAAGGAAGACATTCTCAGTACGGCAGCATCCACCCCTTGTGGGAGTAGAATCCACAGCCTTCTGCATCAAAAGCAAATACACAACCTGTTGTGCTATTAACAATGCACGCAGACTTGGCATAAGCAGCACTAATCTTCTCTACCCCTGCAGCTCTCAGCTCCTTGTAAAATCTACTCAATACTCAACTGCATCTCAACTTTGCAGCACAAGAAATCTGGAAAAATCCAAAATGTATTGGGGGGGGGTCAAAAGCCCAAAAACCAGGGACACATTAAACATTGCTTGTATAATCTTGGAAAGTTGCTAGAATAAAATGCTGTGTTACCACCATACATTTTACTGCCAAGGTCTCTGTGCAAAACAGTCAGAGCCACATACCACTACGCCAAATCAGTTGCTTTGTGAAAGAAAAATGCTGTGTTACCACCATACATTTTATTGCCAAGGTCCCTGTACAAAACAGTAAGAGCAACATACCACTACGCCAAATCAGCTGCTTTGTGAAAGAGAGGAAGACTGAAACTTAAATGGCTATCATTTAGTGAATTCAGTTCTCACCATAGCTGTCAACCTTTTAGCACAAAACACCTGGACAAACCCAGTAATGAGGGAATACAGCCCTCAAACATATTCATTGAATTCAGTTCTTACCATAGCTGTCAACCTTAGCACAAAAAACCTGGATGAAGCCAATAATGGGGGAATACAGTTCCAAAAATAGGGACAAATTTCAAATATTCATCTTATAAACTTAGAAAATTGCTAGAATAAAAGGTTGTGTTACTATGTATTTTCTGAAGAATATGAAGTCTGAAATTCAAATGTTTGTCAATTTTACGTCTGACGTAACAAAAACAATTTTCAGCAGATGCCTAGGAAGAAATACTACAGACATGTCTTTGTAAAATGGAAGGACACCAGAACAAATCCACAGAAACACAGGGAGGAGATGCAGACTCCACACAGAAGGCACCCCAGCCAAGAATCAAACCAGAAAATCTATAGCTGTGAGGCAACAATACTACCTCTGCACCATCAAATATGCAAGGAATTGAACATTCAGAAACCTGAAGTCTGAAATTCAAATGCCTGTCAATTTTATTTAACATTTGTTAACCAGGACAGTCTGACTTGGAACAAAAAAACAATATTCAGCAGAGGCCCAGGAAGAAATAATGCAGACATGTCTTTGTAACATGGGAGGATACAAAAGCAAACCCACACAAACACAGGGAGAAGATGCAGACCCCGCACAGAAGGCGCCCCAGCCAAAAATCAAACCTAGGAACCTGCAGCTGTGAGGCAACAATGCTACCACTGCACCCTCAAATATCAAGCATTTAGAAACCACAGATATTATGAGGAATAGAACAGATCAAATATGAGGCAAAAATCTGCCATTTTTTTACAAATGGTGGTGGGTAGGGAATTCAGGCCCTTAACATCTGCACATAAGGTACAGGGTTCAAGCCTGAGGTATTCCCTACCACACCACCATGAGTTTGCTCTAGCCACCATTATATAGCAACTGGGGCACACACACCTGTTTAAATGTGTCCAGAGTAGACCTAAGCAGCAGTACAATTCAAGTCCCAAACCCTCCACTCGAAATCCAAGCTGCACACCTACCTGTTTAAATGTGTCTAGACCCGAATCCATGAAGCAGCAGTCCCAAACCCTCCATGAAGCAGGAAGTAGCCCGCTCAAAATCCAAGTCAGCAAAATCCCCCGTGAGAGCTTAAAACTCACCTCACCTCTCTCCTGATTGGTCCTGTCTGCTGATGAAGCAGTCTGGAGCTCATCTGTTCTGTGCGGTTGTCACCGCACAGATTCCTGGGCATCTGCGGGGCAGAAATGCCTTCCCTGTATCTGGACTGCTGACTCAGGCAGTCTGATTTCGCACAGATTCCTGAGCATCTGTGGGGCAGTCTGAGTGCGTCTGCGCATGCGCAGATTTCCGGGACTCGTGAAAAATAATTTTTTTTGTTTTCTTACTTTTTTGTTTCACGGTTTATTTTCTTTTTGTTTCTAGGTGGGAGGGCTGCAGTCCTGTAGTCCTATAGCACGAGCCACCCCTGTTTGGGAGTTTATTGACCTTCTGCAGTCTATTTCTCTCATTGATCTTAATATATCTATCCATGTCCATTAAATCAAGCAACTCGTCTTAGCTCATTTTCTTCCAAACTTAGGGCACATCCCTTGTTTTCTGTTTCCTGCGAGCATTCTATAGAAAGTTCTATAGCATCTTCCTGTGGCACATTGTCTTCAATTTCATCCTGTGTCATCTGTTGCTCTGTCATATGTGAACTCAATGCCCTATAATTCCTCAACATTGACTGTATCAGAGTTGCCACAGTTTCCTGTTCCTTTTCTTGCTGTCTAGCTTCAAGTGAACATTTATACTGGTTTCTTGTGGAAGGCTCCAAAATATCGTGATATGGCACCTGACCAATTGCTTCCTGTTCCACTAGTTTCCCCTTAATTTGGATATCCATTGCTCTATCCTGTTGTGGTGCTTTCTGCATTTGATTTTCTACACTGAATCCTTCTCTTTGCAGCTGCTCCATAACCTCAAATTCTATTTCTTTGACTTCTCCATTACTAATCTCATTTTCTCCTTTTCCTCTTAGTCTTCTTATTTTTTGTATTGTAAAGTTTTCCATATCCGGATTCCTTTGCCTATATTTCTCTTCAAATGTTTTTGGTGCTGCTCTTTTTGTATTGGTTAGTTTTGCTTTCTCCTTTGCATAAATATTACACCATATTAAATCTCTTTTCATTTCCCATGTCCATATTTCTTCTTCATATGTCTCCTGATCTTCTCGCTTTTCCTTGTTCCGGGGACTAACTCCATCATGCTGTGATGTAGTCTGTGTTAGAACTTCTACATTAAATCCTTCACCTCACAGGAACTCCATAACTTCACCTTCTGTTTCTTTAACTTTTGCTTTACTAATCTTCTTTTCCACATTACATCTTTGTGATGTTATTTTTTTTATTCTGAAATTTTCCATATCTGGATGCCTTTGCCTGTATTTTTCTTTGAATATAAGGTCCATGATGATTCTTTCTATGGCCTTGCAGATGAGACTGGTTAGACTTATAGGTCTAGAATTCCTAGGGCCAGTTGATGCCCCCTCCCTTTGTGAAAGGGGATTACTGCTGCTGTTGTCCACTCCACTGGAACAAAGCCAGTTCTCAGACTATGATTAAAGAAGACACTAATTACTTCTGCTAGGTCCTGTTTTAGATTCCTTATAAGTCAACCTGGTACACAGTATTATCTGGTACCATTGAGGTTGTGTTTTTAGCCTTGCAAAGTGCAGATATGACCTGATGTCTAGAGATACTAAGCAGCGGACTGGTGTCAGGAATGCTTTGGGGTATGGCCGGTGGGGCCAGGAGGTTGAAGTTTGTACCAAATCTGTCAGTTACTAGGTTGGCAGTATTCTCTAATGCAGCTTCATGTTTACACTCCTAGCATTAAACAGCGGAACTGTGTGCTTACTTCCAGTGGGTGTTGTCATGTCAAAACTTTAATTGCTTTCACATTGCCTAAAAAGGCACTCAGGTGGAGGCAAGTGCCTTTGCCAGTATTCAACACCCTAGAAAACACAGGTGCAGACAGTCTCTGACAAAGCAGTGTGGCTTGTCAACCATGTCATCCCAGGCTAAGAGATACTGGATCCCCCTGGATTGACACCAGAAACAAAGCCAATTGTTGAAATCCATCATCTGCTGTTTATATTGTAGCATCATTCTGGGTGAAGGTAGAATGCTGCTTAGGGATACGGTCATACCTGCCCTGGACAGATAAATTGAGAATTCAGTCATGTGTCTGTTATATAGTCTGAAGAGGTACATCTCAAGTAACTCACCCTGACATGAACTATGACAGAGTCATAACAGTACTTGTTGGTGAATGATGTGAGTGACATGGTATGATACACTTGTATGTATATTGTTCACATATTAGGACACGTGTTGTTGTAGAGGAGCAGATCAACTGTCAACACAGTTCACATTCACCATCACAGTGACAGCTGCAGTATGGCATAGGTGTGCAAGTGGCAACATACCATCATTAAATGCTCTGTGACATATATCAATATAAATTCATATTGATTACATGGTTAAATAAGTCTTGTCTCATACACAGGTTTTTAATCTGTGATATACACAATGATGAATCACATGTTTTGATACAACTGCAACCTTGGGGAATTCACTGTATGTGCAGTTGTGTAGCTAGTAGCAAGTATTACTGAGGAGGTCAGCAGAACCATTGCGTAACTATTTGCATTTCTATCAGTAAATTTTCTGCATGAGCCACAAACAATTGATCTGTAATGTGTCCTGATATGGAATCAGGCTGCTCAAACAAATTCCTGCCCATGAAAGACATATACGTACATGAGATTGTTACAGTTGTACAACTGTGTACATGGTACCAGTGTGTGGAATGTGATGAATAGCCATGGTTGTATGTGTATGTCTTTTCAGAAATCATGTATTCCAATGCAATTGAAATTTTAAGTGGAATACACTGCTAAGTACAGATGTGCATGTGGATGCCACCAGAAACACCAACCAGATTGAATAGACAATCTGCTAGCAGACTGTCTCAAATGTCACCCCTAGTCACCACAGCCCATCTGCCAAAGTATACATACAAACCTTACTGAGTGTCTGTGCTAAGGAGGACAGCACTTAGGTGTGCTCTGTATGGCTAATAACACAGAATCAATGGGTTTTGACAACATCACAGATTGCCTATAGTGTGACTCGGAACATGGACCTACCAGACATGGTTGGAGCCATGCTTCAACACAGCCTCCAGATGGAATATGTTCCCATAGAAAGGTGTACAGTAACATGCAGCCATCTGACTGGGAGGGGACAGCACCTGATATATGTATGTATAGACACATCCTGACTCTCCTCATCTGTGAGGTAGACCAGCATGCCATCATGGACCTTTTCTAAATGTACACTTGTAATATCCCGGCTGTGTGTGAAAGATGTATGATTTGTTCATGCCGTATCCATTTCTGTTACAACTGTTAGATTTCCTCAAGCAGGTCAAATAGGGCATGCATGATGCCAACAGTATCTTGCAGAACTTGACCAGGCCAAGGCATTTGACACAAATCTACACTGAGGTATTAATGCAACACTATTGCAAGTGGCCTTAAACACCTATATCACCAAATGGGTAGACCATACCACTCAACTTCTCAGTGCAATAAATCCAGACAAAGCCAGAAATAAGAGGGGTGCAAAGGCCAAAAAATAGGGACAGATTTTAAATATTGCTCCTATAAATTTAGAAAGTTGTTAGACTAACAGGTTTTGCATTATTATTTATTTTCTGAAGGATATGAAGTCTCAAATTCAAATGTCTGTCATTATTTAGTAACTTCAATCCTCAATGATTTGCCAAAAAAATGCTTTTATAAGGAACATACCAAAAATATGAGACAAGAATCTGGACATTCTGTGAAAATTTGAACAGTTGAGAGGTATGGGGTAGAACACTGGATCGCATATGTGACATCTAAATATGTTAAAGTGTGTGAAGTGACCTATATCTAGACTCCAGTAATCAGGTCCATACTTCAGGGCTGTGTGCTAGGCCCTTTCCTGTACATATTTAAGTCACAGATGTAGAGAATGACATACACATCCTGTGTCCAAACAGCTGTCTGGAGGACTGCAGATTGTGTACAATCATTGATTCCAACTGTGATATTAGTATAATACAAAGAGTATCGACGCACACACAAAATATTGCTGCCACGGCCATGAAGACACATGAGGTAAAACAAAATCATGGAGAGATTGGTTACATTATAAAAGCAGATGCACAACCCTATGATAATGTAGACAATGTACTGAGGTAGATGGTTATGCAGAATGCCTACCAGCATGTGCCCACAGTGCTGACTACTCCCTTGTATGTAACACAACTCCTGTGTATGTACAGGACATCAAAGGCCATTATATTTCCATAGTTCACAGCCTTCATCACACCAATAACTGGATACAATGCACCTTTTTCATGTACCTCCCTGCAAAGCTTCCAATGATGCCTAACTCAAGTGTACCACATTTGCCACAGTGAACTCCCACACATTATTGGCCATACCCAAGTATTCTTTTTGTTGCATAAACATTACTGGCTGATGGTGTAGAACCCCCATCAAGGTGTTATTCCAGATGCATGTGTGATACCTGTGCTGGTGATGCATTCAGTACATACATAGCTGATTTACAACATTGATGGCATGGGTTACATTCATGACAGTGTTGTGGATTGTGCCATATAGATGCCATGCACACCTGTCAGCTAGCCTGAATTGATCAAAATCTCAACTAAGGGTATAGCAGTGTCCTTCTTAACACCTCCAACAGATGTTACACTGTCAGCATGGTGCTCTTGATCCCTCCCCCCTCATAAATTGATGACATCTCATAATAGTTGAACAAGCATATTCATGCAGAAGCATCTATGATTACTTACAATCATATGTGTTATGTCAGAGACATGAGATTACTGTTGGTATTATTCTGATATTGCCCATAATTGTATGTGCGTCTATTTACTGTTCTCCACTTGGATGAGACCTCTGCCTACATGACAGTCATATTCAGGCAACTCCTTTTGCACAGCTTTACAATATGCACCTAACCCCTATTGTATATACCATCCCTGATATATGTCCTCTGCATTGTTCATGTTAGGATGCTTATATCACAAAGAAATCTTCTCCATTGTTATGTCTGAGGGTCACATCATATACATTCACTGTGCAGTCCGTACTGTGTCATGTTGATATGTGATTAGGGTTCCTGCTACAACTGTCTTCATTGACTCACCCTCATCTGCTGTACATTGACATGCTTCACCTGTCCTCTTTCCCTGTGTTCATTTCTACAATTCATCTGTGTGTCCTTATTCAATATACACACTTCCCTTGAATGTTTATTTTTTAATGGCAGTCTATGCAACGTCTCAGAGCATTTATACAACTTTTGTTCAGTATGCCTGACATAGGTTTCCACAGTAGTCTGCACTGTATGCACTTTCATATAATGTGCTGGAACTATATACATTGTTTTATTAATAACCCTAGTAACCATTGTGGCATTCTGCAAAAACACGCAGACCTAGTTTGTCTGTAGGTAAACAGATTTACATGTCTGCTGCTGTCCATGTTGCTTTACATGGTTTTCTTGCCAGCAACACAGTTGATAGCCACAAAACCATGCTTAATTACATTTAAATGCAGTGTGTGGCATGAATATGTAGTCAGTGCTGCTGCTCAACACACAAACATGTAAACTCCATGTAGGCTTCACCCTAAGCTTACAGAGTTTATTGAATCCCCAGGTAAGACTTTTTCACAAAAATCTGTAGAGTCATGGAGAAATTACAATTGAATCCCCAAGAACAATAATATAGTAAAATCTCATTTAACTGGCACCTGTGGGGGTTGGTAGATGCCGGATAAGTGTAGTTTCTGGTTGCTTGAGAGCTGTTTTGAGATTTTTGATTGGCTCATATCCCAGCATATGAGCCAATCAAAAATTGCAAAGCGGAGCCTCTTCTATTCAATGCAGAACAGTGGAGTCTTCCACACTGAAGAGGAGTGGCTCTGCTTTGTGATTTTTGATTGGCTTGTATGCAGGTATACGGGCCAATCAAAAATCACAAAGTGGAGCCACTTCTACTTAATGTGGAATAGTTGGCTGTTCCACATTGAGTAGAAGTGGTTCTGCTTTGTGAATTTTGATTGGCTTGTATACCAGCATATGAGTCAATCAAAATTGCCGGTTGCTTGGGAGTGCTGGTTGCTTGAGTTCCAGTTAATGGAGATTTTACTGCACTCTTTTCTACAACAACTTACTCCATCATTATTATGGGATGACCAATGAAATATTATGAAATATCTATACACGGTTTTCTTATTGGTTTATTTTGGAAAGCAAGGCTTTTTTCTATTGCCATATTCTGTTTTGAAGTAGACAATTCAAATCCTTCACGCTTCCAATTTTCATATGAATGAGGATTTATCTTTACTTTTCTCATAAGAGACTATAAACAAAAACAAAAGCAAAAACGGGAGCAATAGAAGCCGGCTACGGTCAAAACTGCTTGTAAAAACTGTTTATTGTAAGCGCTTTCGGCTAGGTAAATACCTGGCCTTCTTCAGACAAAACAGTTGAATACACCACAAAAACCTTTATATACACTTGATTAAACACATAATTAACCACAGCAGTTTTAATTAATCAGCTCAGAAGTTGGAATTTAAAGTAACATTACCACTCCAAATCTACGAGCTGAAGTAAAATATTAACAACTAAATTATAACCTATTTGTTCAGTAAAATTAAATTAAACACACATTAAACACAATTAAAATTAAAAAGTTTGCTATACCTCGTAGCCATTGGATAAAGTTTTTTTTAAAAGATTTTATCAAACTAATATATATATATATATATATATATATATATATATATATATATATATATATATACATATTTTGTGTTATATTTTAAATATATTATATATAACACATGACTGATCCATTCTAAAAAATATATATTATTACTATTAATGTAAATGTTGTTAAGTCTCCTTACCAAGCTTATTAAAATATACAATATAAGATCCTATTATTATAAATAAGTGAATATACATAATAAATGCTTATGTGTCTGTAAGTAAATTATATAAATACTACTCACACATAAGTAATAAATGGTACCAGCGCTAAATTGCCAAAAAAAACAGAAAGACATTAAGTTAATGTCTCGTCTTAAATTTAAAATAATAACTGTCATCTTTTGAATGATAATAATTTCAACATACATTTAATAGACATGCTCTCATTCAAACCTGGATAAAGATGCGCACTAGTTCTAATTTGCCATCGTAACTCATCAATTTCTAATTGCACTTGCCATGGTCCAACTCTAATATCTATTGGTCTATGTTGCAAGCCTGCAAATTTAAAACTATGGCAAGGGTGATCTGTTACATGCATAGCAAGTGCATTATTCATATATTTTTTAGCGATGGCATACGTGTGCTCATAAATCCATTGTTTTAACTTTCTTTCAGTCTTCCCAATGTAAAATGCATTACATTCACAGCACAATGCAACATATGTTACTGCTGAGGTTTCACAATTAAATCTCAAATTTATCTTGTATGTTTTATCATTAATATGCAGTTGGTTCGTCTCCATTATATACTTACATTGTGAACAACTACCGCATTTAAACATACCTTTTACTTTTTTGTTATTATAGCTTACATTATTTTTCATTTCCAAAATAGATTTTAAGTTTTTCCCTCTTCTATAAGTTATTTTTGGATTTAGTCCTAGCACTTTAAGCAACATCTCATTACTTCTAATAATAGACCAATTTTTGTTCAAAGCCTTTCTAATAGGGGCATAATCCAAAGAATATGTACAGCGAAAATTTGTATAATGGACTGTACGTTGGTCAACTGAACCCAACTGTACAAAATTAATACCCCCAACTTGACAGCCTTCATCTTCTAACACAGAATTACCTCATTGGACTAAATCCAAAAATAACTTATAGAAGAGGGAAAAACTTAAAATCTATTTTGGAAATGAAAAATAATGTAAGCTATAATAACAAAAAAGTAAAAGGTATATTTAAATGCAGTAGTTGTTCGCAATGTAAGTATATAATGGCGACAAACCAACTGCATATTAATGATAAAACATACAAGATAAATTTGAGATTTAATTGTAAAACCTCAGCAGTAACATATGTTGCATTGTGCTGTGAATGTAATGCATTTTACATTGGGAAGACTGAAAGAAAGTTAAAACAATGGATTTATGAGCACACGTATGCCATCGCTAAAAAAGATATGAATAATGCACTTGCTAAGCATGTAATAGACCAACCTTGCCATAGTTTTAAATTTGCAGGCTTGCAACGTAGACCAATAGATATTAGAGGTGGACCATGGCAAGTGCAATTAGAAATTGATGAGTTACGATGGCAAATTAGAACAAGTGTGCATCTTTATCCAGGTTTGAACGAGAGTATGTCTATTAAATGTTTGTTGAAATTATTATCATTCAAAAGATGACAGTTATTATTTTAAATTTAAGACGAGACATTAACTTAATGTCTTTCTGTTTTTTTTTGGCAATTTAGCGCTGGTACCATTTATTACTTATGTGTGAATAGTATTTATATAATTTACTTACATACACATGAGCATTTATTATGTATATTCACTTATTTATAATAATAGGATCTTATATGGTATATTTTAATAAGCTTGGTAAGGAGACTTAACAACATTTACATCACTAGTAATAATATATATTTTTTAGAATGGATCAGTCATGTGTTATATATAATATATATAAAATATAACACAAAATATGTATATATATATATATATATATATATATATATATATATATATATATATATACATATATATTAGTTTGATAAAATCTTTTTAAAAAAACTTTATCCAATGGCTACGAGGTATAGCAAACTTTTTAATTTTAATTGTGTTTTAATGTGTGTTTAATTTAATTTTACTGAACAAATAGGTTATAATTTAGTTGTTAATATTTTACTTCAGCTCGTAGATTTGGATTGGTAATGTTACTTTAAATTCCCACTTCTGAGCTGATTAATTAAAACCGCTGTGGTTAATTATGTGTTTAATCAAGTGTATATAAAGGTTTTTGTGGTGTATTCAACTATTTTGTCTGAAGAAGGCCAGGTTTTTACCTAGCCGAAAGCGCTTACAATAAACAGTTTTTACAAGCAGTTTTGACCGTAGCCGGTTTCTATTGCTCCCGTTTTTGCTTTTGTTTTTGTCATAAGAGACTATGGAATTACCACACTTAACATTTTCAAAGTGAATCATGAAATTTGATCTCACTGACAAGTGCTTAGAGAAATATTACTTCTGAGACTGCATTTAATAATGTAACAATTTCAGTATTATGACATAGTTGTGCATTTATGAAGCATCTCAATTATTTCTATAAAAATATAAAGCAAAACTTTTACAAGGCTGCTTTGACTTCTGGATACTCATTACTTTGCTTGAAACGCCAGATTTCATACTGTAGATGAAGCAGTATTTTATACAACTGCGAAAGCGCTTACACAATAAATGGTTTTTGGATTCTTCACTGTTTTTTGCATTTTAGTTGCATCTGCAGCCATTTGTTGGTCCACTGTGTTCTTGTGTGCTATTTTTTAGTTTTCGTCTAGTGGACCTCATCTCCCCTCAACCTGCTTGTGTGTTTCGTTAATCCATTTAATGTTAAATGCATGCAGGCTAAAGGCTAGGTATTCTTATGAAAGCTGGAATACTGATTTTAGCTGCATCTTGATTTAACTATTTCTCATTCAGTCAATGAACTACAAAAATACATATCCAATATTCTAGCTGTTGCCACTTCTCTTTGAATAGTGCTACTGGTTGGGTCTATGTTCACGCATCAAATAAGAATTACAACAAACACCTTATAAGCAAAAGTTTAAACTACCTAACATTCTTAACATCAAAAAGTAATTCATTGAATGGCCATAGTTGGCCAACAACCAGGAAGTACCACGATGTATAAGGTAAGCGAAAGAAAGCTTTTTTTTTAATTTGCCCTATTCCCCACTGTAGTTGGCTCTTGGAGTTGGTGTATATAGTTAAGGGGGTGTGGGCACTCAGCCCCCTACATTGGGGGGGTGTGGGGGCAAAGTCCCCCACCTTGGTTGATTACGTTTCTGATGTTGTCCAACTATAGCATTCAATTAATTATTTTACAATGTTAAGACTGTTCGGCAGTTTAAATTTTTGCTTTAGTGTTCTATTATAAGGTGTTTGCTGTAATTCCTGTTTGATGCATGAACATAGACCCCCTACTGGTCCATGTAAATCTCTATTTCTAATAATAAATGACTCAGGTAAAAATCATCAGACCACTTAACACTTAAAGATATATGTCTAGGTAGGCTTCTGATTTCTTTTCCTCTTAATTAAAGGTAGTTTATGGGTTGCATGTACCTGATCTATTCCCATTTACAGAAGATAATCCACTTACTGACAGAATAGAAACAATTAAGTGCAACCTAAACAACAATTACTTCAGTAGTGGTAGGTCACAGCCCTGCCATGATGTAGTTACAAGTGGATTGACATCTTGGTTTGATTTTTGCAGACTACTTCACAATAATGTCTTTCTTGGTCAACTACCATTAGTGTCACAAGCTTCCAAGACTCTTCAGAGGATATATTTCAGTAATACATGGATGCAAGAACTCTGTATGTGTTACACTGTATCTATGTGTTACTTCTCTGTTATAACATTTTGATATTTTGTACGATTGTCATGTTCTAAATGTGAAGCTTTTCTCCCTGGACCTCCACTGAACAAAAAAAAAATGTATCCAGTCGGACGCTCCTGGTAAAGAAATATAAAATAAATAAATAATAAATTAATGTACTAATAAAAGTAGGAGCTTAATGAATTGGCATGATATGTCTGGCAAAGGTAATTTGCTCATTTGTTGAAATTTTTGATATATCAATATCAAGTATTTCTGAATTCACGTCAACCTGCAAAATGCAATTTCAGGGAGTTCTGTTTATGCAAAGTAAAATCACTGAAAGCCACCTTCAATAAACCTATAAGTAAGTGTTTTTATTTTTGCAAGCAGGGAAGCACCTATGCATTGCACCCATGCATCCCACATAGGGTGGGACACCCTCACACCCAATGTTTTATATGCCAATTGTATGGTTGCAGAATTGAGGGTAAAAAAAAGTGCTAAGTGTTTTAGCTCTGAATGCAATATTCAGGAATATTACTTCTCATAAATAGTACTTTCTGGAAGAACCTTAATGGAGTTGTCTCATTTCCACCTTGGATGTTAGGCCCAGAACACAGAGTATGCCATATAAGGAGACAGGTGAGATTATGAGAGATATTAATTGATGATGTATTATATCTTTCTCTAAATCAAACCACAGAACCATAGCACCAGATGGTGAGAGCTTCATCTTTCAATATTGTGTAAAGTAAAACCTTTTTGTTAGGTTGAAGGATTGTCTCAAACTGCTGTGGGGTCCTTCTTGACTTGATACTGTTATTTAATTTACTGTAAATTGTCTGTGCATTACAAAATGCAACATATAAATTACATCAGTTTCCAAAATTTTTAAAAGGATCAGATTCATACAACAAATGTTAACACTGATGAACCTGTACATCTCATGTAAAACTTCATTACTTTCCATATAATAAAGTAATGTATCAAAACATAATTCAGGCAATGTGGGAAAACCTATAAAAATGGTATACTGCAGAGTTAAATAATGAAGGAAATTTTATTGCAAAATTATAATAATCATACAATGAACTGATTTTAATGCTGTTTTGCAAATTTTACTGTTTATTACCAATTAAGAAAAAAATCTATAACAGTTACTTGACCATCATAGATGTGTTTTATAGATTATGTTTTCTTATTAGGCAAACCCATTTCTTAAAGTACTAGCATCAGTTAATATGGAGTTAGGCTTGCCCAAACTTGCAACCGTTTGATTTATAACTAGCATTTTAAAGAACACTTGCTGTAATATTTACTTAACATTAAAATGATACACACAGCAGCTGAAATACTTAGATACAAAGATAATACCTTTAAACCAAAATAAACATCATCACTGACCGCCACAGAAAGGTAGACTGTTACTCTCCTGGAAAATGTGTTTTCAAGCTACACTACATGCAAGAAAATGAGTCATAGCCCTGTTACACGTTAATACATTTTGATGCCTTTTCTTGAGTAAGATTTGTTATCATTTTAATTAACTACATCTCTTATGACAAAAGCATAATTAGGAAATGAAAAAATTGATCAGATTGCACAATGCTGACTAAATCAAATTAATTAGATGTGCTGTCAGTGCTTTATATGTATATACTGTTATGAAAAAAATCAGGAAAATACTGCTGTACAACCCATGAGTTTGAAGGAACAACTCCTGTTAATTAAGCCTGAGGTGTGAAAATGTATCATCTTTTGTTCACAAACACGCCACAAATGTTTAATATGTAGCAGCTCACACATATATAGAGCAGAAAGTGCTTTATCTCTTAGTTCTTTGAGTTGTAAGGGGACAATAACCCTCATAATAATGCGCACATCTTTGCTACTTTTCCCATTCTAGCTAAACAGGCAACACCGAAATAAATGTAACATAAGTGTAAAATTAGTACCCATAAATAGTAAGAGTGGGTGACAAAAAATGTTCAGTTAATCACCTTAGTTCAATTGCAAATTATAATGCAGAAAACTGTATTCTGTTTAATATTATTCCAGAGTATTCATAATTGTAACATGCGAAACTGTCCTAGCTGTCAAGCCTATTATTTATGAGAAAGATTCTGAAGCTGGGAATTCTTACAAGGCTAATGTATTCCTTGTAGTAAGTTTTAATCCCCATGCTGTGGAATAGGCACCCCATTCATGTGAAGCAGAGTCCACCTCTAACCCCTTTTTAAGTGTAAACTTGGACCAATCGATAAGAAATGGAAATTCAGCCTGGGTCTGACTCACGTCTCTGATAGACCTTGGAAGCAGTAACACCCAAACTAACATACTTCCCACCCACATAACCTCTAAAACTTCCTAATTAACATACCCCCCTCCTAATAAATATCATGATATATAGGGAGACAATTTAGTTGGATTACATGGCTAGGCTTATAAAGGCCCTGGTGGCCACTAGCCTAGTATATACCACGTATATACCTATAAACCTATAACAAGCATTTTCTTAGATCTCCTTAGATGAGATCAAGATAGAGAATTCTTAATAATCAAATGCTTGATGTAATTCCAGCTCTAATGGTTTTTCTGAAATAATATTTTTGAAGCTCTTATCATTCTAAGCAAACTACTCTACCATTTCCTGTTGATTTATTTGTTTGTATAAATGTATATGTGATTATCAAAGTTCAAAAGCTAAAGAATCTGATTGCTGAACTGCATTTACAATGCTGACTGGTTATACCTGAAGTACTAGATAAGAAGGGAAAACATCTCTGCCCTTTAAATACTCATTCAGCGAGCAGAAGAGCAGAGCTGGAACCCAGGATGCCATTTTGGATATCTTGACTGTTCACTAACTATCTGCTCTGCCATCAATGATCCATGATCATTACAGTTGCGGATTAGCATAGATTTCCATGCTCCCCTTCTCCTGTACACAAATAGGCTGATAGGAATGTCAAATCACTTGTGTGTGTGTGTGTGGGGGGGGGGGGGGCATAGAAACAAATGAAACACTAAAAATCTCTCATAGTAAACTAACACAGTACAATAACTGTAGCAGATCCACACCATCCAGACTGACCTCTTCTAAAACAAAAAGTCTAAAGATTTTGGGTATTTTTATAAAGCAGTGTGAAGAGGAAAGCACATACTAAAGAAACTGTTATAAGGAAAGATAACTCTGGAATTTGTAGGCCTATCAAGTTGTAATTTATGAGTTAATCACTTTACACGTTTACTAGCTTCCTTTGTAGAATTCATGATGCCCACTAGAGTTTAAGTTGATCACTGATCTATAATTTGGAATGCATTCAGTTTCTTTGTTTGAGGTGCCCCACTACTAACTACAGTAACCCCTGTTATGTGATGATATCCTGCTGCATGAATACAAAATACCTGAATTGATACTGTCATGTTACATAGACCTTCTCATAGCTTTCATATGCATAAACAAGTTCTATCTCTGTGCAGTCCTCTGGTAATCAGCTAAAAATCTTAATCACTGTCTCTGTGATGGCATGCATTCAAAAAACATTGCTAAATCTTCCATATTGCATCACAAGGCTTTCTATCTAATTCTTCTTTGCTCTGACGTAACACCACTGATCTGGCTTTCATTTCATTTATGTCTGCAAATGTGTTAAACTTTACTAACATATTTGCTTATTTTTCAATGTACAAAAGCTGAATTCCCTCATTCTTCATAGGTAAACTTCATTCTATATGTCAGGAAGCTAGTATTTGTCAGGATCCAAGTGCTCTTACAAAAGTACTAGCCATGTAAAGTAGACATTAAGAAGAATACTGTGAAATGTAAAGTTGTATTTGTCAGGATATTAAATTCTACAAGTGAACACAGTGTTCTTTAATCAGAAATGTTAATCTAAGGAAGGCCTGCAGGGGAACATCATGAATACGATTCAGTTTGTCAGTATAGTATGTTCTACAGAGGGACACAGCATTCACACATAAGAAATGAACACCTGGGGTAGGTGTTCTCGAGGATGTTGCACATTATAAGATTATATCTGTCTGGATATCAGGTTTTGCAAATAGATGCAGTGCATTGAAATAAGAAATGAAAATCTGGAGTATGTATCCAGGAGAATGTCATAAATAAGATCTTATTTGTCAGGATATGACACCATGCTCTTACATAAAAATTGACCATCTGAAACAAGTATTCAGGACAGTGAATTGTATAAAATATTAAAAGTAAGGATATTCACCCATAGATGCTGTTTGGGAGCAACACCCTCAACAAGGTAATGAAGCCATTTATACTTATGCTTATACCAAGCATCCCGCACTAGAGAAAACATCTAAAGCAACCAAATATATATACTAAAAAAGATGCATTAACTATAAACTTAAGTAGCAATCGGCTTGCTGTAATAAACATGCTTTTTAATTTAGAGTAAACTTGGAGGAAGGATGCTTAGTCTGCAAGCACCACAGATAAGATTAAATGTCACATGGTATACAATATACCCAATTGTATTACATTGACATTTATTAACATTTACACTGTCTTTAAGGAAGTACCACACTAAAGCATAACTTTCCCTCTACAGCACCAGCATTTTGACTGTCACAGAATATTGCTGTGTTTCTGATATCATTGACAGTGAAGTTCCATCCCTCTGGGTTCAACATATTCAAAAAAGATAAGTCAGCACATAAGAGTATAACGTACATGACATAATAATGTATGATCATCATTTGTAAATATTACACAGTGTACCTTCCTGGAAATGTTACTAAAAGGGTACAAAGCCTAAACAACACGTCCTACATGGACCGACTTAAAGCTCTGTTGCTATACTCAATAAACTACAGACTGCTAAGAGGTGACCTGTGTCTGGCATACAAGACATCTTCAGAGCCATTACTGATGGATTTACTGCACATTAGAAAGTCAAATGGCATCAGAAATACTTGATCTAGAGATCTAAATATCAACAGAATAGTTCGGAAGGATAGGTATATTTCACAGAGGTTACCACTACTATGGAATAAACTCTCCATCTACATAAAACATAGTTCATCCCTGTCCATTTTCAAGCACAGCTTATATCTGTTGATAGAAAACAGAAATTTTACCCGAGGACTATCCCTCTGTACTACTAATGGACAGAAGCAGCTCCTAAATACTTTATTGCATGAATGGGTCCCCTCAAATTATCTATGGTATAATCCCAGTTATTCTCATTAAAGGTAATATATAATTATTGACCATGGGATGGGTAATGCTAATATATAACCAAATGAGCACAAAAAGAGAAATTGGTTAGGCTTAAAATGGCTCATAATGGCAACTAGCCTAGTAGTTACCTACAAAACTATGAACTTATAGAAATGTATCTTCCTTGCACAACATAAAAGGGAGTCTCTTGCAGTGCTGGGTGCAAGGGAGACTGACTGAAGTTTGCTACCTGTGCAGTCAAGTCTGAACTGAAAAGTATACTTCAGTGTGAAGTTAACATTATATCAGAACCTGGGTAACCACTAGACCCCGCAAGTGTTTAGCATGTATATGCCAAATTTTATTAATATTAATAAAATTTGGAGTATATGTGCTAAAAATGTATGGTGTTGAGTGATTACTCAGGTTCGGATATAGTGCAAATACATTGTTTAAGGTTGGTTTTACTTTTTTTGCATTATTTTCTGCTCACTCATTGGTTCTTCATACTGAAAGACTAACTGAAGATAATGATCTGAAATATTTTACTTTGTTGAGCAGTACAGGGATAAATGACCTACCAGCTACCTTTATCCACATGAGGAGTAGGAAACAAAGCTCTCTGTAACAGCAGACATCAAAAGCAGTTCAGATAAATGGCTAACTGTCCTGATATCAGTTACCTATTGCAAAGCAGAATTTATTGTATGTTAACAATCATATGGGTTGGCTCTGAACTGTTATTTCAAATATACACAGAGGACTGAAGGTAAAAAAGCGTGCTTTAATCTCATGTGACATATTTATTGTTTGTTAACCTGCTGAGTGGGCTGATCCAGGACCCTTTTCAGCCACTTCCCAGGCCATCTAGCAATCGCATTGATAGTATCACAGAGAAGCAAAATATGTAATGGTCAATATTTTTACATTGCAAATTAGAGAAAAATATAATAGTCCTATTGAGGAGCAATAAAACAATAATAACTAAAAAGAACTATAGAGTACAAAAACTAAAGCTATAACTGCAGTAATAATTGGTAGGGTTTATAATAATTACAACAAGAAAAAAGAAAAAAAGAGAGTGAAAAACAAGGAAATTCAAAAGAGAAAGATATGTTTTACGAATGAGGAAAAACGGAGGAATAATAACTAGAAAAGCGACAAGCAGCATGAACAACAAAGGTATTTTCATATTACAGAGGACAAGTAATATACAGTAAAACAACAAAGGAGTACAAATAATGACAATGAAGCACACAGTATACTTGAGAACAAAGAATAATGATTCAGAAATATATGGGAAGTTACATAGTCTGTGGAGCAACAGGACGATCATATCATGTATCTAAAGCAAACACATATTTTCTTTGGCAAGATGTGTTTTGAAAACCATAATATTGTCTAAAAAATAATCTCTCATGATAACAGGTTCCAGGAGGCAGGGACTAGTTTACTGAAGGATGTTTTGTAAATGGCTAGTGAGTATTGAGGTCTGTTAAGTTTAAAGCTGGAGTTACTGCAAAGTGATTGCCAGAGGCAGTCCCCAACTTTGGAAAGTATCTGTCATTAAATAATTTGTAAGTGTGTTGCGCAAGCAGGTTGCTCTGGCATTGATAGGTAACCAGTTAACGTGTTGTATAGAAAGACAATGATGTTATGAGGACCCGATGAGGTGAATGAATCTAAACATACTGCTCCAGATTCTATAAAGTTTGCAGAAGCTATTTGCGGGCAGTGCAGCATACCAAGGGAAGACTTGAGCACACCAGCTGTGGATGTGATTTTAGAAAACACACTGAAATCACTCCAAGTACATAACTATTCAGCATGGGATAATTATGGATTCTGTGCAAGCCAGTCTAATTCCAAAACACACTGTGCATGCCCAACACAACTTAAATGTGACAAACTGCAATGCCGACTCTGTTTCCATAATTATCAGGGGAAACTACTGCAATGGATTCTGTCGTACTCCATAACTTTACCAAAAAATAAAATAAAAGAAAAATGCAACTTACAGTTAATGCACTGCAACAGACTGCAGTAATGCAAATTAGAAATGAGGATGTGGCTGTACACTCTAGAAGGCAACCAGTTAGAATCAGAGCAAGGCTGCAACTAAACCAGTTGTCAGACCAGCAAATAATCAAAACATGCCAGCTAGACAGACAGCTGGTGTAGGCTGTACCCTACACATGTCTGTGTGTATACCCTGCAAGGAAACCTCCTCCCCCTTTTAACCAAAGTGTGTCTTAGCCTGGGTGTACTTGCATCTGGCCATTCCAGAAACACATGGGGGATGCTTTTGGAGTGTCACAGACAGCTGCCAATTGTATCCTGGCAAAATTCCTAGCAGCAATGTGAATTACTAAATTTACTTTCCCTCCACTCCCATGGAGCAGAGAACTGTAATGCACCAGTTTTTCAGCATTGCAAACTTGTGTACTCGGTGCAATAGATTGCACGCACATACCTCTGAAAGCACCAGTACATCTTGAAGCAGATTGATACATAAACAGTAAGGACTGGCCATCCCTGAACTACTAGGTTGAGTGTGCAAAGGATGGCAGCATAACAAACCTCATGGCAACAAACCCCAGAAGTGTCCATGATACTGCCATACAAAAGGAAAGTGGACTGGTGACTGCTTTCCAGAAAGGTTAAATACCTGAGGGACTACTTCTGGGTAAGTACAGGAACATGGCTAGGACGTAAGCTAAGGATATCCCTCCCAGCAACAGCCATGCTGACAAAATGTATGTTTCCTCCCCACAACAGGTGACTGTGGTTATCCACTTGAGCAGTGGCTAATTACCTCATACCATGAACCATCAAACCCTGCAGAGGAGGCCTATAACTGAGCACACACAACAGCCAGAAACACCATAGAGCATGTGTTTGGTGTACTGAAAGCTAGGTTCAGATGTCTGGACACATCTGGGGGTGCACTGCAATATATATCTGTGAAGGAAGCACAGATGATAAATGTGTGCACCATGCTGCACAACATGCTAACTAGAGCATGTGGAAGTCTTTCTGCTACAGGTGTGGATGAGCTATCCCAAGAACTCCAGATGTCTAAAGATGACATCCTGTAGGTATTAGAAAAGGAGCAGGAGGACATACGGAGCAGGAGACACAGGCATAGGCAACACAGGGTGTGACTGGAAGTGCAGGCCAGGGTAACACAGCAGCATCTAACCCACAACTTTGAGTCATGACAAGCCGCACATACATGAGTACATAGATTAAACACTGATGTTTAGGTGTTACTCATACCTCTCAGTGCAAGAAATCAGGACAAAGCTAGAAATAATGGGGAGACAAAGGATGAAATATAGGGACCATTTTTAAATATTGCTCCTATAAACTTAGAAAGTTGCTAGAATCACAAGTTTTTAATTATTGTATATTTTCTGTAGGATATGAAGTTTGAAACTCTAATGCATGTCATTATTTAGTATTCTTTAGTGACTTCAATCCTCAGTGATTTGCCAGAAAACCACAAATTTTATGAGGAACAGACCAACAAATATGAGAAACAAATCTGAAAATTCTGCAAAATCTGGACAGTTGAGAGGTATGGTGTTGTCCCACCACAGCAGCACAGACTGCATCTAATGGCAATTACCCACTAGATATACACATTGAGCATCTGACAAAACAGCATAATCATGACATATATCAGTATGAACATATAAAAATCTATCACAACAGGGATCATCAACTCAAGGCACAACTGATACAGGTATGCATACAGACTCAGACTGTTGTATCAATGCATGGCACACAATAAGGTACACACATCAATGCAGCACATTCCTGCCTCTCCACTATAAAAAATCTGCAAACAAGTAAACAATGCAGGACATAATGCAGAACTTTTAATATCACGAGCCAAACATATCATTGTAAAGTATGGATAAAGTAATGTAATAAACGGCATCAACTATGTGTATTAAAACTGTTTGACTCACACAGCAACAGACTTGTCAAAGATTACAGATGGATGACATTATCAGTGTTCTGCATAGCAATCATCATCAGCACAGCATGAGACTGACACTACCAGACAGAGTGGATCAATTGTCTATGTAACTGTAATGCAGTCTAGGATGGCCACACTGATGCTCACACTGCGTTTTGGTCTGCCCCTACCAAGTATGGAAACACTTGGTCCATGTCGCTCCACAGAGGAGACTGATGGGGTGACCTCAGCATGTGGACGCAAAGGAGCATGAATGTGACTTAACTATCTGGTTGTGACTGCTGGGCCCGCAGAATATGGGCCAGAAGCAGAAGTGTGTGCACATTGGAGCATAGACATTGATGCCCAATGGGCTAGGTCGGTTCTTTTGAAAAGGGGTCTGCCTCTCCCATGTGGCAATCAGCTAAGCACAGTCAGGGTACGCAGAACCCTGCTTGTACTATGGCATTGTTGTAGTATTGTATAGGCCTTGGATTCTACTGACTATGCCACATCTAACATACGTTCATTCTGAGCAGCCAGTGACTCCATTATCTCACCAAATCTCTGCTCCTGTGCTTCATGATCTGTGACATAGGCAACTGCATGCATGTGAGATCCATGATGTTGCTGGGAATGTGCATTTGCCTATAGGAGTAGATGGACAACATCTGATACCTACCCATGCACACCAGCTGCATACCTACATATACTGCGATAGCCAGTATTAATGTGTTATGGGGAACTGTCTACATCAGCAGCAGTCTCAGCTTGGACACAGGCCTCATCCTGTCCATCATCTGATATCCACTCATTGTTAGAATGGCTTGACAAGTTTCCCCTCCACAGCTGAGGCCACAGCTGCATCCACATTACTGCCACCATCTTGTCCAAAATATATTGCCAAGTCATTGTCCTGCATGCCAGGGGCCTTGCTACCTTACTAAGACACATCACATACCACATCATGATCACTGGAAAGGCTAATGGAGGATACAGATTGTTGATATGCTAAAAGAAAAGACATATGACACAGATCAGTACAACATCCTTACATCACATGCTAGATATCAGTAAAGAAATATTACACATATATCTCACTGCAGTGTTACAGATAATACTGACTTACCATTAGGTCTTGTCTGTGTGTGGGTCATGGAATCTATATAACAGGGTAGGTTGACAATTAGGCTACATAGCCAACATACAGGACATATGTGATGTATACAAATATAACACATACCTGACAAGTCCTTGTGGGAAGATGGTGTGGTAAAAGTGGGATGAACTTCAACTATTGCAGGGGAAAAAATTTAGCAATTAATCACATCAACACCAGCATGAACCATTCAAACAGTGTTAAAACACACCGTAGGTTTTACATAGACACACCACTTGTTTTTGCACTTGATGATGATGCACTCTATCCTATGAATGGGTAGAAGGACATGGTATTAATGGAGGACAACAACTGGAGTAACAGCAATGACTTGTATGAAAGATAGGTAATAGTACACCACTGACAGACTCCCAGTGTTATGAGTTTGTGTGTTGTACTGCAGATCCTGCAGTGAGAAAGTATAGAGACATGCAACTCAGTCAAGCATGCAGGCAATGGAATAGTGACATGATGACATATATGACACAGTAACAGGGGCTGCTTATACTCATGAGATGGACATTGCAGCTGTGGCCAGATGTCTCTGTAAAAAAAGAGTGACATTAATGTCATGTATCACAGGTCTGCTACACATTGCTGCCAACTATGCACCTGTTGTGGTAACATACCTGGTCAATCTGTACTTGCTCCTGTATGGCCTGGGCCTCCATTGGATGTACCTGTAGTGTATAATGTAAGGCAAATATCAGTATGACAGAAAAGCAGCAGTGCCATGACATGAGGCTGAGACAATAACAGGTGGTGGTCGCAGTAACACTGTATGGAGACACTTGCATTCCCTGGTGTTGTCTAGACATAGATGAAGCTGTGAAAATTAATAAAGGCAGCATTACACATGTTGGTTACACCGTTCTTTTGTACTGCAACTGTATGAGTACATCATTTTACTTGCATTCATCATCATCACCCTATAGGGATATGTGTGCACAATTCAATTCTGCTGCTGTAAATCCAAAATAACAATACATGAATATGCATGCAATAGCAATATGAGATGATTTGCTCTATAGTCATCCATATCATCCAAAGTAAGACATATATGTTTGGCCTGGAACTCCTGCTTCTATCCCATCCCTGGGTATACATTGCTTACCATTCACTGGTGGCAAGAAATACTGTGATCTTATTACGGGGGGGGGATCAATAGTGGTTCACCACAGGTAGCATCCCTCGATCTCTCATTACATTGTAACCTGTTGGCTGCATGGAGGATCATGTTAAGCCTCACCGTATCCATATGGCCTCCAGCCACATTAATCATTTTGGTGATTGCGGCCCACACTTCATTTCTCCATACTGTGCTCCCTGCCCATCCAAGGAGTCTCCATCCATGTAGTTGCAGAGCATCTAGTGTGATGTCATTTTCCTGTGGAGAGAAATTTTCACCCCTTGGTCCATTTCCCATCTGAAAGACAGTGATATGCACATAATCATATTACTGTGGGGGCCCAGTTATGCAGATGATTATGTAGACAGTATATGTCACCAAAAACAGTATGCATTCCTGTGCAATGCAAACATTTATGAAACATTGACTGTAAAATATACTAACATGACATATAAAAATCAGCAACAACACCTGCATACATAAGAGTAGTAACATCAGCATAACTTGTAATAACTGTAGAGGCTGTCTGGGGATTCGAACCCCCTACACTACATATCTGTAAGATTTTTGGGAGCTGAACATCTTACACTACAAACCTGTTGAATGTAGGTCCAATGATAACAGCATTATGCCACAGTCTTCATACATTTTATGTTAAATCACTACACAAATGATCACTTGAACAACTTACAGAAAATGTCAAAAAAAACTCAGTATCAATAAGCAGGCCACAGAGAGTATGGATCCTTTTTATATTGACCCACTTATATAAGATTTGTGTTAAGAACCATCACTGAAGAAATGTTCATAACAGCAAAAGGATATAGTACATATGGATAACATCAGAATCTATAGGTTTCCGTTCGTACACCACACAGTGTATGGAATTGCTTGTAAGACATATGGATGATCTATAAATCTGTATTTGTGAACTGTTCACTTTTGCTATATAAATCTGTCTATATAACTGCATATGGGAAAGGAATGCATGTCATTAATGCAGATGGCAACACCTGTATGGATAAATGTAAATCAAGCAGCACTCCAGTGTGTTACGAGCATTTGCCTTAAATCACACACTTTCAATAAAAATAGCTCTAAATAGGTTTATTTGAGAATGAGTAATGTTAACAGAGGTAATATTCCCCAAAACAGAAATGCTAGCAGGTGGCAATTTACCTTATCAACTACCTATGACTCAGGTATCACTGAAAGTAAGAACAGCAAATGTGCACCCCACCCATCTTTAAGTAACATTTGCACCATACATAATTAATGAGGTTCATTAAAATTCCAGGTTTTGGAATCCCATTTTCACACATCTGCGTAACTTCTCAAAATTCAGTGCATTAACTAATAGCTCAGCATAATGGGCAGGTGTTCCATGCAAGTACCCAATATGTATCAATAAATGGTACCATCTGTAGCATGTGCCCATTATATTTCAATTATCTGATAACATGACATAAACACCATTTTTAAATATTGATTTTGATTCATTTACAGATCAGACTTTTGCTACTTGAGAAATGAGTTGGACTTCACTGAGCATTTTTCCATTTATGCCACATTTTCGATTTGGAGTATTGAGGAGGCAACTTCCAGGAGCCTGAGATGTGTCTGGGTGCCCAGTTGGACTGAGGAGGAGACCACACATATGCTGACCATCTACAATGGAGTGAAGCATCGAATGAGAGCCGAGACAAGGAACTTTGAGATGATCAACATCTGAAATCAGATTGCAAGGGAGCACCAATGATGTATGGGGATCTACCAGACTGGAGTGCAAGTTTGCAACTGCTACAATTAACTGCAATAGGGTGACACAGAGGAGCTTCATCAGAGGGTCACTGAGGTGCAGAGACAGCCAGTGGATCTCTGCAATAAGTGTCACAATTGTACATTATAGCTGCACATTCTTATGGAACACAGAGATATAGCTGTGTCCCAAACATATCAGATACATGGCTTTTATAAGCATTCTGTAGCTGTTCTGACAATTAGCTCATCTGGATAATTGTAAAGCCATACTGATTGCTCCCCCATGTAAGTGTGGGTACTAATCCCAATTTTGTAAATTTATTACTAATGTTTATAAAATAAATTCTGAACTTTGCAGATGTACATCTATTTTCCAACATATAATGACATAATTTAACACATTCACTATAGTCATGTGTCACTGACACTAGGCCATCGATGACTACACATTTCGCAGTCATCCATTATAGTACAACAATATCACATACTCTCGCTGTATATGCCAGAATAGTAACTCATAAATAACTTCTTTACTTCATTCCTCCCATAATTATTTGGTCCTGTTTGTTGAAGTCAAGAGGAATGCCTGCCTGATTGATTACACTTATGATTTCAGTTATGTGTTGATAGCTGTTATTTCTTTAGATTATAAGGGTCAGTAAGTGTTGGAGGTTTCCATATTCATCCATTATACGCAGGAATATAGATAAACTCAAGTAGTACCTGTTTATTGAGAAGGGACACATGTTTCCTATTAACCTGGATGGTAAGGAAGCTGGCCAGCATACCTGCATTTTGATGTGTAATGGGTTCAAATCTACATAGGGGAAATGTATCATTAAATTGTTATCTTGAATTATTTCACACATGGTCAGATATTCTTCTCTGCATAACTGCTTATTGATATTAATATTTATTTTCTGCATGGTTACACATAACTTGGTTATTTGTTAAATTCCTACAAATATAGTCTTAATCCATAATGGTCTGTTAACAGCAGCTCTTTAAGTGCAAGATTAGTAAAGCTTGCTACAGACTGTTGTTTGTCTGACAAAGTATTATAGAATATGGTATTATTTTCAAAAGTGCCATTAAGTGTTGTTTTGTCATTCATTATTAAATTCACGTCAACAACCACCTCATCCTTATCTTTTGAGGGAGTCAGATGGTCAGAGAGTTACAGCTGAAATGCAGAACAGGGAGATACAGCCATGTATGCATTTGATTTGTGATGTGCACTTTACCAAAGAATATCTTTAAATGTAAAAGCAAACGGAGCACATCGCTGAAAATACAAACTGTAAGGGACACTGTATTACAATCCAAGAAAACTGCCAGCCAATTCAAGATAAAATAATTATTTTAGTTTAGTTTACTTATAGCTTTATATGTCAATATCTTTAAATGTAGTTCTTCCATGTACCTTACTGTGCCCCTGAAATACATCTTTTATGTATCTGTTAACAGAAGCTATGTGATACGTGATACTGTCCCACTGTCTCACTGTCTGAGGGATGAAGGTTTTCCATTGCTATTAATGGTTGTGACCAAAGTGCTGACATGAATTAATTCTCACTAAATTTTGCCTGCATGCCCAACACGTGTTCATTGTTTGAAATCCTAAGCCATGATCCATATCAGTAGCCCATCCCCCATCCAGGTGATGCCATAACCCAAGTCTTTTCACTGCATCCACAACATATAATCTTACTCTTGATGGATTAGCTAGTCAGGTATATGTCAAAATCAGAGTATGGATGTATGTTAGAGTTGTAGGTTTGAATCTTATATCCTCCAAACTCATTCAGAGTTATAAAAGCTTGTGTATAACATTACAAAATGTGTATGGTGGTGATTATCTAAATAAAGTTTTTAGAACTTGATCTGAGAAATGCACATCCCTGTTATTTGAGGATTACATTATTCATAGTTGCAGAGCAGATGCACAGGCTTGAGAAGCAGTGGAGGGAGAGATGAATGTTGCTTAATTTTTCTGTTTTCTTAAATGAAATGCATCTGATCCTTGTTACAGGCCTGTATGTTTTTACATTATCATGTATATTGCTTAGAATGCCTGAATACCCATCATACATCAATAAGGTAAGTACAGTAATCAGACTATACCTTCACTTAAAAGTCTGAAATACAAATATGTTAAAATATCATGTAGCAACAAGTCATGTTTTCTGAAGACAGCTTTTGAAATACAGGTCACAACCTACATGACAGTCAGGTTTGTGTATCTGTCACAACATATTGTGAAGTGGATGTTTTCTATATGTCTGTAGTGCTTTCTTTGGCTGTTGTTTATAATGTATGTGTTGGCACACGTGGATGTCTTTCCCAATGACCAATCTGTTGTTCATAGCCTGCCCGTTTATAGAATGAATGGGTGTCTACTGTGTCATTATTCACACTATTATTGGCAGACTGTATGGCAGGCCTTTCACTTCAACACTGGTATTGTGTCTGCCTCCAGCACCTTGGATGTTTTTGTTACAACATACGTGTATCCTGTGTTTGTGGATACTTGTACAGATAGGCATTTCTTTGCAACATTTTAAAATCAGCAAGCATCATCAGGATGTTTGCATTTTGCAGCCACTGATTGCTAATAACTGTAGGTAGGTCATGCATACAGTTGTGCACATACAATACTGTTAGTAGAACATATAATAGATTCTCATGTGTCATAGACTGAGATGACTGAATGAACATTATAAATATTTCTTACTGTTGTATTCATTATATTGATGTGGGTTCAGACATTTACCATGATTCCTGTCTTAGATGTTTGTCATATGGCTTTGCCTACTGTCCACAATACTGTCATTTCACTTTGTCTTCATTTGGTGGCTGTTCATTTGACTCATTACAAGCAGCACTACAATTTGCATTCATGCACACACATAATGCTCAGGCAACATATGCAAGGGGAAAAGAAAGAAAATAATGATATTTATTTGTTTACCGGGAAAGTCCAAGTTGGAACAAAGCCAATTTTCATCAGAGGCCTGGGAAGAAACACTGTAGATGCATGTCTTTGTAACATGGGAGAAAACCAGAGCACCCAGAGGAAACCCATACACATGCAGGGAGGACATTCAGACTCTGCACAGGTAGCACCCCAGCCAAGAATCAAACTGGAGAGCCTGTTGCAGTAAGGTGACAACGCTACTGCTACACCATATGACACGCTGTCCAGATAATATTGTTATCTTGAGATTTACAAGCTTTTATTTTGTCAAATTTCAGTTATATTAATATGGCATGAGGCAGCGTCAGGCAAGGTTCCAATCAAATGTCAGGATATGTTACACGTACTTGCTTTGCATATGCTCATCATGCTTCATGCAGGCCTGTATTCATTTGGGATGCATGACTAGGTTTAAAAAGCCCTTGTGGTCGTTAGCTTAGTAAACACCAATGAACCTATGAAATGTTCAGGTGATGTTATGATTTCCACTGACAAGCTGTGTTATGCATGTCATTGCATGGCCTTTATCAAACTGCTCACATTGGTGATGGATATGTTATCCTGACACTCTGTTATTGGACAAGTCCATAAGTATAGATAAAGTGACATAAAGAAGGTGTTGTGTGCATTAGCAGGCATTTACCAGCAGCAATTGTGTTGATTATAATTGTGCTACTTGCTAATGTTTGCCCCATTTCAAACTATGTTTTAAATAAGTTCAATGTATGTTACTATACCCTCAGTCTCATATTTGTATTTGCAGAACTCATAAGTGGATGGGATGTTAATTAAAGTATGTTAGATTTCAGATGTATACATTAGTTTCATTTTAAGGTCAGCTATGATTTTTCATGGGAATGTGCGTGTGCTATACATTTGCATTTCATTTCTGTCATGTTTTTTGATTCATCTTGACAGAGCATGGGACCCTTGGATGATCACCAGTCAGATGCAGATGATGAGCATGTACCTGGTTACTGTCTTCAGATTATGACAATGATGATGATGATGATGCCGAAGCTGCACCCGCACCTGCCCAAGCCATCATGTCTTCCAGACCCCAGAGGAGATGATGCCAGGGCCAGAACAGAGATGATTATTGGGAGGAGATCCTCAAGGTTCTGACCAATGTGTTTCGGCACATGAGGGACATGATGGGGAACTTCTTCTAGGGAATGACACCAGCTATGCATGACTACTTCAGCTAGATAGTCCAGGAGATCATTCATGAGGCTTATCCCAATCAGGCTGGTCCCTCAGGAAAATAAGTATTCTCTGTATGCTCCAATTCTGTTATGCTGTCTACAGACTGATTGCCATATAATTGACTGGACTGCATATGCACTCTTGTGAATGCATACCCCATAGCTACCATGCTTATGTGTTACATGTACAAACATACCATGCAGATATCATTGTATAACATTTAATTATGTTTCAATGTGGGCATGATACACATTAACACATTACACTTTCTTCCCACATTCAGCTGTCTGTACATTGTGGCAGTTAACCTGCAGCTAGTGCTGCAACAATTAGTCTGTAAACATGTGTTTTACTGAGGGAAACTGACAGACAACAGATGTTGACCATAGTGCAGCACTACCACTATAGTGTAGTTTGAATTTGTGTATCATGTATCATGTATGTGCAATAGAAGGCTGTGTCATTTCCCATGTGTTTTGGATGACAGTTGTCATGCTGTCCCACTGGCATGATGTGTTGTTGTGTGCCATGTGCTTGCAATGCTGATGCCACGTGGGGCCATATACAGATATATCATACCTATGGGCAGTCCTCCTTTTCTGACTTCATCAACCACTAATGTAACATTAATGTATACACTCTGGTAAGGATAATTTATTCGGTAACAGTGCATTGAGCCATGTTTGCTGTAGCTTACATTTCCACTTTCATTCCTTATTCACAGAAGTTCATACCTTCTGGCAATATCTGTACACATTAACTAATGATTGTACATGTCTCTGCACATAGCCCAATCCATACTGACACACCCATGTACCTTTGGCATGTGAGCATTCACTAACATTGATATACTGTAATGATGCTCACAGGAGTGTCCTCTGCACAGTAATGAGCAGGATGTGTGACATACATCTGTGGTTGTCTATTCAGCATTTGCATGGCAGGATATGTGTATGTGACTGAAATTCGTAGCTTGCTTACCTATGCCTGTTGATGTTATATGATTGCATATTACTGTCTATGTGTGACTTATACATGCCCATGTCTGTGGACATCAGCAATTAGTCTGCCCATGTGACATACATTTGCCATTTGCTTAAATGTATTTTGGGTTGGCTTCAGCAGCACCCTGTATGCTGTACACATGCATTTGCAATGTGTAAATGTACCTTGTTGTCTTGCTTTTCCCTGATGTGGGCCCAAATTGTCCACCTCACTTCCACCTTCATATTTACATAATATATTTTGAAGATATGTTTGCCTTTGTTGCAATGATTGACCATTATCATGTATTACTTTGTTGACATGGTGAACAGCTGCCAAATATATGGACATTTTACAGATGCACTGGTTGCAATACATCCTTGTTCTCATTATACTTGTGTGTTAACCAGTGTATGTTGTCCAAATTCATGTGCACAACCTGCTATATTTTTTAAGTTGTAGTGTTAGATTTTTGCAACTATTCTTGCATGTCATTGATGTGTGTATGTGTATTGACACTTCTTTTATGTACATTCCATTTAGGACAAAGACAGTCATGTATATGTATGTATGTATATATATATATATATATATATATATATATATATATACCTACACCTGTGGGTTGCCTTTGACATGATATGCGTGTGCCACATATATACATTCCATTACACTTTTGATTCAGTTGTGTACACCTATTTGTGTATTTAGCAGCTATTTTGCTGCTTTGCTATTGTACTGCCATTTGGCACTGTGCTTAGTTGTTTGCCTTTCACTTGCATAATCAGAAGTTTAGTTCTGTCCTCTGCTGGAGTTACCTAGCATTGATAGATCTACATTTGCTGATCTGTAATGTTGCTTAGCTTAAACCTGCACTGCTGACAACCTATGTAGATATGTGTTTATTTATCCAATTTGTACTGTGACCCTTATTTATTACCCTACAACACACATCTACCATTGGTCACACACACAATTTGCAACATGTAATATGATTGTGTATAGGTAGATATGTTTTTCACCATGGCTGGTATGCATTCCCACCCTGCTTGACCACTTTCCATTGCCCATGTTATGCAGTGTGCCATCTATGTAACTTATCTTTCCTTACTGTTTTTTCCAACCTTTGTCATGTGTTGTGATATCTGTTATTTGGGTATACATACTGTGATGTCTTTCTCTTCCTCTTTCCCTATCTTTACATTTTTTTCTAATCTTAAAAAAATAAAAAAATGGGGCCTATTTCCACTAAAAAAATAAAATTGCCCCTCTGACTTTCCCTCTGATTTTTCTCCTCTCACATCCCAATTTGTGTTTCCTTCTTCACCCATACTACACATTTTCTTTTCTGTGTCTCACTTTCCTTGGGTGTGTACATTATAATTATATGGCATGCAGGTCCCCCCCCCCATTGTTAGATAATATTAGCTGTGGCAATGTGGCAATGATTGTCCTTCACCTTTATTATTTTTTTTTTATAAATTGTACAGATTCCATCAGTATCCGTAAGTGAAAGTTAGCATATTTTAATAATAATGGAGTTAAGGTGATATTCTGTAGTTCCCTTTGGCACATTTATAGATCACATTATTGTCCAAAACTTTAGAACTGATATGTGTGTACTGCCCCACATTCCGTGAACATTATGGAATCTGGCCCATTGTTCTCAGTAGGTATTAATAAGGGTGTATATTTCCCAGAAGGATGGGCTGTGATAGGCAGGGCGTATTCTAATCTTGGAATTAGTACACTGTTGGCTATAGGGCAACATGCTTCAGGAGAGACAAGAAGTAAAATGTAACAGAACTCTTAGATATTCTTTTCTTCTAAAGTTGATTGTGGATCCTGTATGGTCAGTAATATAGCTTGTTGGAATTTTAGCTAACCTTTTTGCCATTCCAAAAATCATGAATGTGAAGTTTGTTGAAATAGCCAGATTGTTAGCTGCTGATCTTTTAAGGAGGTAAGTGTAATGATTATTGTCACTATAATATAATCTGGGGGCAGAAACCATGTTGCCTGTCTGATAGAAGGTCATATTTTTCATATATTCAAGAATGTGTTAATAAAGCAGTTTTTCTAACATCTTGCTAGTGGACAAAAGTTTGCAATAGGTCTATAGTCAGAAACAGTATTTGGACAAGAGACCTAAGAGATAAGTTATAAATGTGAGCAAGGGGTTTTGACAACATTATAGCTCCGGCATCCAGAATCTTTGACTATAAGCAATGGAAGTTAGGATTTTAAATCCAGTGCATTGATTTAAAAGTTTCTCTACTTTCTTAGGATTGAGGGTTTTGAAATAAAATGGAGATAATGAAGCATTTTATGTAATGGGACAGTGGAGGAGACAGTATTATATATAGACTTAATAATCCTAACATCGTTACTCAAACTATGGGATAGTCTTGTGGTGTTGCTATGTTTTAGAAATATTTTATGTGAACTAACATATTTTATATCAAAATAGATATATTTATTTGGTTGACAAGGTGTCGGGTTAGCAGTTTTCCACTGTACTACACTTTGACAGTGTTTGGATTGTAGTAATACATTTAGGTGTTGATAATAGTAGGCATTTTCATGGTTATCATGGTTATGTGAGTTTTGTTTTCAATTGTGCCACACCTTATTTCTATTTCTGATTGATCTGCTGAGGGTACAAGTGATCTATGGCACATGATGCCTTTTCACTCTTCTCTAGATTGTAGTAAGGTGCTCTTATTTATTTATTTATGTATTTATATATTTATTTATTTATTTTACATTTGTTTACTGGGAGAGTCCTACTGGGCATGAATCCTATTTTCAGCTGAGGCCTGGGGAGAAAAGCTCCACAAAGGTTAGTACAGTAAATGCAATACACATTATTAAAGTACAGTACATAAAAAAGAAAGGGGCTGTTGTATGCTAATACAATATAATAATCATTAAATAAATATACAATATAACACAGCATTATGGGAAAAATATGCAATAAAGTTGTAGGGCATTTCATTCAGTTATATAGTTACATTCATACATTAAGCACAAGTTGTTTAAATGCAGAACATAGAAAGGAGCTGTTGTAAGCTTGCATAGTAAGATCAATGTAAGTTATATGTACTATACAGATATGTTCCATTTTGGGAAGCTACCCAAGGTCTGAACAATTGCATATCCAAGACCTGTTTAAATGGGACCGAAGGAGCTTTTTGAAGTTATTTTTGTTTTTTTTTTTTTGGTCTCAATACCTTGGGGGATGGAATTCCATGTTTTTGCAATAGAAGTAGAATAGAGGCAGTCCCCAGAGCTTTTTTTTGCTTTTGGTTATGTCAACTAGTGCTTTGTAGGTGGATCTTAGTAGCTGTTTGTCAGAATAGATATTCAGTAGGCCATGTAGTGCAGGAACGTTATCGGGATTATACAGGATTTGGTGGGCGTAAGTCGGTTACAAGTGAGCAGGTTGTTCAATTCTAGCCAGGATAATTGCTTGATTGCTAGACAGTGATGTGTACTGAAGGGTGAGTCCATTGTTAACTTAGCTATTTTATTGCAGCAAGTGTTTAGTTTCCTTAAGTCTACTTATTTAGGTTGATGAGTATGGGGGAGGCATAGAGAAGTGTGGAGACTAGGTGGGTTCTTGCGATGGTAGCTTTACTGTTCTTGGTGAGGTACTTTTTGCATCTATATAGGGTTCCGAGTTTTTTATGGACTTTTTTTATTGTCTGTGAAATATGCATATCGAATTTCATGTTGTGATCTATGATAACTCCTAGTAGTTTGGTGTGTTGGGCAGGTGTGATAGGGGTGTTGTTAGGTGAGTATATTATCAAGGGTGATAAGGTGTCTAAGGATCTTATGGGATAGACTATCATTAACAGCATTTTTTTAGGGTTAAGTATTAGTTGAGAGTTGGCTAACCAGGTTTCAACAGTGGCAAAGGATTCTTGTGGCAGTTTTTGGAGCAGAGGGAGTGATGGGGCAGAACAGATTAGAGTGGAGTCATTGGCGTGCTGGACTAGAGTAGCGTGCAGGGTAGCTTTGTGATGTTGATTGGTAAATATGTTGAAGAGGAGAGGACCGAGGATGGATCCTTGGGGACTCCCAAAGTTTTTGAATATATAAGTGAATATTGTGAAAGGAAACTAAGGTAATGATACGGTTGTTGTATTTGTATATTTCAGTCCAGTTGATTAACTGTAGTTCTGTTTTAAGTTATGTTTCAGATTTGTTTAGAAGTGCATGTGAGAGCATATGTCTTGGTGATTGTTTACATTCTTTTAATGGAACAGTGGTCACTATGTTCAATTAACAGAATGTGTAGGTGTGTAACTTTGCTTGGAAGATTGGAGATAATGACATCTATAAGGGAAACATTTTTAGTAGTAGGGTTAACCTTAGCCCCCAACTTCACCATTTGGGATGAATAGAAAGAGCTGTGCAGTATGCTCAGCTTGCTTTTAGCAAGGAATTCCAGTTGGTTAGTCAGCACAACAAATTAAATTGTTGTTTTTAGTGAATATTACAATTTTATAGTGTTGATTCCAGAATAGGTATCAAGGAAGTAGTGAGGGGATGTATATATAGCAATCTAAGGTTTGGTACGGCCTCATACAAGTAGTTATGTAAGAGTCCAGTTAGGATCTGAGTCATTAGTAATATTAAACTTAGCTATTAGTTTAAGGCAGAGATAGCTGTCATTTTTCACTAGTTAATATGCACCCCTTTGCTTGATGCCAGGTCTGTTGTCTGAGAAAGTATTCTAGTTTAAGAAAAAAAATGGTGAAAATCCGTGAGCCTTTTTTAAGACAGGGCTCTGAAAGTGCACTGATTTTGGACGGTACTGAAAAGCCTGTACTTTCACTCGTGCAGATTTGTTATTAATATGTTAGATAATCTGTAGAAACATCTTTAGAGTTGTAAGGAAATGTGACATGGTTAGGATTTATGTGCATATCTCCAGAGAGCAGAACAATGATAGAGACTGGGACAACAAAGCATTTTTTTGGTATTTACATATAGTTGAAACAACACATTTGAATAGTGTTCTTGTGGAGTGGATTGTCTATTTATTTATTAATGCCAGGTGAAGTGCAAATACCTTGTAGTGAATCCACAATTCTTGTACAGAAATTGGAAGTATTTGCTGTGGCTGTGTCTTGTTTTGTGATTTGTCACATGAGAGATAAATTGCACTGGAGTGCTGGGCTGGAAATTGTCATGGTGTTAACAAGTTCTTTGTAAAGGCTGGAGTGGGATCAACTATTAAAATACAGTCAACTGTACATGATCACTGTTTGCATGGAGTAGGAAGAAATGAGACATGGGTTCACATTTTAAGTAAAATGATATATTAAATATGCTGTCACAAGGAGCATTGTTGAAAGCAACCTGTGCTTATATAAATGTATGGGAGACAAATGCATTAGACAAGGTGTGTGGAATTGGAACTGGCTAAGTTCTGCAATACATGCACCTGTCCCAGTGTTATACAATATGTGCACCAATGGTATATCTCTGCAATACATGCACTAGTGTCAGTGTTCTTATAGGTTCATAGGCACATAGGAGGTTACTAAGCTAGTGGCTCTACAGCCTTTATAAGCCTAGCCATGTTAATCCCAGGTTGCTCCAATTGTCCTTGGTTAGATGGATGTACCTTACAGATCAACACAGACTACCCCTGTCCACGAGGGACACTGGTGCCACCCCTGGGATGAATTTGCAGTCGCCCATCCATTTGTCCAGGTTGCAGTTGAATAGGGTATTTGAGTAGATCTGCTTTACATGAACTGGAAGTTTATTCTAGAGCAGCAGCAATCTCTGGGAGACATACCTTTCTCTCCAGCATGTTGTGTTAATGTCACTGGAAAGATTGAGATCCCTAGAGTGAGTGACTCTAGTGCCATTTGATTTGCAGATGTGGAGCATTTCCATTAAGTTGGCATTAGAGACTTCCCTGTAGGCCAGGCACAAGTCACATCTCAGTAGCCTATATGATACAGAGTATAGTGACAGGGCTTTCAGTCTATCCACATAGGTCATGGTTTGCAAGTCCTGTATCTTCTTAGTGAAAAACCTCTATGGTCTCTCCAGTTGCTGCAGGTGTCTGGTGAGATACATGCAGAAGGGAGCATTGTACTCTATTAATGGTCTTATTAGGGTCAAGTAAAGTGGGGTTATAACATACTTAGACCTGGATGCAATGCCTTTACTTATGAGATGTGCAATGTAGAATTATTTCCTTACCACAGTGGAAACTTGATGGTCAAAGTTCAGATTGCTGTCGACCTGTGTTTCCAGATCTCACACCATTGGGTTTGAACTTAGAGGGCTGCTATCAATATTGTAATTAGTGGGGAATTTTGATTTGTCAAATGGCATAATAGTGCACTTTTTTGTGTTTAGTTTTAGACCATGACTTTGGCACCAGTCATTTGTTTGTGTTAGCCTCTCCTGTAATATGTTAACATCATTGGGGGACTCAATGATTGCTCTTAGTTTACAATCATCATTTTACTTTGTAAACCAACACCTGTCTACTTTAGCCTGGACTTGTGAGAAATAGATTCCAATCAGTAAAGGGCCTGGTACAGGTCCTTGCCTTATGCCACTGGTGATGGGTCTACTAGTGAAAGTGGAGTCACCAACTTTGACAGTATGTGTTCTGTTGGTGAGTTATGTAAGGGTAAACACCTAGCTGAGAGAGTTTTTCAATAATATCCAAGTGGGGGATTGTGGTAAAGGCTTTGGCTAGGTCCAGATAGGTGATATGCACTGTCTTGCCTTCATCCAGGGCTTTGGTGACTTTCTCAAAGAAGTCTATCAGGTTCAATAAGCATGATCTACCTTTAATGAAGAAAAAATGGGTTGGATCTAGAGTTTGAAGGTTGCCTATGTCCTTGTTGTTAAGGTCCATGATGATCTTTTCTATGGCCTTGCAGATGAGTCTGGTTAGGCTTATGGGTCTATTGTTCCCAGAGTCAGTTGATGGCCCCCCTTTATGAAAGGGGATTACTGTTGCTGTTCTCCATTCTGCTGGTACAAAGCCAGTTCTCAGGATATGGTTAAAGAGAAGGGAAAATGGGTCAGCTAGGTTCTGTTTTAGATTGCTTAGTAAGCAACCTGAAATGTTATCTGGTCCCTCTGAAGCCATGTTTTTGGCATTGGAGTGTGGAAATTTGACTTGATCTACAGAGATACTACACAGACAGCTGGTGTCAGGTATGCTTTTGGGTTATTGCTGGTGAGGATAGAGGGATGAAGTTTGCACCAAATTTGTCAGCTAGCAGGTTGGAAGTTTTCTCCAGTATAGTATGAGTGGTACCATTTACTACCACTTTGGCACATAGCTGGGCATTCCCTTTTAGATTTCAGACATAGTTAAATAATGCCTTATGATTTTCCTTTGCTAGGGATGCTATTTTGGCTTCATAATTAGCTTTAGATGACTTTACAAGACTTCTGATTTGCTCATTCAATCTGTGGAGGGAATTCTTCCTATGCAGAGGCAGTTACTTCTTGTTCTTGGACATCAGTTTCTCTTTGTTATACAATCTGTTTATACTAGATGTTCAAGAAAGTCATCCTCTTCAACCAATCTGAAGGTGTACTTGGCTTTAATGAAGATGGATACACCTCCAGCTTTGGTTCTTTCATGCTCTTTCTGAGGTCTGAACATGTTGAAGGCATTGGGATGCTCTCTACGGCCTTGAACCATGTTTCAGTGACTGCACAGACATCAGCATCTTTTAAGGTGAGGGGTGCTTCAAGGAAGTGCAGTTTCATGTTTAGACTCTTAGCATTAAGCAGCAGAACCTTGAGTTTGTCTCAAGTGGATTTTGCTATGTTAGAAATGTTGTTGTTTTGACATTGCCTAAAAAAGGCACTATGGGGGAGGCAAGCACCTTAGTCAGTATCTGAAAGTCTATGTGGGGGGTCTATATTAAATTCTCGAAAGCCAACAATGTCGAATCTGACATTGTCGACACGAGAATAGCGAAACTGCAGCACATCAAACAAGTAAACGGAAATCTCTGTAAGGGGAGAATTCCATTTACTTCAATGTAGTATGGTCTTGGAGTTGGTATATTTAAGTAGTGGGGGTGTGGGGGGTGCAGGGCGCTTGTCCCCCTGCCTACACTGTTTAGTTTTTTTTTTTTCTGAACATTCGATGTTTTAACAGTTCGATCACTAAAGGTCGACCTTTAGTGATTCTAACTGTTAAATATTCGATGTTCTAATATAGACCCCATGTGAGACAGGTGTAGACCATCTCTAAAAATGCAACATGGCCTGTCTACCATGTCTTCCCAGGCTGACAAAAACTGGATCCCCCTGGAAGGACACCAGAACCTAAGCCAATTGTTGAAGTTAATCATTTTTTTGTTTATATTTTGGCATCATCCTGAGTGAAGGTAGAATGCTGCTTAGTGCTAGGGTCATACCTGCCTGGGACACATAATCTGCGAGTTCAGTCATGTCTCTCTTCATTTAGTCTAGGGAGGTAATCCTCAAGTCATTCACCCCAATGTAGACTATGACAGAGTCATAACATTACTTGTTGTCTTGTTGAGTGACCCGAGGCCATGCATGAAATTATGGATCCTGGCACTCGATAGGCAGGTGAGCGTGACCTTCTCTTTGTCCAGCCTGGTGAGGGGGCCATCTGTGTTTCTCAGTATGGAGTCTCTTATGACCAAGACATTAATTTTTGAGGTGTTTTGCCTTAGGGGCTTATTTGGTGAGGCACTGATATGTGTGTTGTTATGTGCAGTGGTTTCTATACATGTTCAGGTGTGTGTAGATAATTTGCTCTTTTGAGGTCTCTGAACATTTGGTGGGATTCTAGTGAGTACCCCTGCGTATGTGGGTTTATGTGTTGTGTCCTAACTTGTGTGAGAGGTGAAGCGCATGAGCTGACAGCCTGTTTGATATCTTATTTTTTGTTACATGAGAGGATTGTTTCCAAACTGATAGTGTAATTACATCTCTCACATATGGTATTTGTTTGTTTGGTTGTCAGCATACATGAGGCAATTACTACATTGCCTCAGGATACCCAAGTCAATCAGACTGGCCAGAGAAATGGTGGAAAGTGACCATCCATAATTGCATGTTTATACAGTAGTACTGTTAGGGAGTGGGTAAGTTAGATCAGTTTGTGATGTAGGAATAACAAAGGGGGTTATTCTGTTGACAGTTTAGGGTAAAGAGCTGTGGCGATACTGCTCAATGTGCAGTTGAGTTGCCTACAGAGCAACAGGAGACTTGGGATAGTTCCACTGACAGACGTCTAGAGAAAATGTAAATTTCCAGGCATTTGCATCTATACAGGGCAATGCTGACTCCCGTTGTGTAATGAGCAGAGACTTACAAACACGAGGCTTAAATACAGGCAAAATTCAACAGTTTTAAGTCAAACTACCAGTGGGAAAGCCCCAGAGTGATCCTTTCTCCAGCAATACCGAACTCAGATGGAACATAAGCTACACATTTCTGCCACAAGGGTGCAGGAAGGCCCTCTTAATGTGAGATGGCTGGTTTAGAGCACAGTGATAACAAACAGTCTAGGTTCAGCAAGTCCGAATATATCCCATGCTACATAAGGCAGTGGTACAGAATTTCAAACTGCAGAAAAAATGTCGATGCAATCAGCAAAAATGAAGCATAATTCAAATAAATACAGTTAACAAAGTGCAATATAAGCTTTAAATATACTTATTTTTCAGTTGTTTGCCATAGATGACTTGGATGTCAGTTCAGTTGCACTCCAGATCTCTGGCTAAAGTCATCAAACTCTGAGCATCTCTGGTGCAATACATGCACCAGTGGCAGTGTTTTACAATGCATGCACCAGTGGTATAGCTCTTCAGTACATGCACTAGTAGCAGTATGCTGCAATACATACACCAGTTGCATATCTCTGCAATGCATACACCATTTGCAATATTCTACAATACATGCACCAGTGGCAGCATTCTACAATACATGCAGCAGTGGCAATGTTCTGCAATATGTGAAACAGTGTCAGTGTTCTGCAATACATGCACTAATGGCAATATGCTGGAATACATACACCAGTTGCATAGCTCTGCAATACATACACCAGTGGTAGTATTCTATACTACATGCACCAGTGGCAGTGTTCTACAATACATGCACCAGTGGCAATGTTCTGCAATGCATGCACTAGTGACATTGTTCTACATTGCATGCACCAGTTGTAGTGTTCTACAATGTATGCACCAGTGGCATTGCTCTACAATGCATGTTTCAGTTGACAGTTCTCCGTATCAGTATTCTAAAGTAGTTTTACCTTATCCCTAGGTAGAGTTTAAATGACTTAATAATACTTAATAGTACTGGATTCAGCATGTGTGAAGTAATAGTCACCTGGCTGCCTGACTCAGTAGGCTTGAAAAGGGAATGAGCAAAGCAAGGCATTCTGTACAGATCTCTGCACCAACAACCTATAGTAAAACTGAGTTAACAATATCAATTCCAGACTAGAATTATTACCAGGTAATATTGGAGTAAGGGTTGGCACAGTAAACACAGTACCCAGCTTAACATTTGTGTAATGTGAAGTGCCAGAAACACTTTCCTTAAGCCCTTATGAAAGCTAAAGCCATGTGTTCACAGAGAAGGGATCTGACATTTAATAACTAGTATAACGTGGCACAGTAACTCATTGCCTACCTTGTACTGATCTCTGAAATTCTTAAAATTGGTTACTTTAGTATTTATTTTATTGTTTTATAGCTTATTCACTTTGCTGACTATTTCACGGACAGTACAATTTTATTTATTCCTTTTGTTTATTATCTGCTGCTATTGATTTCATGTACAATAAATAAATAAATTAAAACAAACTTCAGGGAATTACAAACATTTAACCATTATGACATTACAGAATGTATTTTAGGCATATATTTTTAAATATGCTAAAGCCTAGCTACAGAAAGGAGGTATAGTTTCTGAAATAGTGCAACCAAATACTTTGTGAAGACAAGTAACATATTCAAGTCATCTGTGTCATTTATGTAGCCATGCCTCTCAACCTCTAAGTGCAAGAAAGCTGAAAAGAGCAAAAATAGGGGGGAGGGGGGGTAAAGGCCCAAAAATAGGGACAGATTTTAAATATTGCTCTTGTAAAGTTGTAAAGTTGCTAAAATAACAATAAGTAAAATAATGCAAATGACTAAAGGTTGGTTTGTTACATCCAAAGCAAACCAGAAAGTAAAAAACAGTCCGGATGTCGAGACTTCACACGAATGAGAATAAGTATTGATTGGCTTCTGAAAGACTGAGTTTTGATTTAATTTATAGGGGTTATTGACAATGTGATGTTAAGTGCACATTATCAGAGACCCATAATTTAAGGCCCACCTCTGGGAAGCCTTATCACTGGAGGGGTGTTGGTAATAGTGCTAAACACAGAGTCTATCGGTCTGGATGTTATTTTTTTTAACTTATAATAGTAACATTGGCCTGGTTTGTGATGTTATTTCAAAGAACTGGCCCATCCTTTTATCAAAAGATAAGGTTAAGGCAGTGGTGGGTGATAAACCTCATTTTATTTTTAGGAACAATCTATCTCTTAAAAGACAGTACTGCTATAGATCGTTTAAGAGAGATAGGTCCCTGTCTGATAGAAATGTTACATTCCCATGTAGGTCTTGTAAATCATACAGTTAGTTATATGTATTGTGGTAATGTTTTTATACATTTCAAGACATTTAAAGAGTTTAAGTTTAATTTTTATCCTAATTTAAGTCTACTAATTTGGTCTATCTGGCTAACTGCGTGCAATGTGAGGCATTTTATGTTGGTAAAATTAATAAGTATTTGAAAGCTCGTGTATTACACTACTGGGTGATATCAGAAGGAAGAACCCACTTAATGCTTTATTTAAACACATTAGTCAAAAACGAGGGGCATTAATTTAAATTTATGGTTTTAGAAATGTTTGAGTATAATACCAGAGGTAGGGATATAATTAATAAGACAGAAGTTACAGAAATTAAATGGATAGCATGCTTACAAGCACATATATCTCCAGGGTTGAAAGTTAATGTCAATTTAAACCCTGCCTTAAAAGCCTGGTCATGACATCATTGAACCTTTGATTTTTGATTGACTGTATGTATTTTAAATACCTCTGTTTTTTGTTTGATTTTATGGATCTGATGAAGCACTTTATTTGTGTAAAAGCGCTTATCTATTTTTATTTGGTTTTGTACTTTACTTGAATTTATTACATTTATGGTTTTAGCTGTGGTGGCCAGACTATTTTTTTACTTTTTAAAGTTGCTAAGATAACAAGTTTTGCATTAGCATGCATTTTCTGGAGGATATGAAATCTGAAACCCAAACAATTGTCATTATTTAGGGATGCCAGTTCTCAGTGATTTGTCAAAAAAAATTTCATGAGGACAAGTCCAAAAATAGGAGTAAAAAATCTAGACAATCTGTGAAAATCTGGAGAGTTGAGAGGTATTTTAGTAGCTGTCTGACAAATGTGCAAATGATACATGGTGGCAGAAGTGAAGAAATAGATTTGTGTGTGTGTGTGTTAGAAGTAGTTAGAAAAATGGTCCACCTGCACAATCACAACAGACACTGGATTATCAGTTGTTCTTTTTCTGACAATATGATATCTCATTTGCAAGAAAATTGCCTTTACATAACACCTTCATGTTTACAGTTTAGGCTTAGTGATACATTTCATAAATGCACTGTGATTTATTTACCATTTATAGTCCTAAATTTGCTTTTACTTGACTGTTCATATTCACAATGGTACTGATTTAATTTAATTTACACTTTCTTTAATGCATTTCATTTATACTGGTAAGAAATTGAAAGTGACAACACAGCAGACTAGAGCAGCCCACATTCTCTCCTTAGAAACCATACTTTTAAGTACAATGAGGAATTGTAAGTATCTCCAGTGTTCAGTAGAGAGAAGAATGGTTTTACTGCCTTGTATAATTTTGTGAGGCTAAATCAGATTATTATAGCAGATAGCATATGTTATAGATACTGGTAAGGTACTACATATCTACTAAACAAAGAATAGACAGGTTTGCTGTGTCATATGTTAATGCTGTAATGGAAGAAGGTCTATCACTTGGTCATTTCCAGTGCAATGTGCTCATTTACTCTAAAAGTTGGTTTATTAACAATGGGCTCAAATTATATTATTGCTATTGTATAGACTACCATTGTCCCAGATTAGCTATCTTAGGTAGAATATTTACATAAAAGAGCATAAACAGTTTAGTACATTATACCACACGGTACATGAGGAGGAACTAATGGAAATAAAGACAAGAAAACAAGATATAAATTACATATGTGACCTATACAAAGGACGTGGATGGCCTGGAAGATCAGTGAAGAAAAGTTTCTGCTTGATGCTTAAATTCAGTCATAAATGATGTTGTGTATAATATATGAAGAACTTAGAATATTTTTTGTTGCCAAACATAAATGGAGTAAATCACGGAGAGCAGCCATGCAGGAAAAGCACAGATGCTTCATGTCAAAGTGAAACAGTGTGGAATGAGAACACAAAGGATGAATCAGAAACCAAAGACATTGCATGCAAGCAGAGTTTGATGATAAGATGGAAAGGGAAGTGTTATCTTGCTTAGAAGCTACAGAGGTTTCCTGTCAGGTGAGATTTCCACCTGTACCATTAGAAAACACCATTATAATGTGTACTTCCCACTATATGCTCCAACTAACACACTAGTAATATAGATATTCTAAAGAATAGTAAACGGTTGAAATAGATGCATTTTCCTAACCATGCAAACATGACTTGATCTGCTTGAAAGAAAAGGTTAAAATACAAAGTTTTATTTGGAAAAAAAATAGCCGATTTCAGTTCTGCTGAATATGGCCCCTAACATGAGAAAGAAAAAGTTATTTTCTATTAAAATATAGGTACACTCATTTTGGAAAATGCTGCGATAAGATTATGAATTATTCTAACAACAAAATGCAAAAGGATTTCAGCCCTCTAATTCCAGAAAAAATATAAAAATAGGTTTTAGTCAGCCAGTGAGAGATCAAGTGATTGCCACACATGCATATAAACTTGGGTTAATCCATGCTGGTCTGAACTCCCACCTTAAGCATATCCCCCAAGAGGGACAGCGAGATACCGTCTCTGATGTGTATGTGAAGTCTATTCCAGAGATGGGACAGCCTCCTGGAGACAAACTGTTGTCTCCAGCAGGCTTTGTTGATGTTACATATTAGATTCAGACTTTTTGAGTGGGTAATGCGTAAGAAGATAGACTTACAGATATGGTGCATCTCTAACAGGGCAGGGTCCAAGACTGCCTTGTAGGACAGACACAGATCACCTTTGAGCAATCTGTATGATACCGAATAGATTGGTAGTGATTTAAGCCTGTCCACCTAGGAAAGGTGTTGGAGGCTATGAATTCTCTTTGTGAGGTATTTCTGTAGCCTTTCCAGTTGGTGCAGATCTTTGGAGAGGTACAAACCAAACAGGGAGTTATACTCAATTATTGGTCTAATGACGGAGGAGTATAGATAGGTAATAACCTCCAGAAAACCAATTATTGTTTTGATTATGGAATGAAAGTTGTAAATACACGAGCAAAAGTTACATGTGATGTCATTTTGTTTGCTCTGAATTGTAAAATGCAGGAAACTTTCATAGGAAAAACTATAGTGTATATTAATATTTTTGACAAAATTATGGAATTGTGCAATCCAAATCAATGAGAGCTATTTTGTGATTGCTTATTACATCAATACAAAGCAGCTGAGAAATAGAAGCATGAATTCTAGCTTACTAGTAGTCAAATTACATTTAACATCATAGTTATAAGTAAATCATATGGAATATTTTAAAAATTACATCTACTTGACTTCATGAAATACAAAACTGCATGCTCTGAGGCAAATGTGCAGTCAAGTTCTAATACTTACTTAGCATTTTATGCATGTAAAATTGTCCAGCTGTGGCGGTGCAGCAGTATGTTGTCGCCTCACAGCAAGAGGTTCTCCCTTCTATTCTCAGCTGGAGCTCCTTCTGTGTGGAGTCTCCATGTCCTCCCCATGGTCGAGTAACGTATAAAGACATGCAGGTAGGTGCGTGCATGAATGGGTGTGCCTTCTTTGAAGGCTGGGTGTTGGGCTGGCAACTCAGCATCATAAAAATCCACTGCCAATCATTAGCGGACTGGAGTTCCGCTTTGGCAACCCCTAACCAGGAAAAGCCGAAAGACATATTTAATACATGTAAAATTATCATTTGCTGACCAGTATCAGGAAATTCTGCCATCTGATGTTAATTTGCAGTGTTTCAAATGTTAGAACTCAGAACGATATTCAAGATTTTTAGACATTTTTCTCACACCATTATAGACTGTCCAGCTTTACAAATATGCAGGCGTACAAATTGAAAAGTCCTATATGCTTCAGTTATAATGAATCTGAAATAGTTGGTTGACTGTCTTACCAATGACAATATTATACCTAAAATTGTTCTTACAGATTTGAGCAGGTCTATTAATAAGGTAGAGTTATTATGCATTTGTTTTTGATATCCTTTAAGAAAAAGCAGTACCAGTTATTAATAAGATACATAACTATGCAGCAGTGCTATTAATAACAATATCACATTAACAGATTAGAATATTGTAAGACAGGAAATAACTGGAAGACAATGTTCAGACAAACCTGCCTTAAGACCATCAGATAGATTCATTAAGCTAAAATTTAAAATGACATCAAATCAAACAGTTATTGTGGTGAAGCAAATAACATCTGATAATAATAAAGACAAATAAATGCTTATTCTGGGACTATAAGAAAGATACAGCTAGTGGAAACAAGTGAATACTTTGTGAAGCACAATGACAGAGCAAAATGATAATACATTGCAGGAAAGCAAAATATGTGAACTTGCTGGCTCTTAAACCAGATAATAAAAATGCTGGTATTAATCTGCATTCACCTGCAGCATATTAAGATGGTACATTGTTATATAATAACATCAATGTACAGAATGCATTGGATATGGCAAGTATTTTAAGATGTATATTGGCATTAAATTAACAAGATAAACTGTGCATAATAATAATCAAGGACACTATTATTGTAGATAACAGGAGACCTATTATCACTAAAGATATGGTAACGTGCACAGTGCAAAATGCATAAAATTAAACTATTCTGCAGCATGGTCACAAATAACCTATCAAAATGTGTAATATATTGTAGGAGTAGGATACAGTGACTGAACTTCTATTCACATTCCATAATACACTATTTCAGAATAGTGCTGTTCTAGATTATTGAAAATACATACTGTAAGTTGTCCCATTCACAGGGCTGGTAGTAATGAAGTGGAACAAAATTATAGACTTATAGCTTTTACACTGATTCTTGGAAATTGCTTGGAGCAGAGTATCATGGATTATAGAAAGAGAGCATCAGTTTCTTAGATATCTCCCAACATGGCCTCATGGAAGGCACATCAACCCAAACAAGCCATCCTGATTTCTACAAGAACAGTTGCATAGTGCTAGACAATGGCGTATCAGTAATTGTAATAATCCTAGATAAGGCATTTGATACTCTGCTCCATGTAAGAATTACTAACAGCTTAATAAAGAGCAGACTTATTCTTACACTAATAGATGAAAAGCCAACTGTTTAAGGAGAAGGAAACAGAGGGCATTGGCATGGAATGAAAAAAACTGACTAGAAATTAGTGAATATGGAAATTCTCCAAAATTCAGTCTTTGGCCCAGTTGTGTTTAACTTTTAAACTTATATCTTTCCAGACATTGTTGAAATGCTGTATTTCTATGTATGATAATAATAGTAAACTGGAGGCATTTATATGTCACCTGAGAACCAAAGAGAGATTAACAGTTATATAAATACATTTAATACCTGGAAAAGTAAACTTGGTCTGAAATTCAGGATAAATAAATATAGAATTATGAAATCTGGAAGATTAAGGATAGGCAACATTTTTTTTTTATTAAATAAGCTTTTACCTGAGCTTAATAATATGAGCTCTTGAAGTGATAGTTAACAACTGACTGTCATTTAAAGAAATACACTGGCCATTAATGATAGTGTTGTTAGACTGGTGGATGTATTAGTCAGAACGATGGTCATGGTAGACCAAGTCACCTTATGTAATCTATTTAAATCTACTACCTGTCCAATATTAGAATACAGTTTACTATTCTAAACATGTCAGAACTGGTGCATGGGAAATTCAGAACATATACCATTTCTCACATGATTCAAAAACCCGCTGCGGTGGTGGTGCTGCGGTAGCATTGTCGCCTCACAGTAAGACGTTGTCCTGTTCGATTCTCAGCTAAAGTGTCTTCTGTGTGGGGACATGAGTGAATGGGCGTACCTTCGTTGAAGGTTGTGCATCAGGCCTGGCAGGTCGGTACGTAAAAATCTACTGCCAATCATTAGCGGACCAGAGTTCCACTGTGGTGACCTCTAGCCAGGAAAGGCCGAAAGATACAACAACAACAACATGATTCAAAACCCCCATTATTTTGGAAGAACTAGGCCTCTACAATATAAACTACAGATGAATTAGTGTTGTACCATGCACATCATACAAATCCTTTCAAGATGAATCCCTGATAACATTAATGTGGAAATTTATAGAAAAGAAAGGTTATACTGGCACAGTAATACAAATCTGATAATCACACCTAATTAATCTAGAATGAGAGTTGAGTTTGGGATGCAAATTCTTTGGCTAAAGTCACTACTTTTGACAACTGAATAGATAAACGGAATATTTACAAATTTGAAAGATTTTATTCCTAGATGGCTGACAGGCCTTAACACAGAGTTAAATTAACTTGAAATGACAGGTTATAAATTCTAATGCCAGAATACAAGCAGTCATTACAGAGTATTCTAGGAATGGTGCATTATCCTGCACAGTTTGTACATAGTATTCAGAAGCAACTACAGTTTTATGAAATCTGGTAGAGAAAACTGTAGCTTGAATATTGAGCTACGGACATAAAAGCAGTTTTATAATGCTCAAGAAATTAATTGCAGAAGCACCAATTTTAAAATATCATAGTGTGAAATTAACCAGTTATGTTGCATGTAAATGCCAATCAAAATGGTATAGAAGCTGTGATATTGCATAACTGCACACTAGATTACAATGGATCACAAACATTTATAGATGCACAGAGGAAATATTCTTAGACTGAAAACGAAATGGTAATAAAAAAAAGTATGGATATGAGAAATTCCATGTCAAACTTCACAAAATATATTCAGAAAGTCTTTTTACAATATGATTGCAGAGGATTTTACTTAATTTGCTTAATTCTGATCTGCAAGTAAAAACATAACAGGCAAAGAAACTATACAGTTGATAAACAACTGTACAGACACTGAATTAAAAAATGCAGTAACTGAAGTAAATTACAATTAAAGATATGACCTGAGCAAAAACTACCAGTAAGGAAAGAAATAGTCTTACTGTTCTTTCAAGGAAAAGATAAGCTCAATGCAGGACTTTCTGTTCAAAGATGGCAAAATAATATTTCCTAATCAAACTGAGAAAACAGATGTTTGACAGGATACATGAATTACATATGGGAATAGTGAATTCTGAAGTATGTACTAGGATGGAGTGTTGACTCAAATAGAACAAGTAGTACAGAATTCTACTATATGCACTTCATTCCATAAAAACAATCCCAAAGGAAGAATAACACTGAGTCTATTGAGCAAATGTATATTTTTTTTCAATTAATTAATCAATCAAATTAATTCATGCATCTTAAATGTATAGTTTATTATTCCAACTGCTATGAAAAAAAACATCAAGCTGACAGACACAGGAAATACATGTTAGAAGTACAACTAGATCTACTGCATATTATGTATATTGACCTTACTCTTTAAACCTTCTACCTAGATAGTATTATAGCTCATCTTGCATAGATTTCACCCCAAACTCTTCCTATCATCAACTGGATCTACTGCATAGTATGTATATTCATCTTGTTCAGCTTGTATTGTTAATTGCTATGATCTAGCCCACCAATGACTGAGGCTGTACTGAACTACTGCATGTTGTTCAGAATATTCTATTAGTTTTCCACTATATGGTGCTGTATTGAATAGGTACTATGCTGCACAAACGTAATGTTTGCTTTATAAAATATGCATGTATGTTTGGAGCTTTTCTCCCCGGGCCTCCACTGAAAATGGGCTGACCTTGGCTCAGTGGATATCCTGGTAAATGCAAATAAATAAATAAATAAAAATGTGTGATTGAGGTAGCAGAAATCTGATCTTGTTGTATCTGATAATAGTCATAAATATAAAAAGTTAGCCATTCAGAATGTGTGTGAGTATGATTCACATATGTAATGTCCAGTCCATACCATCATCCATTGAAAGAACTTAGTTTCTCACTATCTCTTTTGATGACGGACAGAACAGAAAAAGCCAAACTGCCTATGTCAATTAAAGTACCGATGCCTGAAATTCAATACAAAGTATAACAAATGTTGCAAAAAAAATGCAGAGACATAAATACTTTTGTGATATAAATTGCAGAAGACTATCATATTTACAGACATGAGAGAGAGGGAGAATAAGAATATAGAAGCAACTAGAAAGTCTGCATTTTAAAGCTAAAATTGCTGATTGAGTAACTGAACCAAATGGACTTTGCTGGTAAAGTCACTGGTTTCAAACCATTCTTGAAGGGGGGGGGTCTCTGGCCAATGTACCATATGTTCACTTACTATGTGCTTTACTAGTGGTATTCTTTAGTGTATTTCAGTTCTATGCCCTATCACAGCTTTATTAAGTCCAATAAGCCTATAAGGTCTCTTCCATAAGATAAGTCAGATGGAGTGAAACCAGTTCAAGATTGGACATTTCTATGATTCATAGGTAGGGAAATAAGAAGTCACAATTTTCTCATTCACATCAAACACCCACTACAACATGTCCTTCAAGGCTTTATTAAACTGCACTACCAAAGCATCTGGTCAGGGTGAAGTAGTAAAGTGTTAAGCTATTTAGCTTTTAACAACTGGCAGAGCTCCTTTATGGCCTTAGAAATGAAAGGGATTTTGATCTGTTGGAATGTCTTTATGCATACCCATTCTACAACATAAGCATCGGCTGACTTGCAAGGGTTTTGACTAAGAGTTTGTACAACAGCAGAGCCTTGGGCAAATAGGAGGTATAATCTAATAGTACTCAGAAATATTTATGCCACCTGGAAGTCATGACTAATGTTCCCCATCACATCCAAAGCAATCCTGTGAAAAGGAATTCAATTACTGACAGATGGACTATAAAACAGCAGAAAACTTTACATGAAACATTTTTCTGACACTGAGGAGAGGCAGGAAAATACAAATTTTAGTAATAAAAAAAAAATCCCATCCCAACAGAACATCTGTAAGACTCACTCTCTTGTCCTTTCTACCCCTAAGTGCCTCTTAATGTATGGTCATGGTCCATGTTCAACAGTGGAAGTTCTAGGGATCTAATGACTTCTCACTTCTTTTGAACCTGGTAAATTAGATCAGAGTTTCTAAATGGGGTAAGATGGTGTCTGGTGTGGTAACACAGATGTTAGAGAAGAATACTTTAAAAAGACCAAAAGCATAAGGTTCAGTTCAGGTATCTTTATTATTGCGCAAGGAGACAAAAAATGCAGTTACAAAGTTTGTCTGACTAAATCAGGAAGTGTCACAGTTATTATACCTTTCTTTCAAGACATTGCACACTACGACTGACGTAGCAGATCACCAGTTCACAATTCTGTTATTTTATAGATATTTCTCATGTTTCTAGCTGACTCTTCAAAGTTTAAAAAAGATTTTTCAGTAAACAGGATGGCCTTGATGACCACCGGTCAATTATAACTTTCTTGCTATGTGATGTTACAAGTCTAGGTACTATGGCTAATTTAAGCACAATGCAAGTACAGATTTCTGAAGCAGTTTATTGTTCTTTATATCTAACTATCTTGCAGCTTGTGCACTTTTTCATCAACACAAACAGAGCTTATTGTCCATAATGAATGGATCTACAGAAATTATTATTATTCTCCTTTTAATTTCCTGACCTAGCAGAAAATCACCTGCTTTCCAGTACATTTCCAAGGCATAAACATGTATTTTGCTGTGCTAGCAAACTAGGTCAGAGTGCATCTTGCAGTGTCAGAAAGCACAATTTCAGAAAAGCATGTTTTCAGTCTCAAATAAGACTAATGCTGCATATAGAATAAAAACGTGTTAATCTTCCCTTATTAAAATAAGCATTACACACATATGTTAATACATATTTTTCTAACAACAGAATTCCCATTTATGGGGTTAGTCATTCTTCTCATAAAGTGGGATCCTCCCCATGCACTCTCTTTAAATTCATATTACTAATACTTAAACCTGTATGGTCCCTTTAAATTCATGTTACTAATACTTAAACCTTTATGGTCCCTTTAAATTCATGTTACTAATACTTAAACCTGTATGGTCCCTTTAAATTCATGTTACTAATACTTAAACCTGCATGATCCCTTTAAATTCATGTTACTAATACTTAAACCTGTATGGTCCCTTTAAATTCATATTACTAATACTTAAACCTGTATGGTCCCTTTAAATTTGTGTTACTAATACTTAAACCTGTATGGTCCCTTTAAATTCATATTACTAATACTTAAACCTGTAGGGTCCCTTTAAATTTATGTTACTAATACTTAAACCTGTATGGTCCCTTTAAATTCATGTTACTAATACTTAAACCTGTATTGTCCCTTTAAATTCATGTTACTAATACTTAAACCTGTATGGTCCCTTTAAATTCATATTACTAATACTTAAACCTGTATGGTCCCTTTAAATTCATATTACTAATACTTATTTATGTTACTAATACTTAAACCTGTATGGTCCCTTTAAATTCATGTTACTAATACTTAAACCTGTATTGTCCCTTTAAATTCATGTTACTAATACTTAAACCTGTATGGTCCTCTTTGCTGTTATTTTCTTCAGGCACAGGTTTGTTCACATTTGAATTATTGCCTATAAATACAGGTAGGGTATTTTATGTGCTTCTAGTTATTAACAAAGTTTATTTTTAGAGAACAGAAGATTTTACTCACTATTTTTCCTACCTTATTTTGCTCCTTCCAACACACAGTTTATGCATGCCAGAAATCAAGAAAGTCAGGACTTCATGCATAAGTCTACATATTACCTCAAAGACATTTTTAGTGTTAGAGGAGTATGTATGCCATAGAATGATCCCTTCCGATCCTATACATAAATATAACCCTCATTTTTCCTCAAAAGTTTCTTTAGTCATATTCACTAAAGATTTATTTATTAAAGTTGCCGTACTTCCCAGAATCAAGCAGTGATTATACTTGTTCCAGTCTTCCGATATGTTACACCTTTGAGTTTGCAACCAAGTATTGCTAATAATAGCTGAGGTACAAGTATATCTGCAAACACTGCATTTTTCTTCATAAAGATGCATGAATTATACTGCATATGCTCATCATTTAATAACTATATTTTAGCTACAAATTCAAGTTCAAAACACATAAAACACTTCAGATTGACCAGATTATTTTTCCCATTCCCCATTTCTGCATTGCTTGGCAATATCTTAGTGGCACTGAAAGGTCAAATGTCTTTCTCTTTCTCTCTTTCCCCTTGGAAAAGTCATACAGGTTCCAGTATTTATTTAGTTATGTTGGCTTGAACTGTCACATTTAGTCTGCGATAGTTCACTTGCTACCACATTCTATTTAGCAAGATCCAACAACTGTTTGTAGACCTTGAGTTTGTCTGGCATACCCATCAATGCATGGAGAAGGGTAAAGTCCTCAAAAATGTGATCTATCACAATGACATCTAGAATATGAAGATCTGGGTTCTCCTATGGATTTAGTCACTTTCAAGAAAGGTGGGTAACTGAAACACTGGGAATGTGCTATATTGTGGGCCATGTAGATGCAGGTGTGAAATCTTTATGCATAGACTGCAGACTATTGAATGTGCAAGTGTATCTGCTTTCATATTCTGATCTTCATTGGCTTCTTCAGATTCCATGTGAAAATGGGCATTGTGAATCTTTCCATTCAAGAATAGTGCAATCAATGTAGCCCACTTACTCTCTACCCAGCATTTTCTCTCCAAAAGGTATTCAAAAGTCATCAAATTAGCTTCAGTATTATTGGGGGCATCCATCTTTTGATGGAAGTAGCTGTCCCCTATTGACTGTGACTGAAGCTGGGGTTATTAGTGATTGTTTCACCTGTCATTTCACAAGGATACAGATATCATCTTGTGATATTTGAGTGGTCTTTTGTTGTTTATAATAATTTCTCCCTTAACTCTTCCACATTTTCTGCTTGGCTTCTACAGGAAAACTAAGGTGTTTTTCATGAAGGTTGAACAAAACTTACAAAGTCTGGTTACTTTCTTGCTGAACAACAGTGCCCAGAAATGATTCTTCTGTATCTTTCTCCACATTGCTTTAGTAAGAGCATCATCACAGAGCTTTGCATTAAAGGGAGCAAAACATCCTCAGTATCTCTATCAAATCTGTCAAAGTTGTGGTTTGAATATTTCATTTATATCTAGACCCAGATATTGTAGGCAATACAGAGGGTAACAGATTATTAAACAATGCAGATATTTTTTTATTTGACTCAACAAAAACAGTCATGCAACACAGAAATAGGAAAATGCTTTACTTTAGCATTTATTGTCTAGGGTACAGCACTGATATCCATGGACCTTTTCCAGACCTAGCTCAGGAAGGTCTATATTAGTTTTCCAAAAAGATATTTCCAGTGGACACCTCTTTATCGACACCTAACCATCAAAAATCACTTCTGCGATTTGCAGAACTTTCCCATGGCAGTGAAACAATTTCCCCACAGTACAATGGAACACACATCAGACTAAATCAAACCCACCCAAGTGTGGGGGCTTCACACCCACACCTCCCATCCCCCCAACTATATATACCAACTCCAAGATCACACTACAGTGGGGAAAAGGGCCAAAGTTCAAAGTTGTATAGTTGACCAACTACTTCATTGCCCTGGGAAAATTCCACAAATCCCAGAAGTGATTTTTGACAGTTTGGTGTCGATGAAGAGGATTTTGCTGGAAATATCTTTTGGTGAACAAATATAGACCCACCCAGGAGGACTGCCTGATTAACTGACTTGCTTCAAGTCAAGAAATAATGGCTGAGGGGAATCAAACCATGGACCATAGGAAGCAGTTCATTAACAACTCCTTAATCTTCTGTACCAACTGTCAGACCAACATAAATGCAAAAAATATTACAGATTGTCACTTATTTCAAAGCAATTTCTAAGTTGCTCATTGCATGGTACCTTGTTGTCTGGAAAATAATTCTAAAAGTGGTTTTAGCCCATTAAATAAATTTCACTATAGTTCCCAAGATGTGCAGAAGAAGCACAGCTGAATTTTGCATCCAAACACTTTTTTCCTTAAAGGTAGCTGCAGCAGAAGCAACAGTCTACTTGAAAAAAAAAGCCTTTTTACCTTCCACAAAGAATGCAAAAGCCACAGCTTTCTTAACATGTCAATTATTGCAGTAACTTTGAAACAATAGCTTCTATAATACAGTAATACTGCTGTTACATTCAGGTTATGTACCACTTACAGAATTAATTTCTTTTTGAATCTGTATAACCTACTAGAATTCAAGACTATTGTCTTGCTAAAGCCTGGTATAGTTCAAACCTGCTTCAGTTTGTACTCACTCATTTAAAAAAAAGCAAACAGCTTCCCCCGTTTAAAGGCATCACAGGTTAAATGGATTCCAACAACTCTGGGAATACACAACATGATCTGCTTATTCTGTTTTGCATATATATATATGTGTGGGTATGTATATATCTATATCATCTATATCTATATCTATCTATATCTATATCTATCTATATATATATATATATATATATATATATATCTATATCTATATATATATATATATATATATATATATATATATATACTGACTTTCTTTGAATAACCCATAAATCGATCTTCCAAACATCAACTGTAAAAGGTTGACAAAGCGAGCATTGACACTATACTGTGCATGCTCCGAGGAAGAACTTCAGTGCATGCAACTTTTACAATAAAATTTGTTGTTGTTGTGTCTTTTGGCTTTTCCTGGTTAGGGGTCGCCACAGCGGAACTCCGGTCTGCTAATGATTGGCAGTTGATTTTTACGTACCAAGTTGCCAGATCTGACGCACAACCTTCAACAAAGGAATGCCCATTCACGCATGTCTCCATGCAGAAGATGGACAGCGTCTTACTGTGAGGCGACAAATCTACTGCAGCAGCACCACCACCGCGGATATAACTTTTACAATAAAATAAAAACAAAAAACATCACTTTTGTGGAGGACAGCACCCATGTACCCCCATGGGTGGGATGTGCCCCTCACAACTCCCCGATGATTATAAACTCCAAGATTGCACAGTAGTGGGGTAAGGGCATATTTCACAGTTCAAAAATCTGTGCGATCTCATGTACCTGTCATCTATCTGCTTGTATATAGATATATTCACAAAAGAAAATCACAAACAGTAGAACAAAAAAGAATCATAAAGCACTGCATAACTCATAAGAGTGAATCGCAAAACACTGAATACTTCTCTTCCACTAAGAAAGGCCTTTGTTATTAAACCCCAGCTACAAAACTGAGTTCAAGTGTTGTATAAACTTAACACAAAAGATCCTCAGTTGTGAACAATAACTGTTGCAACTCTTTGGTTTATAGGTACCTGCTAAGATATTGTTTTTGAGAATCTTAAGAATTTTTTGAAAATATTATATTCCCTGGCAAATGTTTAGCCCTTCTATTTTTGTGTACAAGTAACCCAGAGGTGGACAGAACAAGGGTATGTTGGGTCATTTATTTGTTGCCCCTGTGAAGAAAATGAAAACAGCGTCATCTGTGTTAGCATGTCTGGCAGGAGTTTTGTGTATATTCTCAGATTAATTTGTATTGTATGCCAGCATGTCTAATTGTGAAAATGTAAATATGTTTTTAAAATGTTGAGTATCTCCCTGTTTATACAAATTGTTTAAAGAATCTGTCAGTGTTTTGATACATTTCTAATTGCACGTTTGTGAGGGGAGATTCTAAAGTACAAACTGTCTGTGGGGAATCAGCCGCTCAGTAGTTAGTCATTAGAATGTTCCTGGTTGCTAGCTGATTATTTGAACAGATGACTGACAGGAAAAATAACTGTTTCAAATAGTTGACTTTTATTTTTAAAATAAGACAGTTGAGGCTGTTAATCTGGACTATAAAAGAGACTGCCAAAGTCATTGAAGGGCAGTTAGTTAGTTAAGAGTTGCAGTCAGTTACTGTACTGTGCAGTTGATACCCAAGAAAAAGGGCTCACCAAAAACTGTAAGCCTGCCTTTGCCTTACTGTTATGTTTTAGATTAGATCAAGGACAGTATTGCCTAGTTAAATTAGGAAAGCTTAGTTATTTAGACATAGTTTTTCTAAGATGATGGACTTCTACAGTTTAATTTTATATTTCTGGTGATTGAATTCTGGTGTTTACTGAAAATTATTGATTTACATTCTTGTAATCATTTTACTTATTATTAAATGTTTTTCATTACTGTACACTGTGGCTGGACAATCAGTATGTTCTTTAGAGATTATAGAGTGTTTATACCTGTTTAATCATCCACAGGTCACCTTGAATGCCTGGCTGCTTATTGTGATAAACTGAGAGGCTGCCAGCCCAGCTAGATAGAATTTTGTAAATAACTCTATGTCATTGCAAATATTAATATGATCCACAGACTTGTTTAACAAAATGCAAGGAAACTGTGTTATGTGCAGAGCTTTAAGATTGTAACCACAGTGCACCCTGCTGGAAGAAAGCAGAAATGTGTGTAAACTCTATGCCTATGCAGTGTATGTTTTCATGGTAGAAAACTGGGACATACAGAGTTAACTGACAAACTCTAAGACAATAAGCTGATAAATGAAGAATGTTACAATGTGTTATAAAGCCAGTTTATCTCAAGCTAGGAGACAGGATGTCTGGGCTAGGAAATTCTTTCTATTGTTCTAAGACAGAGATAATTACTAGGTTTTACATGTAAAGGGCCTTTTATTGCTGTGGCTTCCTGGCAAGTGCAGATTAGAAAAAGAAATGTTAAAATTTTAAGTACTGTGAGCCAGGGAAACTTAAGTAGAAGTGTCAAGAATGATGCAATTGGAAATGACTCAGCAGTAATGTGCATTATCAATTTAAGATTTTCTCAGAGAAAAAGATTGAGCCTTTTGTATTTTGTTCTGAACCTGAAACATCAGTTCATCAGCACTTTGCCTTTGCTCTGTAAGTAGAATTTAGAACAGTGATTTCTCTTAGAGATAGATAAAAATAGAGCCAGATTAGTCTAGCTGTTTTCTACATTTATGTGAGACTATCAATGTTGTTTTAAAGTATTCCTGTGATTTATGAACTCTCTAGTGTCACTGTGTTGAATGAATAAGTATTGTCTTGTGTTTCTATTATTTATTATTAAATATTTTAAACCTTTTAACTGTGGGCTGTTTTGTGTAGAGATAATTTAAGCTCTCAGAGTACTTGCATGTATTTGGTGATACTGTATAAGCTACTCCAATAACCTTAGCCCTGGGTTACACCTACTGTTTGGATAACTGTAATATTGCACAGCAGAACTGGACAAACTTTGGTAAGGGCCTTTATAGTACCTGATAAGAGTAGTTGGTGGCAGTGGATTACTACCTTATAGCCTGGGCTGAAGTGGGCATAGCTAATGGAACTGTGCCAGCCTTCCCCAAGAGTGTCTGTGTGTTTGTATATAAACCAAATCTCAAAGTGTGTGTGTGTGTCAGTTACTTGGGCAGGGACATGAAGCACTGGTTGGACAGAGCTAGTACTGTAGGTTTTGGCTTAACTACTCAGCTGAGATCTGAATCTTATAGCTGTGCCAGTGCAGAGTCGTATTGGGGATCTGGAGAGAAAGGGAGAAACCAGCTCCAGACTGACTGTGATCTCCATGTGCTCTTATGGGAAATTGCACTTCAGTGTGTGTGTACTTGTTATCCTCCCAGTGTGGATGCCCCTCACTGGTGCTGGTGGTGAGGATTGAGGCTCCTTGATTACTGGACCAGTGCACGGTTGTCACAGTAATAGCTATCATTTATTTTGATATTTAATTTTTAATAATTGATCACCCTTTGAAGGGTGTGTAGACCTGTCTAACTCTGGTAGCAATGTTTACTATTTGTACTGGGGAAGGGAAACAGATGGAAATCTGTGTCAGGCTTCCCATAAGTGTTTGAGTGTGTGAGATTTGAATTTATTTTTGAGTGTGAGTCAGAGGTCTTAAACTGGAACATATTACTCTGAAGTGTATGATAAGGGATTACATTTGGAGTGGACAGAGGTATATAGTCCAGTCCCAGGAAATAGAGTGTGCTCCTGTTGTGCTCTTAAGGAAAAATGTGGAATTTTACTCTTGTGTGCTCTGTGTTCTGGTGTTTTTTTTGACACTCCCACACTGGAGTCACTAGTGAAGATTGAGGCTCCTTGATTACTAACCGATGTTTTAAGTGGAGAATGTCGCATATTGGTGGCAGTACGGTGGGATATTAACTGGACATCACATTATTGGTGGCAATCCATTGGGATTTTAACCGGATGTCACAGCTCCTATCCATGAGGAACATAGATGCTAAACTGGGGATGAATTTGCAATTTCCTATCCGTTTATACAAATTAAGCAAGGTTTGTTGCCATGGCTTTCAGTGGCTCTCTAATTACCTTGGTTGACTCCATCACAGAACCAATGTTCGGTCCGTGGTTCACCTCGCCTTTATGCAGGTATGTAGCAGCTCAGAATCCCTTGAAACTTCTTTCAAACTGCTCTCATACCCCCCCTCTCCCTCTGCCTTTCTCTCCATTTCAGATAGGAGACATTTTTACTAAGAGTAACTCCCAGTCTCATTCTGCTTATTTCTTCATAAAGAGATAATGCCATCCTGTACTTTATATCACACCACTTTATGCATACAAAGTATAAAATAGGTATTTTCCTCAACATTGCAGGTATATTCGGTGTTATACATTTATTTTTTATTAGTACACAGAATTATGCCTGCATACTACCAAAGTTGTCATATGGTAATATAGTCCACAGGAATGCAGTCTCAGCCATAATCTCTAATGTTTGCCACTCCCGGGCTAGAATTTGGAACTCCATCCCAAATTGTCACTGCTCATTCAGTCATAAAAAATCCCCAATCTGCCATCTTCTTTTCATTCGATAGCTAATGTGAATAGTTTCATTTGCAGCAATACTACTGACTATATTCTTGTTTACCACGGCAGCATTCATTATATACAAAGTCAGGAGTGTACTATAATCCCTATGTTATTCAGCAGAAAAAGTTTTATAACAGATGTTTTCATAAAGGCAAACAGCTAAACCTGTTTTTTGCATCCAAAAACAAAAAATATATTGGGAACTGAGCTTTTCAGCATGCATCTGTCAATAAAATGAGTACTATTTCACTGATAAGAATGCTCAATAATTTTTAGTGAGTAAAATGGGGCATAAGAAGTCATACTTAGAAACAAAACAGGAAAGTAAGGTATTATGAGTATAACAGTTGTTCAGAATGCAACTCTACACAAATGAATCCATCTTCATACATATCCCCAATGTTTGTTTCTGAATATGAGCAAAATATGAAAAAAAAATAATTTTATACTTGTTTCCAAACATGCAATATGTTCATACATAATTTTCAAAAAACTAAGTCCCATTCCCCAACTTGAAGATACATCATTTAAGTGGAATACGTGGTGATCTGATTTTAAATATATTTAATATCAGACACATTTGCTCTTAGACCCTACGATTCACAATAATAACTATATTTAACAGCAGACATACCTTAAGTTACTGTTTTGGAAAATGCATTTGTTTTCTCCCTTTTTACTGGTTTGTGTTACACAGTAAAGCTATTATTTCCTCAAACAATCATTGCCTTTGTCAGTGATTTCCAAACAAACTATATTAAGTTTCTTCCTATTATCACATTTGAGTACTTTAATTAGAAAAACAGAAATTACAGTGCATCCTGTTGAAGACGACAGGCTAAATAAACAGTTCTGGGTGTAAAGGGAGTTGCATGTGCATTTCAAAATTTCAAACTTCTCTACTAGAAGTCCAACATCAGTTTTCTCAAACTTATTACATTGCATAAAATCACCTTTTCATTGAGAAGTGGACCTGTATATTAGTTGCATGTTTTTGTTATCACACTTCTAGTTAAAGAATAGTATTTGCATATGAGATGATCTACTATCAGATCAAGGAAGCACAATTGCTTCATCTCAAGGTCCTGTCATCACAGCAAAGATAGCCATTTCAACAGTAACTGATTGCTTTATTTCCTAGTCTATCCCTACCATATTTGATTTTCCCTTTGGTTCACCCTCTCCTTCCTCCTGATATGATTTCACTCTTATAGTAGTTTAATACCCATTTCCATTACTTTTTCATTTTCCACCCCTTCTGTCCTCATTCTAGTCAGTTTTACCATCTTCTACACATGTCCAGGAAGTGCATCTACTGGTTTTATCCCTTTCTAGTTTGGAGTTTGCTTGAGATGAAGACAAATCTGGCCCACAGCTGACTGTAGATGGCTTTTCGCCATAGGAATAAGGCAAATAAATGGTGAAGTTTTTTTAGAAAAACTGTTTTATTTAGTCTCCACAGATGGATGAGTGTCTTTGCAGTCAAATCTTAATGGTTTTACAGTGAGTTCTGCCATGATTATAAGGGTTTTGTGAGGGGAGGGGTACACCTAATTTGAATATGTCAAAACGGGTGTGTGTTTTAATTGGTGAAGGTAAAATACACCTCATTTAAATATGACCAAATGTCCAACAATGGAGTGAGGTATCCACAGTGGTTAATCCACCCCTATCCTCTTACACTACTTGTGTTATATAACAATATCAGTTATTCATATTCAATATAAACTCAGCCTGTTCAAGCAAGATAATTCCTTTTTCCTTTTTAAACAAAACTGTGCATTATTACTTCAAATTTGAGATACCAAAGATTCCTTAGCATTGTAACATTTAAAAAATGCTTTTGCTGTATGGCTTCTTCAGATCCATCTGAGAAATCAGTCTAGTAGTGTAAGTGCTTAGGTGTCCACCTTTTCCTATTCATTTTCATTTTTGTCTTGCTCACTCCTTCCCCCATGCCATTAGTGGCCTAGTCCTCTATGCATTTTTTGTACCTTTTTGTCCTTATAATCTCTTTGTATGTTGCAGAGTAGATGCAGGATTATTGGTAGTTTCATCATCCTTGCTGCAGTAATTCCACCAAGCTTTATACGCCCCCCCCCCGCCATCCTTGGAGTGTATATGTTACCTGTTTTCCAACTTCCTCTAGGTATTTACCTTTTGTCTTTCACACTGAGATCCCCTCCCCAAAAAAGCCCTAGGTAATATGTACCTGTTTTATTGCACATTTCCTCCTTCCCTTTTCCTAATCTCAGTACCACTGTCTCTTTGTTGTTGCACCTGAGTACAGCCATTTCCCTAAACCTTCTGAATGTCTTTATTGTAGCATTCATGCTACAGCCACATCTGCTGACATTAACATGCAATCATATGAATATAACACAGAGATTTTATGCCCTTCTATTCTTCCAGCATTTCTAAATTCTACCTGACTTCAGTTGCCTGCTTCTGAATCACAAGCCCAGACAGGCCCGGGGATAGTGGACACCCTGTCAGGTCCCCCTCCCTGTCTTTGTCTCCTCAGATATACCTGCATTTATGAGTATTTCAGTTTTTGGTTCTTTGTATATAGCCTTTATCCATTGTGTGAATTTGACTCTGCCTGCCTTTGTTGCAGTATCTTCAATAGTAATTCCTGCCTCACGATATCAAAGACCTTCTGCAAGGTAAAATGTACAATCTCATCTTTACCATCCTACTCCTGTTCCTCGTTGTGCATAAACTCAAGCAGGTCCCTCCAGTGTCTTTTCTGTATTCCCTTCTTCCTTTCTCCTCACAAAACCATTTCCGTGCGTGTATTAATACTTTAGATAAATATTGATATCTCCAATTATCAAAAAGATAGGCCTATAATTTCCCACTTCCTCCCTTCACTTCCCTATTTAGGTATCATGGTTATCCTGGCCTCTTCATACTTCTAGTTGTTTTGTTTGAGCTTTGTATTCCCTTGTATTCTTTCCACATTCCCAACCTTCCTTATTTATAGAATTATGGGGGGGTGATCCATCTGGTCATACAGCTTTCCTCTCCTTCATCTTGTATTCTGGTATATAGCTTTTATTGTCTCATCCCTTGACACATCTGCATTCATTTTGTCTCTTTGTTTGTCATCCAGTATCCATATCTCACTATTTTCTTTCCCCAGATTCATTCTAAGACGTCTGTACTTACGTTTTGTTTGTAAATTTCCCAGTTGTATTCCTTAAATCCTTTCCCTAATTAACTTCTTGTCTTCTAAGTAGTCTACATTTCCTCCCTTATCCTTCTAAGGTCTTTCTATCTCTCTCTGTCTATGCCTGCTGGTATTTCCTGGCCAGCTGTTTCTCCTTCTGCCTCTTCCACTATCCACCAGTATTCTCTCCAGTATCGCTGAAGAATTTCTTGCTATAGAATAATTTTACTCTCTAATTCCCATTCTTATTGCTTTTTCTCCCTGTGACCTGTAGTGTTTCTCTTATTTAATTTATGCAGTTATTTATCTGCTTTTGGTTACTGTAAAAGTCTGATTAGGCTGTCAGTTGAATCACAGGAAGAAAAACCCCAGTTAAAAATATTAAATGACAGTAAATGAAAAACAAAAAATTACAGTGCGTGGCAAATTATTTATAATCTACACACAGCCGACACAGATATATGATGCATAGATTTTGAAATCCCTAATCAACTTGACTTATTGTATGATGTATGGGAACAACAGCAAGCTATAAATACTTGTTAGGTTGTGATTTGGGAAATGAGGTTTGAGGGTAGATTGGAATCAGACAGAAATATTAGAGTAAGCACAGTGTGAGGTCAGTAAGTTAGACGAGTGTTCTGAGCAGTAAACAAGTGGTGTGGTAGATTAGTAGTAGTTATGTGTGCAAAGCTGAGAGCAGAAAGGGTTTCTGAGACTACCTTTCAGAAGGAGTAAGAGGGAAGGAATCAGAGGGCGGGAGAAGGTGAGAGCAGTGGGGGACAGAAGAGAGAAGAGGGAGTCAGAGAAGGGGGAGAATACTAACAGTAATAGATGCTTATGTTAAGGGGCGCTGGTTATGACTGGAACTGATGTTATTTAAACAAGAGATGTGCAAGAGTAATGAGTTGGTGTTGTGCAGTTTTATTAGTGTTTTAAATATCTGTATGTTGGACTGGTGCATGGTGGTAGGAATAGAACTCCAAATCTTGGAGATATAGTTGTAGTACAATGACTGGCCAGCCTGGGTTTGTGATTTGTATATGGTCAACAGGAGTTTGCCCAGAGAATGTAGAGATCTATTTGGACATTAGGGTATTAGTATGTCATGTATGTTGCTGCATATCCATAAGCCAAACTCCACTCGCGCAACCCGTATGCAAGGCCTTAAACTGGTCTGTGACATTAATAGAACTTGTTGGCGGGATAGAGTTGTGTCCCAAAAACTCCCCCGTCTGTGGAATAGACTCCCTCTCCATGTCAAGCAAAGTACCTCTCTAGCCCTCTTTAAGAGGAACCTGGATGACTGGATGGGAAATAGAAAATATACCCCTGGGATCCCACCTGTGTCCCTGCTAGACAGGGGACACAGGTGCTGACTTTGAGGGAACATAGGTGAAATTCTTGGCTAGCCTTATAAGGGCCTCTGGGCCAATAGCCTAGTATCATCCTATGAACCTATGTAAGGCAGGGAAGCATTATGGTTTGTATGTAATTGTCTAGGCTATAGGCAATTGTGAGATATCTAAGGAATATGGAACTTCTCTCACTGTAGTTGCTTTAGTGCCAGAATTTGGTGAGATTTAGATCTGTGGTTAGCTGTGAATTTTGCAATTCTGTTCTAGCATTGTTCAGTTTTAAATAGGAGAGATTGTTGAATGTTGGTGAAAATGAGGGGAGGGGGTATAATCCATATAGGGAGGAGAAATGTGGAACTGTAGTTTCCTGGTTTTATCAATAAAAAAGTCTACTAAATGTAAGAAACAACCACAAGGCTGGTCTGGAGTCTAAAAACGAACACTTTTAATCTTGAACAATAAACAGCACAGTAGTAAACTGTGAAAAAAAACAGTGGCAAAACATATTTTTTGCATTTGGATAATAAGGGTGCAACAGGAAGTAAACTTAGAAGGTTGGCTATAAATTGTGAATAGGTTAGTTGTACTACAAATCTAATGATGCCTATGGATAGGTGAAAGCGCTCAGTCATGTACATTTATGTTTTGCCACTGTTTTTTTTTCACAGTTTACTATTGTGCTGTTTATTGTTCAAGATTAAAAGTGTTCATTTTTAGATTCCGGACCAGCCTTGCAGTTGTTTCTTACATCAATAAAAAAGTGTTTATTGTGACATAAAAGACCTAGTTTTTGGTATGATTTTTGATAGCTTGTTGGATGTGAATATCAAATTGTAATTGCTCATCTATTATGACACCTAGAAGTTTTGTATGTGTCTCATGTTCTATAGATGTGTTGCTGGCTGAGGAGATGAAGATGTTATTTTTCTCACTGAAGAGAGTCTTTGGTATGATGAGTATAAGCTTAGCATTCTTGGCACTGAAAAGGAGATGAGATTTGACTAGCCAGGATTTCATGGCAGAGAAAGCTTTTTGTGCCTTTTCCTGAAGGTCAGGGTGTATTTTATTCTGCACAGATGTGTGTAGCATAATCAGTGTATTGAACAATAGCAGCGTCATTGGTAGCTGTGTGTAGCTCATTAATAAAAATGTTGAAGAGTATAGGTCCTGATATAGATCCTTGTGGTACACTACTGGTAGGGGCAGGGATGAGGACAGATCTTTATGCCACTTAACCGTATGTAGTCTGTTTGAAAGGTAGCTATGGAACCAAGTTACGCAGGAACGGTTTAGACCTAGGTATGATAGGTAGATAAGAAGCATCTGGCGAGAATCTGTGCCAAATGCTTCTGATAGAGCCAGGAAAAGTGAAGAGACAATGTTTCCAGAGTTCCTGTGGGTATCAACTAGGTTGGTGTACCTGATTAATGCTGAAGTAATACTGTGATGTGGTCTGAAGCCAAGCTAAGTTGATGAAAGGAGGTTGTTTCCAGTTAAGTATTTAAGGAGTTCAATCCTGATACATTTTTCAAGTATTTTTGAAATCGGGGAATGAACAGCTATGGAGGAATAGTTGTTTAATTCACTAGAGTTACTCCCTTTGTGTAGAGGTATGATAATATTTTTTCATTGATAATATTTTTTTCCCAGATGTCAGGAACTTAGTTTTCTTTTAGTTTCATAGGTTCATTGGTAAGTACTAGGCTAGCTGCCCTAGAGGTCATTTTAAGCCTAGCCAATTTCCCTTTTTATGCTTGAATTAACCTATCCCATTTGGTTAGAGATTGGACTTACCCATCCCATGGTCAATAATTACATATTACCCTTAAAGAAAATAACTAGGATTATACCATAGATAATTGCAGGGGACACAAGCATGCAATAAAACATTTAGGAGCTGCCTCTGTCCATTAATAGTACAGGGGGGCAGTCTTAAGACAAATTTTCTGTTTTTCATCCATAGATCCAAGTTGCGCTTGAATATGGACAGGGATGAACTTTGTTTTATGTGGACAGGGAGTCTGTTCCAAAGCAAAACAATCCTTGGCGAGCTATACCGGTCCCTCTAGACTGTTCTGCTGCTGTTGCAGAAGAGGTTTATATCCCTAGACAAAGTATTTCTGATGCCATTTGACTTGCTAATATGCAGTAAATTCATCAGTATTGGGTCAGAGGATGGCTTGTATGCCAAAGCAGGTCGCCTGTTAGCAGTCTGTAGGATACCGGGTATAGTGACAGGGCTCTGAGTCAGTCCATGTCAGACATGTAGTTTAGGCTTTGTATCCTTTTAATAAGGTATCTCTGAAGTGACTGATTTTAAGAAATGAGTTTTACATTTTTCAAAAATAGGTCAGTATGGTTGGAAGTGGTGGAGGATGGATGGTCTGAGTGGCCCGGGTTCAACAGGTTGTGGATGGTGGACCAAAGTAGGTTTGCAGTTTTTTAATATGGGTGTTCTACACTATGGTATAATAAGCTTTTTGTCAGGTTTAATTTTTTTTCAGTTATGTACATCTCTAAAATTTTGAAGGTTGGCTTCTCTTTTGTTTTGGAGTAATTTTTCCAGGCTTTATCTCTGGATCTCATTTGTTGCTTAATAGCTGTGAATAATAATGGGGCAGGATTGTATTTAACTTTTTTGTTTGTGGTTGGGGCTTTTGGTTCCAAATGCTAAAGGAATAGTTCATTGAAATATTTAACTGCTTCAGCTAGAGGGAGTATTTTATTGGATGTCAAATGCAGAGTTTCAGTGAGACTATGAAATACATTTTATTATACTTGAATGGGTTGCAGACTGTGTTATAATGATGACTGTTTGGGAAGACCAAAGATGGTCAGTTAATGAAGATTGGTATGTGATCACTAAAAAAGTTGGAGAGGTTCCAGAGGAGATGATTTTGCTGGACACAATAGTGGGAGAGCAGTCAAGGCTGGATGGTCTATTGGAAGTTTGCTGTATCTGGTAGGAGTGGTGACAAGTTATGTGAAATTATAGAGGTTGATGGCTGAGATAGAGTTTGAGACAGATATTTGATGTCAAGTATATGTTTACGTCACTTAGAATGATAATGATTTGCTTGATATTGCTGGAAATAAAATGTCTTCAAGAGGTGATTTATTGTTGTCTGAGGTAATGTATGTAGCAACTAGACAGATATTTATATAAGTATTAATGTCTAGGTGGGAGATTATTAGTTCAGAGTTGGTGAGAGAGTGTAGGCATATATGGTATGGTGACAAAGAATTTCTTGCTAGACCACCATCTTTTTGTGTTGTCTGTCTAGTCTTGTGATATTATAACCCTGGGGGATTGCTTCATTTTTAATATTGAATTTTAATCAGATTTCCTTAGAACAAGGAGCATGGAGTGGAGCCTATGCATGCAACTCATGAATTTTGTTACATCACCTTTGGCAGTTGATATTTTGAAAAGTAAGCCTGTGGCTCTATGATGGCTTGTGTTTTTGTTGGCTGGCTATTGAAAGATGGAAGAGGGGTTTGTACATGGGCCAGGGTTAGAGTGTATGTCACTAGAGAGGGATAGTGGCCAGGAGGTAGAAGGATAACATAGAGGGTGTTTGCTTTTCAGTCTATATTTAGCACTAAATTTTAGGCAAGTGGGCAAGCCTTGATAGTACAAGGTTTTGTGATGGGGAACTTGTGAGTGGTTATGATGAAGACAGTGTGTTATGACAAAATAAGTTTTGTGAAAGAGTATGTATAGTCCCAGAGAGAAGGGGGAATGTTTCACATAGTGGTGACTCATATGGGGTTAGGTGAGAGTGAGACAGAAGTATAACTGAAATAAGGAAACTGAGGACATTTAGGGAGTTAGAAAGCTGCAGTGTAAATGTGTTGTAGAAGGAGATATTGTTTTTAATGGAATTTACACAACTGAACAGTGGTTCAAACAGATAATCTATTGGGTTGTGTTTTATGGATAGATATGTTAGATGAAAGAAATGTTATTTGTAGGTTATTGAGTGGTACAACAAGAAATAGGCTGTATATTTCCTTCTACCTTCATTTCTTCTGGCTTTTTTTCTGGATTCTTCCATCTCTGTCCTTAGCTATTCAATCCCACTTCCTTTTTTCCTTCTCTTCTTTCCTTTTGTGCTCATCAGTTTTCACCTGATAGTGACCGTGGTGGTGCTGCGGTAGCATTGTCGCCTCACAGTAAGACGTTGTCCTGTTCAATTTTCAGCTAAAGCGTCTTCTGTGTGGAGATGTGCGTGAATGGGCGTACCTTCATTGAAGGTTGTGCATCAGGGCTGGCAACTCGGTACATAAAAATCTACTGTCAATCATTAGTGGACCGGAGTTCCGCTGTGGCGACCCCTAACCAGGAAAAGCCGAAAGATACAACAACAAGTGACCGTGATCCCATTCCACTATCTTTCTTCCAAATTGTCTCTGTCTTTCACATAGTCCTGTCCTGATTCCTTTACTAGTCCTTGCAGTGTTTCTTTGTTCTCTTTTTCCTTCCATTTATAGATAGCTCACCTTTTTCCCTTTGTCATTGTTTTCTGCTCCTGCACACTTACGTGAAGTTTCATCACTGCCTGAATTGATATGTCTCTCCTGCTTTTAGATCTCTTCCATTATTTCCATTAGATTGCCCTTTTCAAAGATTTTTTTTTTATTTTTATTTAACATTTGTTTACCAAGAGTGTCTGACTGAGCCAAAAAAGCCCATTTTCAGTAGAGGTCGGGGAAAACGCTCCAATCTTTAGATTTTGTTAGAATTTGTCTAACATGTTGCCTATACGAAAATGTTTTGTGTAAAGGTTGTAGTCCCTATTGGCTGGATACCTTTCCCCTCCTTAAGTCCAGCCACCTTCCATCATTCATTCCTTGGTCTAGTTCTTATCTCATCTTTCTGTTACATTCCCTCCTTCTCAACAGCCTGGCTTTTTCTGGTTATCTGGTAAAATTGTAGCCCTCCTGTATTATCTCTATTTCTTCTGTCTGGGCCTAGTTATCAAAAAAGTTCTTGGAGAATACTTCTTCATCCCTGTTTGGTGCACATGTTTCCTGGTGTCCGGAGTGCATCTTCCATACTTCCCTGCCAGATAATCCATCTATCACACTTTTTATCACTTTCTCTGTGGTTGTCTGAATTCCCCTCCAAAATGCAATTGCTAATACCCCCTCTTTCCTCCCCCTGCCTTGTTGTCCATATCTCCCTTTGGGTAGTCATACCAGTATCTTCTCCCCCATCCGAGTTTGAGTTTTGTTTATTGCAATAGGACAGTGTCTCTCTCATCCTCTTTAGCTTTTCTTGTATTCTCCTTACTCTGATAGGATTTGTTGAACACTCAGTGTTACATGTAATTATCTGTATTTTCCTTACTGTTTTTGCCCATGGTCCCTGCTCTGGGCATAGCCTCTCAATTTAACATTGTATTTTTTGCCAGGTGCATACACTTGGACCCATAATCCCTCACCAAGGCTTCTTGATCTCTGCCTTTTTCCTCTTGCATATTCATGGTTATACTCCAGACATGGACCTTTTATGTATCTATTTTGTTCACTTCCAGATGTCCCTCACACAAATACATTGCATGACAACCTAGTACTAATGTCACAATCTTTTTATATCACAGCATTCTCATTCATTGGTCTCCCTGTCTACTAGTTCACCAGTCTGGTGCTGCAGCTTCATTTGTGTGATACTCCAACATAGTTTTCATTCTTTGCAGTCTGATAAATTTTGAATAATCTACTTATCCACAACAGTGGTTCTTTAATTTAACATGTCTATGTGTCGCTCTTTACCTTACATTTCTCCTGTCTCCCCATATATTTATTTACATGCACCCAGTTGCTGCATCAGCGATAATTATGGATTTCTTCTTAGGCTTAGGCTTAGCTATTAAACTTATATTTGCTGCAGTTTATTGTACATCATTAAGTAGTTATGAAAAATATACTGCTTACCTTGTAGGCTTGCGTCTGTGCCCCCATAAATGCATTACCCATCATTACCCAAAGAACTTCTTCACTTCCTCCCATTGTTTGTAAAGTTCTGATCTTGTGTTCTCAGAGGCATATTTCACAACGTAAGGGTCTGTTTCATTTAATACAGTCTTACTATCCTGCACACAGTCACCTGTTTATCGGTGCCTATCTGTCTCCATTTATTTATTGCTTCTCTTTTTCTGTAGTCACTTAACAATCATTCTGTATTCCTGCTTCCACCTCTTTGACTCTGCTTTCCATCATAAATGCTTCTATCGAGCTTATCTAGTCCCTTATTGCCCAGCAGGTCATTTTTGAGTCACCCTAAACTCCAATCTTCTTTGAGATCTCCACATCTGCCTCTACTTCTGTTTCGTTCTCTGTGTTTGTGTCTAAACCTCCCTTGGAATAGGCTCTTCATTCTTCTGTCCCTTTAGTATAAGCCATTCAGTTGTTTCCATTCTGTTATTTTGCCTTTTTTTCTCATGTCCTTGTAGTCATCTTTTGTGATTTGTTTGTTTCTTGCTCATTTCTTTTACTGATATGCAGGCCTTCAGCATTTACCTGGTCTCCTCTTCCTCGTCTCTGCGGGGGTTTCAGTGTCTGATGTTGCATGCCCTGCAGGTGTCTCTGTATCACCTCCACTACATTTAAGGTTGTTCTCAAAGTCCATGTCTTGTAGGAAAGTTATCTTTTTACTGCTTGTGTTGTACAGCTGTTTGTGATCATTTTGCTTAGACTTTTGATCATCCTCCATATCGTTTGGTCTGAATCATTCCCCTTACAGCTGTACTTTCAGAATTGCAGGGTAATTCACCCATGCTGCTGTTATATTCATTCTTATCTCATTTAATACCTCCAGCATAGCTTTCCTCCCCCTATAGTGTATTTGTGCATAATTTTCGACCAGCTCTGCAAATATTCAAAAAAAAATGGATAATTTTAAGACTTTTTGTTTGCCTTATTATTTCATTTTTTTACAACACAGGAATGGAAGCATGCCAAAATATGCCTAGGTCTGCTTTCTGCATTTGCTTGCTACCCTTCCATCCAGTGTGTCTTCCCTATTAGTGCCTCCCGATTTCCTGATCGCCTGAATCTCTCCTGCAACAGCTGTATTACAAACTGCTCCAGTTCACTGTCACTCACTATCTCTTGTATTCCAATAATCCTTATTTTGCTCCTTCTTGAACAGTTTTCAAGATAATACACCTTCCCCCTGCCTTTTTATTATTTCTACTAGTTATTGTGTACTATAGAGTTGTTCTTGCAGCTCATCTTCAATTGTTGATTTATCTTCCTACAGATCTTTCATCTTGCCTTATATATTTTCCTGTTTGGATTGTTGTTGTCCTATAATTTGTTTTAAGGAGCTCACATGCTGGCCTACAGTGATTATATTGTTAAACAAAATATACCGTTCCTCCTCTTTAACTGCAACTTTAAAAGCAGCCATCTGTTCCTCCCATTGGTTCACTCACTCATCTTTTTTCTGGGCTGTTTTTTTCTCCCTGTGGACATCATATTATCCAAATTTCCACAGGCTCAGACCAGAGCTTTGGGCATAGGGAGCCATCTAGGCTGGGCTCTCTACAGACCAAGCAGATTTTGTTTTTAAACACCTTTATTGAATTATCAATTATAACATTGGCAAATTTGTACAAAAGTAATCAAACTGTATTAACAAATCAACATTAACAAACATAATTCATATACATTATTATATATCATATAACCTAAGCAACATTACCTCCTTTATCACACTCGGTTTTTATTACATTTTTACTTACTAATTTCTTGAAACTGATGTTCACCATGTCTTCAGACAATGTAATTTGTGCACCTGCTTAAGAGTAATGTGATAGTCACATGGCAAGTTTTACTTGCACAAAATCTGAGAATGAACAGGGAAATGTAGGCTTATAAACAAATACAAATAAATAAATAGTAAGGTCATATGCTTTTAATACTGAAGGTAGAAACAAAAATTATTGCTATATTTAATATTTCATGGAAATGACATGCTTATAACAATCAAAGACTGAGAAGGGAATACCAGAGATGTATGGAGTCAATGGAATGAAGAGAAAAACGGGAAAAGAGGGGAACTAAATTAAGCCAGGAATGTCTACAGGGTCATAGTAGATCACTGCAGATAAGCCAGAAAAGTCAAGTGCATACTTCATGCAAAAGGATGTACATTTATGTACACGGTTCATAAATGGGCTTAAAAAGGACAAAAATGTCATTAAATGCCAATAGTTCATAAAACCTGTACTATGCACTGTAAATAATAAGTGCAAGCTGAGACCCAACAGGAAAATGAAAATCTAGCAGGCACCAGAAACATCAGAAGTAAATGTCAGCTATGTAATCAGCACACAAGCTAAGATATACCCTATACAATGGTAACAACAAGTAAATGTTGATTTATCAAAATGTGCAGGCATCAAAACTTAGGTGATTAATGCTGGCATTTTGAAAATCACTATACCACAAAATCCATGACATTAAAAAAACGAAACTATCATGAACGGAAACTGTCCCTTTTGCAAACAATTAACCAAAACCTTACCACTAAATTCAGGCATACATCATTTAATTATTTATTTATTTATTTATTTATTTACAGTTGGTTTACCAGGATAGTCCATTGGGCCAAAAAGAACCCATTTTCAATGGAGTCCTAGGGAGAAAAGCTCCAAATACAAGCAAGGTTACAGTCATGGCTTTAGGTTACATTAAGTACAAATACTACAGAATAGTAAAAAATACTAGGGTGGTGGTGCTGCGGTAGCGTTGTCACCTCACAGTTACACGTTGCCAGTTTGATTCTCAGTTAGAGCATCCTCTGTGTAGCGACATGCGTGAATGGGCATTCTTTCATTGAAGGTTGTGCGTTAAGCCCGGCAAGTCAGTACGTAAAAATCTACTGCCAATCATTAGCGGACCGGAGTTCTGCTGTGGCGACCCCTAACCAGGAAAAGCTGAAAGACACAAACAAACTACAGAATACTAAAAACAGTTACATTAGAAAGAAAATTGTATTATAGAATAATGAAAAACATTTCATTTTAGAGAACATTGCATTTTAAGGTAAATTTTTTCTGAAGGCAAATACACTTTATAGTTTCTAAGTAGTTTGTTGCTCGTGAGTTAGTATAAGCTAGAGCAGAGAGTACGAATTAGAGAATGAAGAGAAGCAGATGTTGCAAGTGTAAAGAGGAGAAGAGATTATGTGGGGTGGGAGCAAGAGCATTCCCACAGGGATATTAGATGTGAGCGAAGTGATTTTTTGAATAAAAAGTGATTTGTGGTGGTGCATATGGAAGGTAGTAGGGAATTCCAGAGGCGTGCAAGGGCAAAGGATAGGAGATTTTTACCTGGTGGACGAGTTGGTTTGTACAGTTCTATTAGGTTTTGATTGTTAGATCTTAGTAGTCTATCTGGGAGGTGCATTTTGAAGGTAGAGGAGAGGGAGGGACAGAGGGAGGGGTTAAAGATGAGCTTGTGAGCGAGAGTGAGTTGAGTGTAGGTGAGATGATTGAATAGTTCTAACCAATTTAGTTTGTGGAGGGATACACAGTGGTGAGAGGATGACTTATGGCAGGTAGTGAACTTGGCAATTTTGCTGTAGCAAGAGGAGAGTCGTGTCTTGAGAGAGGACTTAGGGTTAGTTAGGAGTGGGGCACCACAGAGGAGAGAGGGGATGAGAAATGTGGTAGAGAGGTTAAATTTAGTGGAAGGGGTGAGGTATTGATTTTGGCAATAGAGCATGCCAAGTTTTTGGTGGTTTTTTTTTAATATTTAGTTGTAGGTGGGAGTTGAATTTGAGCTGGTTGTCTATAAGGACCTCTAGTAGTTTTGCCTCAGGTACCAAGTTGATTGTTATCAATAATATTATAGAGATATAGAGATAAAGAATGTGCTTACATTAATGGAGGTGGCTTTAGAGGGAGTAAATACCATTAGTTTGGTTTTAGAGGCATTGAGTGCTAGGTGATTTTCTTTCATCCGCTGTTTAGTGACTGAGAATGCATCTTGGGTAAGTTTTAGGAGTGTGGGGATGGAGGTGGCTGAACAGATTATAGCTGAATCGTCTGCATATTGGATAAGATTTGTGTAGGGGATGGAGCAGTGGAAGTCATTTATAAATATACTGAAGAGGAGGGGACCCAGTATGGACCCCTGGGGAACCCCAGTGGGGTTATTAATGAATGAGGAGGTGGCTTTGTTCCAGTTTACTGCTTGCTGTCTGTTAGAGAGGTAGCTGTTGAACCAGTTTATAGAGGAGGAGGATATGTTTAGTTTAGAGAGTTTAGCAAGAAGGAGATTGTGAGAGATGGTGTTGAAGGCTTTAGATAGGTCAAGTAGGAGGGTAGATACAGTGCTGCCAGAGTCCCATGCTTTATTTACAATTTCAAGGAAGGAGAGAAGGGCAGTCATGGTACTGTGTCCTGGTCTAAATCCATGTTGTGTGGGAGTTAGTAGGTTATTGTCAATAAGATAGGAAAGGAGTTGAAGATGAATGCACTTTTCTATAATTTTGGAGATAGGAGAAAGGATGGCGATGGGATGGAAATTAGAGATATTGTTATTGTTGCCTCCTTTGTGCAAGTGTATGATAAAAGCCTTTTTCCAAATCTGGGGTACAAGACCTTCTTGGATAGAGCGATTGATTAGAATACTGATGGGCAGGGCAATGACTTCTGCAGCTATGCTAAGAAAGTGTGAGGAGATGTTGTCAGGGGCATTTGAACATGGCTTCAGTTTCTGGAGGAGTTTTTTTATGGTAGATATGGGTATGGGATTCATTGAGAAAGCTAGGGTCTGAGAAGAGAATGTGTTTGAGAGTGGATAAGATGGGGAAGATGTGACAGGAGATGCAGAAGAGGAGGGTGAACTGTTGTTGGAGAAGGATGGGGGAGAAGTGGAGGGTGAAGTGTTAGGGAAGGATGAGGTTAGTTTGGAAATGGAGTCAATGAAAAAGGAGTTAAATTGTGTGGCAAGATCAATGTCTAGTGCATTTGGGTCTGGGCTGGCGTTTTTTGTTTTGCTGGGATTTAGGAGGTTGGAGATACCTTTCCAGAATTTTTGTGGATTCGTTTTATGGTTGTTTTGAAGCAAGGAGAAATAATTCTGTCAATCTATAGTGATAAGCTTTTTAACTTTGTTACGGAGTGTTCTGTATTCATTAAGGGTGGAGGAAGACTTGATTTCTGGTGATGTGCCCAGGCTTTATCTCTAAGTTGCATGATATCTAGTGTGTTTTTAGTTAGCCAAGGGGCAGTTTTGCTTTTTATTCTTTTTGATTTTATGGGGGCATGGCAATCTAAGAGGTTTAAGAATGTTGAGTTGAAGTAGGCAACTGCAGTATCCAGGGGTAGAGTTTTTAGAGGGTTCCAGTTTATTAATTTTAGGGAGTTAGAGAAGGTATCAGGGTTGAAATTATTTTGGTTGTGGGTGATGATATAGTTGTGAGTTAGATGTATGGGTGAAGGAAGTCGGTGAGTAAAAGTGGGGAGGTGGTCACTGAGGGAGTCGGGAAGGGTGCCACTGTTAGAGAAGTTATAAAGGTGGGAGACTAAGATCCAGTCCAGGGTGTTGCCTTTGGAGAGGTTTTTAGAGAGTCTGGTTATGGAGTCGATTAGTTGAGAGAAATTATAGAGATTTATGTTTAGAGAGTTTGTGGGAGACAGAATGGAGGACCAATTAATGTTCATGTCACCCAGAATTATTGTTTCATTGCGAATATTGGTTGAAAGCCATGAGAGGATGTCTTCAAGTATTGAAATATTGTCACCAGGGGGGATGTAAAGAGAGGCTATGCATATGTATTTGTGTCTATTTATTTGAAGTAAGGTTAGGAGTAATTCTGTATTGGTGAAGTGGGGAGTAGGTTTGTTATAGGGAGTTACTGATAAGGAGGATGAGTATAGAAGAGCTACTCCTCCCCCTTTTTTATGGGTTCTATCTTTTCTGATGATTGAATAGTTTGGTGGTGCTATTTCAGAGTCATGTATGTGAGGTTTTAACCAAGTTTCAGAGATGAACAGGATATCAGGTTTATTATGGACAAGCCAGGCACGGAGGCTGGGGATTTTATTGGCTATGCTTTGAGCATTTAGAGAAGCTAGTAGGATGGATTTAGATGCAGAGGGGGAGGTGTGGGGGCCTGGGTTGGGTTGTATATCTCCAGATAGCAGGATGGTAGTTAGATGTTGGATTAGGCTAGAGAGGTATGAGGACTGCTTAGGGTCTGGGTTGAGCTTTGTTAGAATTGTGAGGGTTTTGATGGTTTGTGAGGGGGTAGATTGGTTGAATGAAGTAATAAGTTTATAGGGAAATTGTAGCAAGTTATTTATGGGATATAGGCTGGGGGATATAGTGATAAGTGAGTCTGAGATTGGTGGGATAAGTTGGTTGGTTATGTGAAAGGATGGTGAGTGGTTAGTGGAAGTGGGCTGGGTTAGGTAGTGGATGTAGAATAATTTGAGAAGCAATAGTAGTTGGATAGAGAAGGATATAGGTATGGAAAGCATGGTCAGACTTGAGTTGCTAATAGTGGGTATTTGGTAGCTGTATTACAATGTAGGAACAGGTTGAACAGTAGAATTATTGTTGGGATGGGAGTGGAGAGGTATAGTTGGTAAAGAGGAAGTAGGTGTGTTTATGTGTGTATAAATGTAATTGGTAAAGAGGAAGTAGGAGTGTTTATGTGTATATAAATGTAGAGGTTCTAGGGGTGGGTGGGATATGGGGGTACGGAGGGTAGCAAAGCGGGCAGAATAATTCCCAGTTGAGGTGAGCAGAGAAAAAAGTATCTGTTGGAGCAGTTAAGAGCAGCACTCAGTAACTGAAACAGTAAGCACCGGGGGGGGAACCGAACAGTGATCCTGTTCAAAAGAGAAGAAGGAGGGAGAGAAATGGAGTTCTGCTGCCACCTACTGGCAGAAATACAGGGTTACAGCCAAGAGGAAGTGGAGGAGGTATAGTCCCTGTTAGTGTGCATGCTATCAGGGAAAATTGTACAGTAACAAGTCCTAGTACAACAGGCTATTATAGCACAAAGGAGCAGTACACTAAAAGCCCGCAGGAGCTTACATTTGAGTTTTGCAGTAACAAAAACCACACTTGTCTTTTGGGGAAACTTGGTCCAGTAGGAGGTGTCAGAGACTTAGAGGGTTCCTTAGTATCAGGACGTTAGGGTGTTGATGCTGAGCAAGCTAGAAGAGAGCAAAAAAAAACTGGAATGAGGTCAAGGTTTTTTTTTGTCTATGTGCACATGTCACAAGAGGAGAGTGAGGTGGGGTATGGAGGGAGAGCGTGGGTGAATAGAATGAATGAAAGTGAGAGTGGATGGCTGAGGTAGTGCGTGTAGTAGGTAACAGAGAGTTAAAAAGTTCAGAAAGACAGTATACAGAGCATTAGGTCAAAGCAGCACATCAACAAACACATATAATTGTTAAGACATAACAGGTTTTCAGGGTATTACAAATACTGCAACAATTCCAGACTGCAATATCAGCCAAAGCAGCTATTAAACACTAGTCGGGTGAAAGGCAGCTGATGCCATACACATTACAATATCAGCCAAAGCAGCTATTAAACACTAGTCAAGTGAAAGGCAGCTGACACCATATACATTACCAACTGCAACAGAGGTGAAATGCTAAAGAAATGCGTATGAGATGACGGGTGAACAGCAACAAAGGCAAACTACTTTAGCCGCAGGCAAGTGCAAGTGTGTCTGTTGGTGGACTGCACTTTAGCCAGAGAGCTTTTTGCGGCTCATAATACCTGTAATATGCACTGTAAATAATAAGTGCAAGCTGAGACCCAACAGGAAAATGAAAATCTAGCAGGCACCAGAAACATCAGAAGTAAATGTCAGCTATGTAATCAGCACACAAAATTATTTAAAACATTTAAATTTAGTTGTAGTGTTATGAAGAGGGTTTTTCTAATGAAGCTTAACACTGATATTAGGGATAGGGTTAGGGTTATGCACATTTTCAGTAAGGATTATTAATGCACTCTAACCCAAACCCAAAGCCTGCTCCAGCTAACACTTTACCTTAGGAAAAACACCTCCAGGAATTCAATAAAAGCTTTGAGAAAATTCTAAAAAGAGTTCACATGTTAGCGTGATGAGCATCAGTGCTAACCGCATATTCATGCTGCTCATCGCACTTACACATGTACAAGCACAGTTTCATGGTCAACAACAGTGCACAGACATGAATGATAGGAATGAATAAAGATGAAGATGGCATGGTAAATATGGTAATTTCTCCAAGACAGGATATGTCAATGTATGTACACTTCCAAGACAAGTCAGTAGCATTACAATAAGCACATATGTAGACAGCACAGTATGTACTGTTGTCTACACACCCCATGTGAGTATATTATATCATCACACATGATAGCATATATGTGACAGTCACACAAGGTTACATGTCAGTGGAGATGAATGGCTGTGATATAAACATCACTGAGATGCTCACTGGAGAGGACATTTCACAAGGATGGGATATCCAATATGGTGTGTGTGCATAGTGTGAAGATCTGTAAAATGACTTGCTTGAGTATGACTGACATATCAGCATGCCTCTCAACCAATCATGGACACATAGTAACAGACTCCTGGACAAATGTAAATAGAAACAGGCACATTTAGGGACACATAAAATATTTTGACCATTAGTCTGTTTCACTTGACAGAATATGTCTACTTATTATACATGTTCTGCAGGGAACAGATGTGTACGACTTTAATGATTGTCAGTATGCAATATGAGAAATTCGCCACCCCTTCCCCAAGAATGACCACTTTTTGTAGGGGTTAAGAGGGACAGTGTTAAACTTGGAGTTAAAATCAGGGGCAATCCTGGCCAGTTGACCGGTCTGCATGACATGTAAGCCACAACCCACACTTGCAAGACTCAAACCCATACCATCAATATTGTCACTATGCTGTGTATTAACTGTGTGCAACACGGAAAGACATATCACACAAGATTCTAGTAGAACACCTTGAAGGGAAGTTTGCACTGTGAAATCTTAATGGGTACACATCTGAAAGAATAGTTCTATATGGTCAACAACATGTGTGGGAGCTCACTGTGCCATATGTGATACACTTGATTAAAGCATCCCTGGCTGACATAGATAGCAGCCATACGGATAACAAAACTTACAAACAGCACACTATTATGAGTGGATTCCCTAGACACAGCTATGCATTGCATGCAGTTGCCACGTGTAATAGCAATGGGTATTGTCTCAAGGATCTGCAATTGATGTGTGAATTAAGAAATGATCTGTTATAGTGAATGTTACAGCAGTAGGTGGAACTGGTGGCAATGCATCAACTGTGCTCATGTGCACAGAAAATACAGCAGTGCAAACGTCTAGTGTCAATGAGCATTGAAGCTGTCACTGTGATATTGTTCACATACCAAACACTACATTGCACACCCTGTATAACTACATGTCAACACTCAACGCGTGTCACATTATCACTATCCTCCTGACATTGTCAGTGCAAATGTTATACTGCCATGAAGTCCTGACATAAATCCATATGTGTTCATGCAAACTATCAAGTGGTAACACTGATGTGATGTAGTGGTACATCCATGATGCAGTACAGTCACACTACAGCTGTACCTATGCTACAGATGGACATCTGGCTGTACATCACCTCCAAATAAAATATTTGGTCTGAATCACATGCGACACAGTGGAACTGTTAACACAGTCATGCAACTCTGCCTTTTTCAAGTCATTACATAATTTGTACATCATATGCCTATATGTTTAACAGTGGAAATATGTGAGTGAGGGCCCTGACATCATTTGTGGACACATGACAACTGATGTGGATGTGGCTCATGCAGAACAGTTGATGGCACAAATGGTGACAGTCATACAGTGCTGCTGAGGAACACCTGTATAATCCTTGTGAATAGCAACACAGTACGGCATACAATGACTTCCCCAAGGTAACAGCATTACAACACGTTGGATGAACACAGGCATAAGTGCCAATGTAATCAGTATGATGTAATATTGTTGTATCTCAGATAAAACTTCCAGATGCTAGGTATACACATGCACACCTGTGCCATACTGCATCTGTCATTGTGACAGTTGCATGAAAACTGTGTAGAATGTTGATATACTGCAGCACAAGAGCACATGCCTTAGTAAGGCAACAATATACATAGCATCATCCAATGTCAACAGTCCTCAGGAGGCCTATTACTACAGCTGTTAAGAAAGAAACATGTAGCCAAATGTCAGCAGTGACCATCAGCCTGGTAGCTTAATTCACAGATTGGAATACATTGTACGGATACACTATATCCACACCTCAAAATAGCACATGCAGATGACAACACCACTGGCATGGCTCCCTTCCCATTTTCAAAAATATGAAGAACTAAGAAATCAGGCAAGACAAAGAAAAACACATCCACAAAGACAAAAATAGCTTCTACTTTATCTCCCTACTGCCCAAAAAAGAGAACCCAAGGAATTTTGGAACTCTATAAACCAAATCCTGCAACCTGGTAATCCTTCCTCTCCCAACCCCTACCCAAACAACATACCAGAAGAAGTAGCTACCTCATTTAATTCATATTTCATTGAATCCATATCTAAGATGATAAATTCCTTCCCCTCTACTACCAACTCAACTAGTGTTTCCAAATCCTCTCCTACTTAACTCCTCTACCATTTTCTCTCTTACAACTGTACCCGTCAACTATATAAAATCTTTGCTCTCTAAACTTAAACTCTGCTCTCCTTCTGCTGGCAACCTGCCTCCCTGCTTCCTACAAATTGCTGCTGAATCCCTTGCCCTCCCTGTATCAGTCCTAATAAATCACGCCATCTCAGAATCTAAGGTCCCATCTATCTGGAAAGAATTTTACACCATACCCATTCACAAAGGAGGTAACTCCACTGACATTACAAACCTTCAGACCCATCACGATCTTCTCACCACTCTCAAAAATACTGGAAAAATGCATACACAAGCAATTATGAAATACCTTCTCCAGGAAAACTTGTTCACTCCTACACAGCAAGATTACAGCCATTGTATGATGTTTTGAATCTCTTTTCATTTGACTCCCACTCAGGAGAACCTTTTACATACCCCCCTGAATCCAACATATCCTTTTTTCCTCTGTCTGCATAACATCCTTTCTGTAGAAGGCTGATGATGTCATCATTTCAAAGATCCATATATGTAGTGAAGCAGAACCCCTGCATAACCCTCTGCAAGCCATCCCCAGACCACTGGATTTGTGATTGCTAATTCTGTCATTGGGTCATACACATAGCACTGCAACTGCCCTTATATCCTTCATTAATACTATTTCTCTAGCCAGAGACAATAATAAGTTTGTCTCCTGCCTATTTCTTGACCTTTCAAAAGCCTTTGATATGGTCTCTCATCCTCTTCTGTTGAACAAACTTGCTAACCTAAACTTCTCTGCCTCTACTACTACTTGGTTTTCCAACTATCTCATTGACCATCTACAATCAATGAGATGGCTCTCAGCTCTCTCCCCCATTTCTTCCTATCAAAATGGGATTCCCCCAAGGATCTATCCTTGGCCCATTACTATTCAATATATTCACTAATATACTCTACAACTCCTGTCAACAGTCATCCCTTGCAAAATACGCAGATGACTCCACCATCATCACCATCGCAGATACTCTCTCTGACCTTATGTCTGCAACTCAAGCATCTTTTAACTCAGCCAAATCCTGGCTCGGTGACAACCAGCTAATTCTTAACCCTAAAAAGAACAAACTCTTACTATTTCTCCTAAAGAACTTCACCCACGTTAAATCTACATTTTCTGTACCGTCCCTCAATAACACCCCCCATTAATGTTGATCCCAGTAAAAAACTACTAGGAGTAATGATAGGTGACCAGCTCAAGTCTGATCTATATATAAACAACTGCATCAAAAAGACACACCAACAACTTGGCCTTCTTTATCAAAACAAAATGTTTCTAACTAACAAAGCAAAAATAACTCTCTCTCTCATGCATACCTCATACCTAACCTTCTATATAGCCAAATTCCTACCAAACTTAACTCCACACTATTAATTAAACTAGAGTCTACCTACAACAAGGTTGCCAGATTCACTGGTCACCAAACTTATAAATCGCATCATTGTCTTTCACTCAGATACCTAAACTGGCTGGTATTACCTAACCAGCTTCTATTCTCTCAACTACAAATAATTCACTCTATACTCTGCCTGAAATCCTTCTGCCCTAGCCTATCTCCCCTCATCTCTCAATATTCCCCCACTAAGTTCCTACATAGCTCTGACCTTAACCTACTACAAATATACAAACCTAAGACTAAAATCGGCTGCAACTTCTACAACTACAATCCTACCATATCATGGAACAAATTACCACTAGAAATCAGGTCCCTGAAACATCCAAATCAGTTCAAAACTGCAACTAGAGAGTACCTCTGGACTCACTTCTCCTGCCACTGCACTCATCTTCCCCGATCTAGCCCATTAATTCATATGTAATCACCAGAACTTCAAAACTTTTTAGCTTGTAAACCTCTTCAAAGTATCACTCTTCTCCATTTCTAAAGTCACATGTCTCATGAAATAACTGCTGACACTATGACCATTTTTCACTGTTAATTGAAAATGTTTATTGAATAATTTCTCTTATGTATGCTTATTATGTTTTTTTCCACTATTATTTTTCTGATAAAATGTATTTCATTATATGTATACATTGTAACCTGCTGACACTATTAACACTAAAATTGTAAAACTGTGGAGCTTTTCTTCCCAGGCCTCCTCTGAAAAAGAGCTTCTTAGCTCAGTCAGACTAACCCGGTCAACAAATGTAAAATAAATAATAAATAAATAATAAATGTGCAATGTTCAGAGGGCTATAGGACATTACAAGGCTACTGGCCAGGAGCACATAAAATTCTAGCCATTGTTATACCATTTAAACACAAATTGCTATAGCTATGTGACAGAAGATAATAGGGGTATTTGTGTGTGTATGTGTTTGATTTAAATAGAGACTATCTCTGTCCAAATGTGACATGTGCATGACCCAATGGCAGAATTAGCAATCACAAATCCAGTGGTCTGGAGATGGCTTGCAGAGGGTTATGGAAGGGTTCTGCTTCACTACATATATGCATCTTTGAAATGATGACATCATCAGTGTTCTACTGAATGGATGTTATGTAGCTAGAGGAAAAATGGGTATGTTGGATTCAGGGGGGTATGTAAAAGTTTCTCCTGAGTGGGAGTCAAATGAAAAGAAATTCAAAACATCATGCAATGACTGTAATACACCACCAACCACACATAGGTTGCCTGAAGTCAAATTTGAACACCAAACCTGTGTAGGTCGAAAGGGTATTTTATATAATGTAAGACAAGTGCCACCACAGATGTCTGTCTTTAACACTGTCAGAGTGTCCTTTATAAAGGATGACATTATCAGTATATGCAGAGAACAAGATGTTGGCATGTGTGTCTGACATAGCTGTGGACTCTCATCCTTGTGTAAAACGCACACAAGTTGATGAATGTGAGAAGAGAACCCCCAACAATCGAATTACACAAGCTGCAGAATACTATACTTAACGTTATCACTGCCACACAAGTCTGCTTTTAATAGTGTCAGAGTGCACTTTATACAGGATGACATCATCAGTGTACGCAAAGAAGAAGATGTTGGCAGCAGTGTCTGACATAGCTGTGGACTCATATCCTGGTGTGTTGAATGAACACACACACACACACACACACACACACACACACACACACACACACACACACACACACACACAGTCTCAAGTTGACTGCTGTCAGAGCAGATCCCCTGTCTATCTAGTTACACAAGCTGCAGAATACCATACCTAATACCAGCACCACTGTATAAGAAGATGTTGGCAGGAGTGTCTGACATAGCTGTGGACTCTCATCCTAGTGTAAAATGCACACAAGTTGATGGTTGTGAGAAGAGAACCCCCCCCCAATATAGAATTACACAAGCTGCAGAATGCTATATGTAACATTATCACTGCCACACAAGTCTGTTTTTAATAGTGTCAGAGTGCACTTTATACAGAATGACACCATCAGTGTATGTAGAAAAGAAGATGTTGGCAGGAGTGTCTGACATAGCTGTGGACTCACATCCCAGCATAAAATTGTCTCCAGACTGACAGCTGAATGAACACACACTCAAGTTGACGGCTGTAAAAACAGAACCCCTACCTATCTAGCTACACAAGCTAGAGAACAGAGTACTTAATTCTTACACCACTGTAGAAGTCGGATGGCAATTGTGTCAGAGTGCACTTTATACAGGATGGCATCATCAGTGTATGGTGAGAACAGGATGTTGGTATGGTTGTATGAAATTGGTGTGGAGTCATGTATCAGTGTAAAAAGTATCTTGTGAAGGCTACTTGAGTAAGGGTGGGAGGACCTGGAGTTATGCTCTCCTGACACACACATTGACTGTTATGAGATTAGAAACTCTACCTAGCTAATCATACAAGATAGCAAACACAGTACTTAATGCTGGCAACATTGTAGAATACTAATTTCAATAGTGTCAGAGGGCATTATATACAAGATGACATCATCGGTGTATGGTGAGAAGATGTTGACAGGGCTGCATGAAACTGATGTGGAGTCATGTATCAGTGTAAAATACCTTCTAAATGCTACCTGAGTATAGGTTGCAGGACATGGAGTCATGCTGTTCTGCCTGCACACACACAAGTTGACTGCTGTGAGACTAAAACCCCTACTTGTCTAATTACATAAGCTAGAAAACACAGTACATATTGTGTGCACCACTGCAAAAGTCTAATTGTACCAGTGTCAGGGTGCACTTTATGAAGTATGACATCATCAGTGTATGCTTAGAAGAGGATGTTGAGAGGACTGTATAAAATTGCTGTGGGGTCACTTAGCAGTGCAAAAGTATTGCCTGAATGATACTTGATTGAAGGTGGCAGGACCTAGAGTTATGCTCTTCTGATCACAGACACACAAACACATGCAAACACACACACATATACACACACACACACACACACACACACACACACACACACACACACACACACACAAAGTTGACTGCTGTGTAATTAGAACCCCTACTTATCTAATTACACAAGCAAGAGCACACAATACTTAATGCACGTGACAACAGAGATAGCTGATTTTAGCAATGTCAGTGTGCAATTTATATAAAATGACATCATCATAGTGTTGCAGGTTACATATACTGTTATGAGACTTGTTTGCAAAGGCAGGACTTGTGATATGATTGTGTGAGCACAGTTTGCAAAAGTACATAGAAATACAGCCTGGCAATGAAGCTGAAAGAAGCTATCATGAATGCATATTGCAAAAGTGAGACAGACATGTACCTGTTATTCAGACTGTTGTGTAGATGACACATACTCACACACAAACACACAGTTTGGAGAGAGCTGTAGTGCAATGATGCAGTTATGTGCCTCCATATTCTGATGAAGGTATGTCCATATTAATACAGGTTACTGGCAATATCAATGGGATATGGTCATGAATGTCTACTGCCCAGTGTCACTATAAACACATAACAAATGTAACAATGCAGATACACTCTGTAATGCTGGAGTCTGTTTGACAATAGCCAAATATCATTTGGAAGTGCAATGCTGCAGGGCACACATGAATAACAGAAAGCATGAGTACAATGAAGTACACATCATTGCCCTTCCCTTATGTCTATGAATGCATTTCCTTGTATTAGAGGATTACAGCCCAGTAACCACAGTTAGATATGCTGAACACCTCTTCATGTGACACATTGCCGAGAAGCTGATTTGTGCAGATGAGGGCAAAGTATTAGCTCATGCATGATTAGAAATTCAGAGATTCAACTTGGACTTGTGTAGTAGCATTGTTCAGCGGTGCTCATTGCCAAACTGTGTGCAAATTGGGACATACAGTGAATAACCTGACTGGGGTTAACTGTAAAATACATCTATTTGTTAATGATTCATGTGTTAGGCTTGCATTTAATTGGTGGCAGATACTATCATGTGCATGCTGTACTCTATGATTCAAATATTGGGGCCATACTTTTATTACATAAATAACTGTTGGCCTTGCCTTCCCCATTTGTGCAAAGTAAAACTCTGTGCAGACGTGGTTCTCTGCTTAAGGAAAAAGTGTAAAATTCAGTTTAGTTTGCCTTCCTTCACAGAAATAGGCTCAGCAACAATGCACAGCAGACAGCACTCTGGACAGTACTGGGTGTGTAAAACACACCTACTGCCTAGCTTTCTCTGTGGCACACTGTGTAAAAGCGGTAAGCTCTCTAGCAAAGCCACAGGTCCGCCAGGGGTCAAATCCAGATGATTTTCTTTTTTTTTTTTTTTTACAATTGGTGACAATGTGCCATTAGCTAACCAAATGCGATCAGTACTGCAAATGTGAGAATCACTGACTACACTAAAATGTGTGTCTCCGCCAAATTGTATCAGTAATGTGTACCTCAACACACTTGTACAACTAGTTGCTATTTTGCAGGCCTCACTGAAAATCATGAGTTAATTGTGTGTACAGCTTTCTAAAACTAACAAGGGCTAGTATATCTTTTGAAATCATTATTATGACTCAACAGATATGGCTAACTATTTATGTATGGCCAGATATCCCAAAAATTAAGTACAGTATGCTTCTTCACAGTAAGGACAGTTTCTACATCATATTAGATGAACATTCCATCCATCTTCACCTGAACATGGCATAAAGGGAATCCTACTACAGATTTTGAAACCTTTAACACTACAGGAGCACTGATCACCTATTGAATGGAGGTAACATGTTTGTATTATCCATCAGCAGAGTCATGCCAGTATGCAGACACCCTGAGATGACCTAAACACCCATCATCCTAATAAATGCACAGCCGCAAACATGCAAGGGAGTGGACAGATGCATACAAGGAGGGATGGACATACATATAGCAATGTTTTTTGTAATGTAACATTCATGGACATGTTTTTGGCCTGTTCACATTATTAAGCTGCCATGCTGTGTAGCATGATGTGATTGACATAGGGGTACAGAAGGGTTAGTAGATGGACAACAGGCTTATGACACGCAGCACAAGGTTGAATAAATATGTAATAGTTGTGGGGATGGATATCAATCCAAGTAATTTATTTTGGCCAGTATCCAGTATGTCTCCATGAGGACTCATAACCGGGGAAAATGTTAAGATGTGGTTGCTTAAACATATCATAGCTATATAACATCACAGTAAGAAATAATGTGAGAGGCATATGGAAAAAAAAACTATCAGACTAACTGTTTCAAAGTAGTGGCTTTAAATCTGCTTTCCTATAGTACAGCATGTTTAACCACCATTGTACGGTGATAACCGGATTAGTGTGGCCAACCGCAAAAACTCACCAGCTTTTGCCATAGGACATGAAGAGTCATTCACTACTGCTCTGTGATGTCAAACTCTGCTCAAATGCAGAAGACAAAAAATGAAGTTTTTTTATGGTCTTTTACTGGCCATGTGTGTGGTGTGTGAGTCTATTTTTGACCAGATTAAAGGTGTGAAAATTGGGTAGATAGGAATGCGATGAAATGGAGAAGCAAGGGGGGGGGGCAAAGGAGAAGCAATAAAGGAATTTGCAGGAAGGAATATGGAAAAAACATAGATCTCCACTTCTTCAATACAGTAATGTGCACATGTAGAGCAAATTTGATGAATATGGACTTTCACCACAACACAGATAGGTGACAACACAAAGATGTTTTATAGCCAATTGGACCAAATAAACTGTATTGAGAAGACACATATGTGAAGTGGAAAGCTGTATCTGGGACACATTTTTTTGTGGGGCTGGTGACCATGTTTTTCTTTTGCATCACAAAAAGAGAGGAATGTTGGGTAAGGGACATAGAAATGTGAGAGTCAAGTAGGTAAGGTAGGTTAGGAACCAGGTGCGGACAAACGGGGCAAACAAGACCGACAGTAGGATGGTGATGGATACAAACAATTGCAGGACACAATGACTGGGAATAGGTAGGGGGCACTGGAGGAACATGCTCATCAAGTGTGAGAACAGTGAGAATCTAGTCGTCATCCTCAGAACTGTGAACACTGTCCCCTTCCTCAATTCCCTGTGAGACTGTGTGATATGGGAGTCTCTTTTCTATTTTAATTAGCAAGGTCTCTAGGTGGCTGATGTGGGCACCAAGGCCATTTTCTATGACATCACATACCATCCCAGACAGCTCCTTGTGGTGATATAATCACCACCGCCTCCAATGCTCCCTGAGGGTGTCAATGCACCAGCAGCCAGGACAATGCTACCTGATGTGGATGGCCAGGTAGTGCAGGGGTTGTGGAGGCAGTAGTCCCAGGTTGCATCTCAGAGGTGCTGGTGTTTGTGCGGCAGCCAGTGGAGGGTCGGCAGGCCAAGCCACAGTGGTTGACGTACCTCCTTGTGCTGAAAGCATTTTTGTGTTGGCAGAAAGTTTTGACATCAGAATGATGTGATTCCAGGAAACCCACAAAAAGAGAGAGAGAGAGAGAGAGATAAGGGTTGTGGTGAGACAAAAATCAGAAAAAAGATGATTAGAACCAATGATACGTCACAGTCATGCTTTATTAGAATAAATATCCCTTTATTATTATACAGCTATGGAGCTTTCAAAAATAGCAAAAATGACTGTGAATTGTTACAAATAATCCGTGTGTAGTCCCCACTGTATTTCATGTAGAAGTAATAGACTGCAGTTTCCCATTACACCACAAGAAAGAGCTCCTTTTCAGGAATATAAAAGACAATTTTGAAAGTGAAAGAGGAGACTGGAAGACTAGCTGAAGGAGGGAAGAATGAAACACGTAGCTGAAGGAAAAAGGGCCTTGCAGCATGACTGGATTTTCTTTTCTAGTGCTTTGGGACAGGGAAGTGAAGTAGCAGATTGTGTCTGTCTCTGGCTGAAATCCTGTATGATGGTATTTTGTGGAATCAGGAGAGAAGTCTGAAACCAGTAGTCCCACACCTGCTATGATTCAGCAAGAAAAGGAGTTCCCTTGGGCCTAGTCCTGGAAGCCATAGATGATTACCAGAGTTCTGGTAGGTGATTTTCTACTTTTCTCATCAGAGGAACCACGGTGCCTGGTCACTAGGATATTCTCGACGAAGTGGTAAGAGGCTCTGGCCATCATTTTATATTTTTATAAGATTGTGGTTCCCCCAAATCCTTTGTGGATTACAAATAACTGGGATCCATATGAGCTCCAACTTGGGCCCCATCATGCCAGCAGCAAGACTGTAAATAGTCACTGGCCAGTGAACAGGGTATAATAGTGTTTCATAGTTGGTCTGTTTAGAATTGATCAAGGGAGTAGAGGGTGTTAGTACTGCTGAATGACATTGCATTCTCTCATATTTGTGTTGTGGCATTATAAATCTTTATTGTTCAATGGTAATGCATTTTGCCATGTTAGTACTGTTGCTTAAAGAATCTTTACTGCTCAATGACATTGCATTTTCTCATATTTGTATTTTTGCATTATAAATCCTCATTGTTCAATGACATTGCATTTTGCTTGTGTTAGTACTGCTGTCTTCAAGAATTTTGCTGCTCAATGACATTGCATTTTCTCATATCTGTATTGGTGTATCATGACTCTTTTATTGCTTAATGACATTGCATTTTTTCCTGTGTTTGTATTGCTGCATTATAAAGCTTTACTGCTCATTGAAATTGCTTTCTTTGTGCATGTTTGAATGTCAAGACTTTCTTCTGTTGAGTTCTGGGGAAGAAGGTAAATGTATGTTTTTATAGCATGCATATCTCACCTTGCTTTATTGCTAATTGGTGCACTGTTAAAATAATTTGTTTATGGTTGTGCTATTGCCTTTTTAAACTAGATGTGTCACCTAGAGTAAAATCTGTCCCTCTTGTCACCTTGGTATGTTGGGCCTATAGGGGTGTCACCAGAGTCAGGTCGGAAGGAACCCATATCTTTTCAGCTACACCTGCGGGTGCACTACATTTGGGGGCTCATCCAGGATTGCCTGTACTGCTTTGGACTCCACCCTATTCCCCTATACATTTGGAAAGCAAATCCAGCAGAAACATGAACCCAGAAGCTGCAGTTTCACTGCCCATAAATACTATAGGGCCTGAATTTTTGAATGCTTTGGGAAGTATTGTAGAAAATTGCTTAAAGCCTACACATCCTTTCACTGGGTTTGGCTACTGCAAATTGTGTTTCTTTTCTGGCAAACAACCCACACCTCAGGGAGAGGAAGATTTTGAATCCTGGATGGATCAGGCTTCACAAGCCCTAGAGGAGTGGGATATCCCAGAATCTCAGAAGAAGCAGTGTATATCTGAAAGTCTAAAGGGATTAGCTGAGGATACCATATGCAACCTAAGGATGGGTAAGCAAGATTGCATCGCCAAGGACTATTTAGGAGTACTGCAGGATGTATTTGGAAGGACCGAGAGGGCTGCTGACCTACTGTATCAGTTTGAACATACATACCAAGAAGTTGGTGATAAACTATCTGATTTCATTAAGCGATTAGACAAAATGCTCCACCAGATCATCCTAAAGAAGGGGGTGGATCTGAAAGTAGCTGACCAAGTATGGATTGGACAAAATTTACAAGGAGCTCAAGCTATGGACCCCATTGTGTGGAAAATGAGGATGAGAAATAGGGTAGAGTCTCTAACTTATTCTCAGTTGGTAAAAGAGGTGAGGGAAGAGGAAGCCCTGTTGGAAGCCAAGTCTCCGTGTTCAACAGCAACTAAAACAGTGAGTGAACACCAGCAGGAGCCTATAGCCGTGTTCATTATTCAAACAGGAGTTGTGGCCCTGAGTGTCCGCAATGTAGAGCTGTCACAGTTGCAGATGCAGGTGTCTTCCCTGACCGACACCATAGCTCAAGTCACCGAGACAGTTGCAGAATTCTAGAAAGCCGTGGTAACTTTAGCTGAAGGGAGGAATACATCAGGTAGAACTTCCACGAAAGGACTCAGGGAAGAACCAAATCAGCCAATGCTCAGAGTTCCTACTGGATTTTGTTTTCGCTGTGGAGATACAGGGCATATGAAGTGACAGTGTCCTAATGCAGAGAACTTGAAGAGTGAACAAACTATTATTGGCTAGTGCAATGCAAGGAAACTTCAAAGGGCCTCAGTGAAAGAGCCAGCTGAGTGCCCAGTTACAAAGAGCTCCATAAAATCTAACATCAAGAGACAGCTTCTTGGATCCCCTTTCCATACTAACCCTTGTAATAGGGGAGATAAACTACCTACTATGCACACTTCTAGCTCATCTGAGGTGAACAACCAAATTGGAAAGCCATCTCAGCCAAAATCTCAGCCTCTGAGACTGCAAAGCATTACTAAGCAAGAGTCTTATCCATTAAAATGGCGAGGTCAGCCAGTGGTACCTCAACCACATGCTGATTGCCATACAGCTGAACAACACCAGAAACTGAAACTACCCGAGGGCCTAGTGGGACCTTCCCCTGTCTTGTCAGTAGAAATAGAAGAAGCGTATAGTAAAGCACTGTTGGATACTGGTGCACAAATCATCATTCTGTACAGAGACTTCTACCAAAAATACTTAAAGCATTTGTCACTTGAAAAGTTAGAAGATTTGGAGATCTAGAGGCTAAGTGACATGAAGTTTCCTTATGACAGTTATGTCTCACTCAAGTTAGAATTTTCCACTTCAGTTGTTGGGTCAACAGAAGTTTTTGAAACACTCACTGTTGTGTGCCCCAGGCCAAAAGGAAAGGATTCAGCATCTATTTTAGTGGGGACAAATACTGACCTCATCAGAAGAATGCTAATGCCTCAGTTTACCTAGGAACACCCAACACTACATCCTCTCCTGAGACCAGTTTTCTGTGCCCTTCAAAGGGAAAAGGATAGTAAGAAAGATGAAATTAGTCATGTGTGGACCCTGTCTGGGAAAGAGCATATAATTCATCCTAGTCAGGTCACCTGCTTGAGAGCCAAAATAAGGATGTGTGGGCAAACAGTTTCCTCTCATCTCATGATGGAAATAGATCCAGAAAGTGACTTGCCACTGGGGCAGGAACTAGTCCCAGAAGTTTGGCCTGTGGACAGGTTAAAGCATCCTTATGACACTTTGTCTGTGGGATTGAAAAATAAAGGAAGTGCTCCATTGTTCTGCATTCACAAGTGCATTTGGGAAATGTTTATGCTGCCACTCCCTTACCTGTTTCTGTATTGACAAGGAATGAGAGCAGAGCCAATGAGTTAAAGCTGGAAGATATTGAGATAGGAGGTGGTCTCTTGCCCCCTGAGAGGCTAACCAGAGTTAAAAGCTACTAATGAAAAAGAAAAATTGTTTTTCTACTAGTGAACTAGATGTAGGTTCTGCAAAAAGTGCAGAACACCAAATAAGAGTAAAAGAGGACAGCCCTTCCGGGAACAGTCCAGAAGAGTAGCCCCAGGAAAACTGGAGGAGTTAAGAAAACATTTGGAAGAACTAAAAGCTGCAGGGATAATTAGAGAATCAAGAAGTCCATATGCCTTTCCCATTGTCATTGTCATGAAAAAGAATGGGTCAATTCACATGTGTGTTGACTATCGTATTCTGAATCAGCGAACCATTCCAGACCAGTACTCAACTCCCCAGATTGAATATGCTTTAAATTGCCTGGTGGACAGTAAATGGTTCAGTGTGCTATACTTAAGGAGTGGATACTATCAAATACCTATGCACCCAGAAGATAAAGAAAAGACTGCTTTCATCACCCCTTTGGCATTTCTTGAGTTTGATCCCTTACCTCAAGGTTTATCAAATGCACCGGCAACTTTCCAGAGAATCACGGAAAGAACAGTTGGAGACATGCATCTCCTGGAAGTCTTAGTCTACCTGGATGACATCATTGTCTTTGGGAGGATCCTAGAGGAGCATGAAGAAAGACTGATGAAGGTATTGGACAGGATTGAGAAAGAAGGCCTGAAGTTGTCATTGGACAAATGCAAGTTCTTCCAACCTTCAGTGACCTATGTGGGACATGCAGTGTCTGCAAATGGAATATCCACAGATCCCAGCAAAGTTGAAGTGGTGACATCTTGGCCCAGACCCAAAACTATCACAGAGCTGTGATCTTTCCTGTGGTTCTGCAGTTACTATAGGTTTGTGGAAGGATTTTCAAAGAAAGCAAGACCCCTCAACCATTTGCTCTGAAACAATGAGAAAGCAGATGAAACAGATGAAGATATCCTTGTGAAAAAGCCTAAGGGACTGAGAGGTTCTAAATAACTCATCGAGAGTCATTGGACTCCTGAGTGCAAAGAGTAATTTGAACAGCTTAAGTATTGCCTCACACATGCCGCTGTACTGGCATATGCTGACTCAACAAAGCCATCCACTTTATATGTGGATGCTAGCAGAGATGGCTTAGGAGGAGTCCTTTACCAGGAGTATGAGAAGAAGTTGAGACCTGTGGCTTTTATCAGTCAGAGTTTATTCCCCACAGAAAGAAACTACCCTGCACACAAGTTGGAATTCCTTGCCTTAAAGTGGGCGGTAGTGGACAAGCTGCATGACTATCTCTATGGGGCTGAATTTGAAGTGCAGACTGACAACAGTCCTCTGACATACATCCAGACCACTGTAAAGCTAGATGCTACTGGCCACAGATGGATGGCAGTTCTATGCCACTATAATTTTAGTTTGAAATACCGCCCAGGACATGAAAATGGAGATGCTGATGGTCTGTCCAGAAGACCGCAGGGAGATTTACACCCCGACAATGAATGGGTGGAAATTCCAGTGCTAAGTGTGAGAGCTATGTGTCAGATTGCAACCTGTTATCAACACACTGAATGTTGGGCCATAAGTTGAGTCTGTCTGCAGCAAGCATACCCCAAGCTTACTGTAATCTGGTCACTTTGCAGGCTTCATCGCTACCAGCTTTGAGTAACAGTGACCTCAGAAGAGATCAAAGAGAAGAATCCTTAGGTCAGCTAGTGGTAGCTGCTTTAGAGAAGAAACAAGTTAATATGCTTCGCACGGATATTCATCCTCTGGCAAGAATTTTGGCCAAAGAATGGGACAGATTCCAGATACAGAATGGACTAGTGTATAGAAGATCTAGTACACTCGGCAGTGAAAAATGGCAATTGTTGCTTCCTCAGAAGTATAGAGAAGTAGTACTCCAGTCATTGCATGATGAACATGGTCATCTTGGTTATGACAGAACTATGGGTCTGGTACGAGACAGGTTCTACTGGCCATACATGAAGCAAGACTTTGAGGACTATTGTCACACATGTCTTTGTTGCATTCAGAGAAAGACTCTGCCAACCAGAGCTGCCTCATTGGGTCAAATGGAAAGTAGTGGACCCATCAAACTGTATAGAGTTTCTGTGCATTGAACTGGATGAAGGCGGGATCAGTAATGTGTTGATGGTTACAGACCACAATACCAGGTACGCTCAAGCATTTCTCACTCACGATCTGAAAGTTATTACAGTGGCAAAACTACTAGTTGAGAAGTTCTTTGTACACTATGGCCTGCCAAAAAGGATACACTCTGATCAAGGATGTGATTTTGAGAGCAAGCTTGTCCATGAGCTACTCATTCTGTTGGGAGTCCAAATAAGGCTCACCACTCCTTATCATCCTCAAGGGGATCATCATACTGAGCATTTCAACAGAACTTTACTAAACATGTTGAGGACACTATCTGCTGAGAAGAAGAGTCAATGGAGTAGACATGCAGCCACAGTGGTGCATGCTTACAACTGTACTAAAAATGATGCTACAGGATTCTCGCCTTACTTCCTAATGTTTGGAAGAGAAGCTTGTGTTCCTGTTGACGTCACCTTTGGAGTCACAGCTGATGATACACCAGTGCAATCTCCCAGCAGTTATGTGGAGAGACTCAAGAAGAACCTCAGACAGGCTTATTAGCTTTCTGAAAAATCAACAGAACAATGACATCAGTAAAACAAGGCTTACTATGACAAAAAAGTAAAGATGCATGATTTGCAGCCAGGGGCAGAGTTCTTTTGAGAAATTTGGGACTACAAGGAAAGCATAAACTAGCTGACCACTGGGGATCTGAGATTTACATAATTTGTTCTCAGCTACCTAATGGGCAGCCACGGTGGTGCAGTGGTTAGCATTGTCACCTCACAGCAAGAGGTTCTCCAGTTCGATCCTTGGCTGGGGTACCTTCTGTGCGGAGTCTGCATGTCCTCCCTGTGGTCACGTGGGTTTCCTCTGGGTGCTCCTGTTTCCTTCCACATCCCAAAGACATGCAGTAGGTGGATTGGACACTCAAAATTGGCCCTAGGTGTGAGTGCGTGTGTGTGTGTCTTCTGTGGAAGGCTGGCTGCCGGGCTGGCAACTCAACACTGTAAAACTCCACTGCCAATCATGAGCGGACAGGTGATCCACTGTGGTGACCCCTAACCGGGAAAAGCCAAAAGAAGAAGAATGAGTTCTTAGCTACCTAATATCCCTGTCCACCAAGTTTGCCCTGAAGGGAAAGAAGGACCCATTAAAACCTGGCACCAAAATAATGTAATGCCTTTGGCAAATTCAGTGAGACTCATGAATCCGGAACCCAGAATGGCTTAGCGAAGCCTAACTCAAGGCAATCCAGAAGGCTAAGGTGGAGAGGAACTATCCTTCCCAATGTTCAAGAGCCTATGCTTCCTCTTGTTGAAGGAGAGGAGGACAGTGATGTTGACTGAGGTTTCAGTGGTTTTTTTTATAAGGATGTTCAAGACCCCGTGGGCTGTAATTTCAATGTAAATGCACCAGAATTTGTTCCTTGTCATTTTGAGCAGCCCAGACCTAACAATAGACTAAGTAACGTTTCTGTGCCTGTTGCAGAACCCAATACTGATGGAGGCCCTGCTATGCAAACTTCAGAAAATACTGCTGAGGACAGTCATACCGTTATGGAAAATGAAAGTGAAGTTATACAAGAGGAGATCTTAGAAGCAGACAATATACCTACTGAAGAACTAGACACTGAATGTGATGTGAGTGACAAACCTTCCGAGCAAAATCCCTTAGCTGTCTCTTCCAAACCAAAACTGCAGAGACTGATTTGGCCCTCACAGAGACTTACCTCTAACAGTTTGGGACATAGTACACAGGAATCCGTGACCACAGCTCATCGGAGGGTCTGCGCTCATAATCCCTATTGCCTCCTACTCCAGTGGTGACACCCCATCCCAAGTTAAGCATAAGGCTGACTACCCTTGGTGGAATGTACCTTTTGAATGCAAAAAATATTGTTTAGTTGATGGTACATTAGTGTTTGTAAATATTTTCTGCTAATCTACCTTTGACTTGGGGGGACCCAAGATTTTCAAGTGGAGGGAGAGTGTAGCTCCCACTGTATTTCATGTAGAAGTAATAAACTGTAGTTTTCCATTACACCACAAGGTGGAGCTCCTTTTCAGGAATATAAATGACAATTTTGAAAGTGAAAGAGGAGACTGGAAGAATAGCTGAAGGAAGGAAGACTGAAACACGTAGCTGAAGTAGCTGAAGGGAAAAGGGCCTTGCAGCATGACTGGATTTTCTTTTCTAGTGCTTTGGGACAGGGAAGTGAAGTAGCAGATTGTGTCTGTCTCTGGCTGAAATCCTGGATGATGGTATTTTGTGGAATCATGAGACAAGTCTGAAACCAGTACCTCCATGCCTGCTATGATTCAGCAAGAAAAGGAGTTCCCTTAGGCCTAGTACCAAGAAGCCATAGATGATTGCTAGAGTTCTGGTAGGTGATTTTCTACTTTTCTCATCAGATGAACTATGGCACCTGGTCACTAGGATATTCTCGATGGAGTGGTGACAGGCTCTGGCCATCATTTTATATTTTTATAAGATTGTGGTCCCCCCCCAAATGCTTTGTGGATTACAAATAACTGGGATCCATATGAGCTCCAACTTGGGCCCCATCATGCTGGCAGCAAGATTGTAAATAGTCACTGGCCAGTGAACAGGGTATAATAGAGTGTTTCATAGTTGGATTGTTTAGAAATGATCAAGGGGGAAGACGGTGTTAGTACTGCTGAATGACATTGCATTCTCTCATAGTTGTGTCGTGGCTCTATAAATCTTTATTGTTCAATGGTAATGCATTTTTGCCATGTTAGTACTGCTGGCTTAAAGAATCTTTACTGCTCAATGACATTGCATTTTCTCATATTTGTATTGTTGCATTATAAATCCTCATTGTTCAATGACATTGCATTTTGCTCATGTTAGTACTGCTGTCTTCAAGAATTTTTCTGCTCAATGACATTGCATTTTCTCATACCTGTATTGGTGTATCATGACTCTTCTATTGCTTAATGACATTGCATTTTTCCCCATGTTTGTATTGCTGCATTATAAAGTTTACTGCTCATTGATATTGCTTTCTTTGTGCATGTTTGAGTGTCAAGACTTTCTTCTGTTGAGTTCTGGGTAAAAGGTTGAATGCATGTTTTTATTGCATGTATATCTCACCTTGCTTTATTGCTAACTGATGCACTGTTGAAATCATATTACCTTTTTAAACTAGATGTGTCACCTAGAATAAAATCTATCCCTCTTGCCACCTTGGTGTGTTGGGCCTATAGGGGTGGCACCAGCGTCAGGTAGGAAGGAACTCATATCTCTTCGGCTACACCTGTGGGTGCACTACACTTGGAGTATGTAGATATTCCATATATGCTTTAAAAGATACTACAGATTAATTTCCACTTGCCTACCACAATTACAAAGAGCTATTTCAGACAACATGCAAGCTTGCTCTTATAGTTAGGATATGGATGCTGAACTTGATACTGCTCTAGGGAATCACAATATATTTATTATAATCAGAGTCAGTTGTGCTGCATACATACCCCTTATCTCTCTGAATCACTCCAACCTCTCAGCATGTATCGCCCTGTTCGCCAAGATTTCCTCTGCAGCTGTAAATTAGAAATTGAAAGAAGACACATGAAAGCATTACACATGCTAGTCTTGGCTATCTACAGCTTTCCATAACATTTAAAGTTGCTTGATCTGTATACTTACACAACTGAGGGGTGTCAGCGGTTCTAAACTCATCCAACCACTGATTGAGTTGTGCCTGCTTGTGCCTCTTTATGCCAGTGTAATGGTATCTACACTGCTCCCTGATGTATGGCATGGTATGCCAGTCGCACTAGAGACAGCCTTGGGTAGGCTGTTCTAATCCTTAGCCTTATACTGAGACCTGGTATAGTCCCCCTGCAGCAGCCTACAGATGTAGCACTTCACAAGGAGTGCAACAAATGTTTTTGACTCCTCCACATCCCACCTCTGTGCCCTGAATTTTGCACCATCCTTCCCTTCTCCTGCCATGTCTGCAAAGGTCTTCCAACAACAGTTTAAATGTTTTTCCATCAATTTGTGATATTGCATTTTACGAACAGTATGCAAACACATACATCTATGCCAACAAGTGAAGAGAAACATTGGCAAAGAGGGAGGGAGTTTATGAAACAGCAAGGATAATGTGACATTTGGCATTGATTTATGACATGTGTACTGATACGCCTGGTCACAATTTGTCTACTGGTCAGCACTGAAATGCTAAATGACTTGGCTTTTAAACCATAATTTTGGAAAGATCGATGGGATGACTTGCACATATTCTGTGGGGACTTGCACGGTGTTACAACTAACTTGTATGGTGTGGTATTCAAACCTGTGTAAAAGGGTATGCATACATTTCCACTCAACTGATTATTCCTCATTGCCACACAAGACATGGTTCTCAACCATGATCATTACAGATTTACAGCTTAAATAGTGACTGCTGCTATACTTCAATTAGGCTCATATGTGTGTGACATTAAATGGTCCTGGCTTATGCATTTTCAGGTGTGATGCAGGACTACTGTATGCAAAATACTGGAAATGGATAGACTTGCATGACTTCAGTAATAGAGTTTGAAGTTATGATACATACATCACAATGCATTCTGTTTTACAGTTATACTTGGGTTATGGGAGGGATGTAGAGGACTGTTGGTAAATTATTGTGTCCATCAGAGATATGCTAATGCTTTTTTATTACATAATCATCATCATGCTAAACCAGTTACACACATAATACATATAATACCTACAAAAGTATGTGTATGAAAAAGTGGAGTACATTGGATTTGAACCCAGGCTCACCTGTACTCTAACCATGAATGCACTACACTTATACCTGGTGTAGATCAGATTGTGTGATGTTCCTTTAAGAAGCATTCCAGTCAGTGGGCATGTGCATATAAGTACTGAGCACTTGCAAACAAGAGTGCAATTTTGAGACAGCAGCCAGAGTGAAAGCATGTATGAGTGTAGCGGTCAGTCAGTTAATTTGTTTAAGATTAATGTTCCAGTCATCAATCTTGATGTCTTTGTGTGTAATAAACTACTTAAACAAACACCCAAGCCTCATCATCTTATTTAGATGCACAAGATAAGTGACATGGTGTCAGAATGGGATCCAGAGTCAAAATCATGAGGCACACAGTTAGAAATGGAGGAATGTACAGGACTGGATAATCTGAAGCTCAAGCAAACAGGTCTGAAACGAATTCCAGTTACTTAAACTTGTTTAAATGATTTTTTATGTCATGAATGTAAAACAAAGTATTCATAATACTCAAAATGAATATCTAATTAAATGAAATGTTCGAAACTGTGACATATTGATAAAAATATTCAAAATAATTATGAAAATGTTTGAAACAATATCCAAATCACATAAAATGTATAAAAAAATGAAAACAATCATATTTTTTTTACAATGTACTACTTTTTCACATTAACTAAAGCTATTCTAAGTATCCAAAGTGTGTAAAGTGTTGGCAAGTTTGTGTAGTATTACAGTACAATTATTTTGCGAAGTACAATAATTTCAAAGAGATTTTGTGCATTTGAATAGTATTACAAGTACCTGGTGTGTGTGAATGTTCATACATAATTACAAGGCCCATATTTGTAATGTGCTTCAAAGTGATTTGTTGGCATGGCAGAAGGATTTTGCAGACCAGGTCTGCTTGTGTTTGATAACAATATTGCAGAAAATTGGAGAGAGTTTGAACAAGAGTATATTTTCATACAGACTGCTTTTTCTGACAAAGACGCACATATAAAAGCATTTATTCTGCTTAATTTAGCTTGGTCAGAAGCCATTGAAAGAGATCATTCATTTGTGTATGCACCTGCTGGGTTTGCAGGGGAGGGGGAACCGCCATATTGTGGTACTGGCTGCAATGCAAGAATACCCTGAGTGTTTAAAACAAAAATCTAGAGAAATATATAACCTCCAAACAAATATTACAATGGAAAGACACTTATTTTACATAAGAGATCAAAAGCCTGGTGAAAGTTTTGCAGCATATATGACCGACTTGAGAAATAAGGCTAAAATGTGCAGATTTGGTGATCTGAGAGATGAGTTAATAAAAAACAGGCTTGTGTTTGATATTAATGATGATGTGGTGAGAAGGATTTTGTTTCAAGACAGTGATTTAATTTTGAATAAAGCCATTGAGATTTGGCAGATATATGAGCTTACAGAAAAGCATACGAATATGCTTACAAATGAGAAAAGCATGCAAGCAGCTTCTTCCAGTGCTAATGCAGATAGTATGCATCATGAGGTTAAAAGATGCAGGCCTAAGGGTGTAGCCATGCTAGCAAAACCCAGAGCAGCTTCAATATGGTCTAGGGTACATGCAGAGGTGACTCAGCAAAATCAAAGAATGTGCCCCCATCTAGTCTCATACTCAACTGTCGTGGTCAGCAGTGCCACAAATGTAAAAAGTGGAATAATTTTAAAATGCTTTGTAAGTCAAATGAGGCTCATTCTTTTATTATGAGAGCGCATTCAAAGAGGCAAGTTGATCAAATAGAAAGATGCAACCCTACTTTTTATGTTGATGGTGTGTCTGTGTTTCGTGAAACAGTCAATGCAGTAGATTTGTAGGCAAAAAATGAAGTATTCTGCACTCTTCGGATTAATGGGAGGCTCGTAGAGCTCAAAGTAGATACTGGTTCAAAGTGCAATGTTATGTCAGCAGAAATGTTTGCTAGAGTAAAAGTTGGAGAACAACTTGATTTGGCAAAGTATGCGAAGCTTGTTGTTTACGGAGGTGAAGAATTTCAAACAGGAGGCTCAGTATATTACTCTGCTGGAAACAGCTATGACTTGCAGTTTTACATAGTTAAGAGACATGTGCAGTCATTATTAGGCCTTAGAGACAGTTTGAAAATGAGACTGCTTTCATTTAATAAAGAGATCCACCATGTAACATGACTGAGAACAACTCAAATTTTGCACAAACTATTTTTTCTGACTATGCTGATATTTTTGAAGACAGACTAGGCAAACTCCCAGTTGTGTACTCCATGAAGTTAGACCACAAAATAATCCCAGTCATTATACCATCACAGAAAGGTTCAGTAGCTATGCAGAACAGAGTCAAAGCTGAGCTAGAGAGAATGGTGCAGCTAGGAATAATTTGTCCAGTCGAAGAACCAACTGAATGGGTATCTTCCATGGTACTAGCTCATAAGAAAAGCTCATGTGATATTAGAATATGCATTGATCCAAGGAATTTGAACAAAGCACTAAACTTACCTCATCATCCAATGTGTACAGTTGAGGAGGTTGCTCTCCTCATGCCAAATGCCACTGTTTTTTTTTCTGTCTTAGATGCAAAAAGTTAATTTTGGCAACTTTTGCTTGATCAAAAATCATCATTGCTAACCACATTCAGTGCACAATTTGGAAGATATAGATTTCTGAGAATGCCTTTTGGAATAAATTCTGCCACTGAAGTCTTTCAACATGCGACAGAACAAATTTTTTGTGGCTATCCATGTGCTATTATAGTAGACGATACACTTGTAGGAGGCAATGGTGAAGTCGAACATGATAGAAACCTCGGAAAAGTTCTGGAATGAGCTTGTGAAGTAAATCTTAATCTGACTCCTCAGAAATGTAAATTCAGGCTGAAAGAAGTTACTTATGTGGGTCATTTATTTACCAGTTGAACCTTACGACCAGCTCCTTCCAAGCAAATGGCAGTTCTTGAGATGCCAGCTAATGACAATGCCCTAGCCTTACAATGTTTTCTTGACATGGACAACAATTTAGGCAAGTTTATTCTAGATTTGAGTCAACTTTTTGCACTGCTAAGTGAGCTGATATGCAAAGATGTAACCTGGTCCTGAGCATTTGATGTTCTGAAATAGAAATTTGCCAGTCAGCCCACTTTAATATACCATGATGTTCACAAATCAGTCACTCTTTCCTGTGATGCTTCAAAGTTTGGTCTTGGTGCAGTCATTCTTCAAGAGGGTAGACCAGTAGCCTATGCATCGAGAACTCACCCAAACCAAGATAAAATATGCCCAGAGAAAGAGCTTTTGGCTATTGTGTTTGCACGTTTGATGTTTTATGATTATATTTATGGTTGACTTGTCTGACAGTGAAAGCATGTATGAGTGTCTCAGTCAGTCAGTTAGTTATTTTGTTTAAGTTTAATGTTCCAGTCATCCATCCTGATGTGTTTGTGTGTAATAAACTACTCAAATGAAAACCCATGCCTTGTCATCTTATTTAGATACACAAGACAAGTGATACCTGGTACCACAAAGAAAACTAGGCAAGCAGTCTATTTTTTACACTGAGTACTGTTCAGAGTACTGATATCAGCACCTCACCACAGAGCCTGTTTGTGAGAAGGAAGGCCAACCAAATTAAAATGTTCACTTTTTTCCTGAAGTAGTGAACCCTGTTTGTATAAAGTTAAGCAACACGCACATTTATTTCGTGTGTAAATACTTTTTATGACCCTTCCTCAGTAAAAATAGCTACTGTTGGAATCCAAGCTTGCTTTACCTATGTTCTCTCTTTTTAGCTCAATTTATTTACACCTTATGCTACAGAGACAGTCAAGTAACAAGTGAAGTTTCTGCAGTTATTATCATCCAAGTTGCTGACCACCACACAATGCTATTGTGTGTTTGTGATTAGTAAGGTAACTGAAATTAAATTTTCAGTTTTAAGCTGCTAACCATGTTGACTTATGCTATGCACCATGCACATGGAAAAAGAAAAAAATAAATAAAGTATAAAAAGAATGGAAACAAAGGTTAAACAATTGGACAGTGCTAGACTTGAACCATCAGACTGTACTTACACAGGGTCTACTTGATATAGCCGAAATTTCATAATGTCGACTTTCATATGGCCAAAACCATATGATCGACATTTGAAATCTCGACCATTCAAGTAAACCACAAAACACAAACTTACCGTAATGCTGCTAGCAGGGGGCCTTTGCCCCCTGCACCCCCACTGGGATGCTCCACCCCCCACACCCCCCATACCTTTAATATACCAACTCCGAGATAGCACTACAGTGCGGAAGTGGAAATCATTCCATTCCGCATTGTAGCATGATGCCAGTTCCCCATGGTCGACGTTTCAAATGTCAATCATATGGTCTCGGCCATATGAATGTCGACATTTTGAAATGTCGACCATTAAAAGGAGACCCCTTACACAACACAGTTATATGGAGCTATCTCTCTTTGCCACAAACACAGCCTTGGAATAGGCTTTGCAATTGCAGCTAAATAATGTGCATACAAGCAATTAACATTGCATACCCAGTAAAGATAATTCATACAGCTGGACATTGTCAGTTGATTATAAATGTGTGCGTAACATGTTTAGTGGAATGAGTGATCACACATTATTTATATATTTGTTGCAAAACTTTAGCTGTGCATTTTCTTTGTATTCTGGAAATCATTCCTTTAGATCTGCTTTACTATTAGACATGCAGTCTCTAGTGCATATTCTCTCATTTTTCTTTCAAAATATGATACAAGTACTTGACAGTCAACAACAGTTTTAAGCAAAGGCAGGAAACTGTGCTATTATGACAAGGAATTTTACACATGAGATATTTATTTTTGTTTAAAACCCCATGGCAGTTAGTTCCACACTTTGTAAGTGTATTGTCACTGACTCACCCACTTCAGTGAAGGATGTTTGTGTATTACTGCGTTTTGCTTCAGTCAGAGAATTCATTCACAGCTACAAGCCATTAGCACCTAAAAGAGGTGTAGAGAGTACACTGTGTTTACATCTGTACACAAAGTAAAAATGTTGGTATTCAAAAATGTTGGTATTCAACAATTCTAATGAGTTCACACCTCATTTGCATCTTCATAGTGCACAAAGAGCTGAATCTACACTGGAAGGTAACCATGTAACTAGTGAACTTGAAGGGGAGTTGACGTTTTTCAATCATGCATATTATTACTCCAGTTAGCTGCAACACTGTTTTATTTATTTATATAATTTTGACATTTATTAACCATGGAAGCCCAACCGAGTAGGTATCCATTTTCAGCAGAGGACCAGGGAGAAGTATTACAAAAACATTTAAAGACCAATCATTTTACAATCTTCACAAATAATGCAAAAACATCAACAGTTTAAATAATTATACTAAATAAGACGTAATGTGAAAACATTGGTAAAAAAATTGATATAACGTATATGACAATGATTTAATCTGTGGAGATATTTTAGCCAGTTTAGAAAAATTAGAGGTAAGTTTGTATAATACAAACAGGAAATTCAATATGAAGTGCAAGAAAAAAAACAGGGTTATGTCATATTTAGAAACAGGGGGACTGACTGAAGTAAGCCATGAATGAAGAAGGGGGCGTAAGGAGGTGTGACATATAAATAGGTACTTACTCATATTTAGGGATGTAGTTTATCCTGAGGATGGACAAGAACAGAGCCAAATTTTAGCCAGGAAGTTTTTCAGAATGGTTTTAAGGAACAGGAGGGAGGGTACTGACCTGATGGATACAGGTAAGGTGTTCCAAACCTTTGCAAAACAGTATTAGTATAGACTATACCCAGCAGTTTCCATAGGTTTGTAGACAGAGAAGTGTCCAAAATGACCATTTGGGAAGATAGTTGTGTAAAACGGCATTTAGTGCAGGACAAGCAGATGGATGCTGAATAATTTTAGAGGTGGTAAGAAGCTGTATATATATTAGTTGATGGGGAATGTTCTAACCAAATTAAGCTTTTTTTAGTGTTATACAGTGGTGGGGTCAGAAAGTGGCATTTACTGCAGATTTAGCCTCTTCATTATAGTACTGTTCAAGTTTTGTTTTTGTGATGCCTGAAGGTTAGTAAGAATGGGAGCACCATAAAGTAGTGAAGGGAGGAGGTAAGTAGTAGCAAGTGTAAGTTTTAGTTGTGCTGGTGAGAAAATTTTTAGCTCTGCCTAGTTGTTGGTGATTTTTTATGCAATTTTGTATATGCAGGTCAAACTCAAGATCATTATCCACTATCATCCATAATAATTTGCTGCATGAAGTGGCTTCAATGGCAGTATTATTAAGTGAGCAGGTTTTGATGATAATGTTTCTTCAGACTTGAATTTTTCTTTTACTTCACTTGTAATAAAAGCAAAAGAAATGCAAGACTGAAGCATTATTCAGTATTTTGTTACAAAAGTAATAAAGGTTTCAGCAATTGTCTAAGCTTTCACATTGAATTCTATTCAATCTGTTAGTCATTACACCAACACTGCTTATAGCTTATAGAAACAAAAGCCACTCATTTGAGCTTTTGCTTATTCTATATTTAATATGTCAGTACATTTTTAATGTAATGGCAAGTGAGTCTGATGAAAGGTTAAAAAAGCTGTCATTAGGATTGTACATTCCCCTTTTTCAGCATGGAGCATCTGCTTGTTTTAAACATTCTCTGTAATTTTAACCATAGCAGTCTGCAAGACCTCCTGCAAGAGCTAATCACATTATGACAACTGTCTTATATCTATATGTGTGTGTGTGTGTGTGTGTGTATATATATATATATATATATATATATATATATATATATATATATATATAGATAGATACAAGGGATCTGATTTTCATGCATACTGGCAAGCATTGTTGCCTCACAACAAGAGGTTCTCCCGTTCGATTCTCAGCTAGTGTGCAGGGAGTGCCTTCTGTGTGGAGTCTGCATGTCCTCCCCATGGGTCAAGTGGTGTTCCGAAAGACATGCATAAATGGGCATGCCTTCGTTGAAGGTTGGGCATCGAGCTGGCAACTCGGCACCGTGAAAATCTACTGCCAATCATTAGCAGACCGGAGTTCCGCTGTGGCAACCCCTAACCGGGAAAAGACGAAAGACAACAACAACTGACATATTTATACCCATATTTATTTTAATATTAACAACTAAGTTATGTATCCCAAGCGTTGTCCTTGTTACCACTGGTGGAAGGGCTATTTTATATTGCAATGTAAATACATAAATCTATTAAAAAGGTATGTTATTTTATATATATAAAACTATAAATGTGCTTTTTATAAATTCAACAACGCATGCAGGGATGTGCATTGAACAGATATTGCAGTATTCTCTGAAACTTGTAAAGCACTTTACCTTTGAGCTTGATCCTCACAATGCCCTGTCCTTGAAAGAGTGGTCATAAATGTAGAATGCGCATTCCCTTGTAACTTACTTTTACACACATGCAAATATGTGCATTCACACATATGCACACACACACACACACACACACACACACACACACACACACACACACACACACACACACACACACATGCACACATGTTTGTGTATATCTGTCTGTCTAATGTGTATCCCTGTGTGTCTGTCTGCCTGTCTTTCTATCCTGATATAGTTTCATATTAACCTTACAGCTGAAAGGGTATTGAGAAGCTTAGTCACAACATCCTAATAGTGATGAGGGTTGTATAGTTATCTCTGGACATGGCATCATTCATGTTAATATCATTTATGACTTTGTGGTTACCAATCCCATGGTTCGTACTGGTTCTGAAGATGGACAGGGAGGTACTTTGTTTGATGTGCATAGACAGTATGATCCAAAAAAGTGAACATATTGGGACAGAAAGCTATCATATCAGCAAATCTCATTATTCATACAATGGAGGTATAATTCTTGAATTAAAAGTTTGTTTGTATGCTTGTTTTTCAACAGTGTAGAAGTTCAAAATGTACAGGATCTTTATAATGTGAAATATTAAGCAAAGGTCACCTTCAAGGAGATTATCTGAAATGGACCAGAGACACATTTTGACCTGGCAAGGTAGCTTAAATGGCTTAGATCTCAGATCTTTGTTTGCTAGGAATCTTCAGGGTCTTTCTAGATGTACTAATTGCTTAGAAAGGTACATTTCAAAGGAGGCATTAAATTTACTGATGGATTTGCATTCCAGAAGGGGCACTATATTCAGTGGCTGGTCTGTTAATTGAGGAGTAACTCAGGAAAATGACATTGTTTGATCAAGAAGAGATAGATTTAGAGTCTAGCTGCTGAGGTTGAAGGACTTCTTGACCACAATAGAAACATCATGACCAAAAGAGACCTCATAATTTTGCAGAGTACTGTTTGTAATAGTAAAGAACGAAGATCCATAAAACAGAGTAGAGGTGGTGAAGATGTGCAAGTTCTCAGAGCACTTAAAAGGACACAGAAAGGAGGTCAAATGGCTAAAAAGCAAAGTAAAATGCATAAAAAAAAGTTATGTACTTTCATGCAGACATTTTTTTACAAATTAATATGTTACAGAAACAAAGATGAAAATAAATGGAAATAAAGTCATAGATCTTGCTGACCAAAATAATTCCATGTTTAGATTTTTCTGCTTAGCTGTAATTTGTGTTATGTGTCATTCAAGAAAAGGTCAGTTGTATTGAAAGGCGGTATTTTCTTTATTGAGCTGTATAAGTGGTACCATGGGCAAAGTGAGAATTAAATGTGTCATTTGTATTTCCACTCTACACTTTAAACTTCAAAGTGACTAGAACTTATTCAGAAGAAAATAACATTTTGGCAGAGAAATGAAAGAATCAGACAGGTAGCATCAGCAAACCATGCGAAAACATGCAACACAAAATAACATTCATGTATTAAAAATGATGAATGGAAATTTATCAGTCTTATAACACTTGTTAGGATAGCTTTCACAATATTTTACATTTTAGATATGTAGATTCCATCTCACTGAAATTTTCCAGGCTAGTATTTTGCCACCTCTGGTCCAACACTAGTATTGTTACTCCATTTAGATGAAACATAAAGATGGATTATTTTTATTTACAAGATCTTAGTATATAGAGAAGTTACAAAACCTGTGACACAAGCAATTTGCTCAGAAGATTACTTCCCCAAGAGTCAGAAGCTGTAGTTATTTTCTTTGGATAACTAGCCTATTATACCCTTATTTACTCATCAAACTGCCAATCATTATTTTTTTACTAAAAGTAATTTGAAACTCTAATATTTAAACATATGGATGTACTTCAAAGTATTGAAGTACTGGAAGATCAATAAAAAAAAGCAGATGTTACAGGACCAAATGTCACAACATAAAAAAACTCATGTTTTTTCAGTGAGCAAGACTCCTGCACCATGAGGATGGGCTGGCACACACATCCCCTGCTCATTATATATATATATATATATATATATATATATATATATATATATATATATATATATACACCAACTCTAAGCTTAGACAACAGCAGGTTAAAGGCAAATTCCTTGAATTGAAAGTTTGTTTGTATGCTTGTTTTTAAACAATGTAGGAGTTCAAAAAGTACAGGATCTTTATAATGAGAAAGATTAAGCAAATGTCACCTCCAAGGAGATTGTCTGAAATGGATCAAAGAGAAGGTCTTTCTAGATGTACTAATTGCTAAGAAAGGTACATTTCAAAGGGGGCATTGCATTTACTGATGGATTTGCATTCCAGAGGGGGCACTATATTCAGTGGCGGGTCTGTTAATTAAGAAGTAACTCAGGAAAATGCCATCCTATGATCAAGAAGATGTACATTTAGATTCTAGCTGATGAGGTTGAAGGACTTCTTGACCACAATAGAGACATCATGACCAAAAGAGACCTCATAATTTTGCAGAGTACTGTTTGTAAGCATCTATATTATCTTATCGAAGTTTCAGAATATCGAATCTGATGTGGTTGACACCATATCATCGAATTCTGAAACATCAAAAGATAAAAAAAAATGCCTAAAAACAAAAATAAATAAAAACTTACCTTTGCAAGCAGGAAACGGAAATCTCCCCTTACAGAGATTTCCGTTTAAATGTTCAATGTTTTTTGCTTTCGCTAATCTGGTGCCGACAATATCAGCTTTGATATTGTCGGCCTTCGACAATGTGAAGTAGACCCATTTGTAATAGTAAAGAACGAAGATCTGTAAAACAAAGTAGAGGTGGTGAAGATGTGCAAGTGCTCACAGCACATAAGGGACATGGAGATGAAGTTAAATGGCTAAAAAGCAAAACTAAAATGCATAAAAGTAAGTTATGCACATTTATGCTGACATTTTATTACAAAATAATATGTTACAGAAACAAAGATGAAAATAAATGGAAATAAAGTCATAGATCCTGCTGACTGAAATAATTCCATGTTTAGATGTTTCTACTTAGCTGTCATTTGTGTTATGTGTCATTCAAGAAAAGGTCAGTTGTATTGAAAGGCGGCATTTTCTTTACTGAGCTGTCTAAGTGGTACCATGGGCAGATTTGGCAAAGTGGGAATTAAATGTGTCATTTGTATTTCTTCCACTCTACACTTTAAACTTCAAATTGACTAAAACTTATTCAGATGAAAATAACATTTCAGCAGAGAAATGACAAAATCACTAAGGTAGGCCTGGCAGCAGGCTTCTAGCTGTAGTCATGAGAACTGCAAATATCAGCTTGTATTTTGGATGCATCAAAAAACCATGTGATAACATTTAACAAGAAATAATGTTTATGTATTAGAAATGATGAACGGAAATTAATTGGCCTTATAACACGTCTGTCAGGATAGTTTTCACAGTATTTTACATTTTAGATAGGTAGCTTCCATCTCACCGACATTTTCCAGACTAGTTGTTTGCCACCTCTGGTCCAACACTAGTAGTGTTACTCCATTTAAATGAAACATAAAGACGGATTATTTTTATTTACAAGAAGTCTTAGTATATAGAGAAGTTACAAAATCTGTGACACAAGCAATTTGCTCAGAAGAGTGCTACCCCAAGAGTCAGAAGCTGTATTTATTTTCTTTGAATAACTAACCTATATACCCTTATTTACTCATCAAACTGCCAATCATTACTTTTATTAGTAAACGTAACTTTGAAAGTGTAATATGGATGTACTTTGAAGTACTGAAGTACTGGAAGATCAATAAGAAAAACAAATCTTACAGTACCAAATGTTACAACATAAAAAAACTCATGTTTTTCCAGAGAGCAAGACCCCTTCTTCTTCTTCTTCTTCTACTTCTTCGGCTGCTTCCGTTAGGGGTCACCACAGCACCCACCAAATTCCTAGTCCTTGCTCTTCTGTGGCCTCCCACAAAGTAATGCCAGACGAAGCAATCATACAATCATTCAATCCCTTCTACCAACATTAGAGATGTTTGATCTTAGAAATATTCTACCAAATGCATTGTTCCCATATATATATATATATATATATATATATATATATATATATATATATGTGTGTGTGTGTACACACACACACACACACACACACACACACACACACACACACACACACACACACACACACACACAAACTAACTGTGCTGTACTGCACAGACTGCATGAATTTATGTACCACCAAGAGCAAAAGAAGCCTAAACAAAAAGCAAGCTGTGTGCTTTGCAGATCTACAGCCACAAATAATTCCATGGTACATGTAAAGGCTGCCAGCCTACCTAGACAGAATTTTGTAAATAATTCTATGTCATTGTAAATATTAATGTAATCCATAGGCTTGCTTTACAAATGTAAAGAAAACTATATGTTATGATTAAACTATATGTTGTACTGAGCTTCAAAAATGTAACTACAGTGCACCCTGCTGGAAGAAAGCTGATAAAGTAAAGCATTTTATGACTGATATCATGCTCGGAGACAGGATGTCTGTACTAAGAAATTATTTCTATTGTCATAGGTCAAGGGATAATTACTAAGGTTTTTCATGTAAAATGTCTTTTATTGCTGTGGCTTCCTGCAGGTGCAGATTACAAAAAGAAATGTAAATTTTGAGTTTCTGTGAGCCTGGGAAACTAAATCAGAATTGTTAAGAATGATGTAATGTGAAAATGACTCAGCAGTACTGGTCGTTTATCAATTTAAGACTGTCTCAGAGTGAAAGATTTGGGCACTTTGGATTTTGTCTGAACATGAACACATCAACTCACCAGCACTAGCTTGCTCTATAAGTAAGATATTTATTTAGAACAGTGATTTATCTTAGAAATAGATAGAAATAGCCAGATTAGTCTAGCTGTTTTCTATATTTATGTCAGACTATTCTATAGTATTATTTCAAAGCATTTTCCTGTGATCTCTAAACTCTGTAATGTCATTGTGTTTAAGTAATAAGATTTGTCTTCTGGTTTTATTATTTATTATTAAATATGTTTAAACCTTTCAACTGTTTTGTGGCTGTTTTGTGAAGAGATAATTCAAGCTCTTAGCCTACATTGCATGTATTCGGTGATACTGTCCAAGCCACTCCAATAGCTTTAGCCATGGGTCACACTTACTATTTGGATAACAGTAATATTACACAGTGAAACTGGTCGCCCTTTGGGAAGGGCCTTATTAGTAGCTGATAAGAGTAGTTGGTGGCAGTGATTTCTACCTTATAGCCTGGTAGGAGGGGGCATAGCTGGAGAACCAATGCCAGCCTTTGCCAGGAGTGTCTTTGTATATAAACCAAATTTCAAAGTATGTGTGTGTGCTAGCTACTTGGGCAGGGACATGAAGTACTGGTTGGACATAGAGGGTACTGGAGGTTTTGGCTTGACTACTCAGCTGGGATCTGAACCCTATAGCTGTGCCAGTGGGGAGTCTTATTGTGGATCTAGAGAGAAAGGGAGAAACCAGCCCCAGACTGACTGTGATCTCTGTGTGCTCTTAAGGGAAATTGTACTTTACTGTGTACTTGTTATCCTTCCCAATGTGCACACTCCTCACTGATGCTAGTGGAGAGGATTGAGGCTCCTTGATTACTGGGCCAGTGCATGAATGTCACAGTACAGAAGGAGCACAAAAAGATGATCCTTAGCATTAGGATCAGCTCCAACAAAAGTCTTATTTATTCCAACAACCTTCAGGAAAAAATGTGTTAGCAATTGCTGGGCTAGTTATTTATCTACTAGAAGTGTATCATGGAATAAAGGAAATCCTCAAACAAAACATAAAACACATATAAAATCTGGCAACCAAAGGTATCATTGCATATCCTGCAGAGTGTAGAGTTGCAGTTAATTAGTGAGTGGATAGTTTGCAAGTTGTCTTCAGCTTCATGCAGGAAAATAAGTAACTCAAGCCCATGCAAGCAAGCTTTATATGTTGCTCCATCGTGTCCATCCTGTGTAAAAATGCCAAAGGTCCATTAGGTCTGCTGTGAAAGCAAGGGTACAGTGAGCTCTAGTCAGCCCAAAATGAAACACATCTGCAAAGCACGCTGTGAAAAGTGTTAGATTCAAGTCAGAAATATGCTTAGTTATGTAAATACAGCAAGATTCTTTATGTTTTTTCTCATTTTCTTAGCTTACTATTCTTTTTCGTGACAGAGCCTTCTCTTTTATGAACTAAATTAAAATATCAGCTGAAAGCAGAATGAAAATGGTCGCTGTGGAGTGTTAAAACTATTCAAGCAGTTTTACACATAAGGAAGATCTGCAATTTTCATATATGAAAAGCGTGCTGTATTTAACATGGCACACAGTGACGATGGAATCACTTTTATTACATGTACTAGTTTGTCATTCATGTCCTTACCCCATGCCTTACATCAGACCTATTGTTACAGAAACGCTGAGTTTTTCAACAACAATATAGTTGTACACCATTGTAGAAAATGCATGGATACCAAAACATACACGCAGCTTGCACGCCTCAATCTTCTGCACCCTAAGTGGAAAAAAGATGAATAAATTGTACTGTTAAATAAGAGCATGGAATACTAATTAGAATTTATTTCCTTTACTCACTCAGTTACTCCTTTCTTCTTCTTCTAAGTCATAATCATTCATGACAAATGTTACCCATCTCCTACCACAAAGGATGCAAAGAATAGCTAGGCAATGGACTATAATTCAATGTTTAAACTATGTGTCTTACATTTCACTACCCCCCCCTCTCAAAAAATAAAGAACAATGTTAAACCTGCTGTCCATTAGATAAGAAAATATATATTCAGAAATCAATTCCTCAGCTCATCACTTAGAAATTCCATCCCTGCCTTTTTCCAGCCTCAGTGTTGAATGCAAGCCTTGAACAAACAAACTAGTTCATTCATGTACATAGAATATGTAGACAATAGTCATAAACACAGTCCAACTTTTGATGTTTCTGCTTTTAATAACCACAATCTGAAATGGACATGAAAATAATATTTAAAAACATATGCCAGATTCAGGCCATACTTATGTGTGTGTGTGTGTGTGTGTGTGTGTGTGTGTGTGTGTGCGTGTGTGCGCACGCGCGTGTGTGTGTGCGTGTGTGTGCGCGTGTCTACGTGTATGCGCGCGTGTGTGTGTGTGTGTGTGTGTGTGTGTGTGTGTGTGTGTGTGTGTGTGTGTGTGTGTGTGTGTGTGTGTGTGTGTGTGTGTTTATTTGAGGTTTGGAGCTGTCTTAGCTGTTGCCATTAAAATGGTGACATATTGTGCAAGTATTTAAAGACACAGTTATACCATTTATTACAAATGTACTGCATGCAGCTGCTTTCCCTGTACAATTAGTAGTGCAATTCAGAAGTGCTTAAAGAGTTGTAAGCAAAAATACTAATGCTCAGTACACACACAGGACACCACATCCTCATAAATGACAAATAACACTGCATTAACTCTGTGTGATAAGCACTTTCATCTGAATACAGACTTCATCAAAACCTTTCCTCTGCCTCCATTGTTGCTGCACTAATTAGCTTAAATGTATATTAAAATATCTTAACCATGAACTTCTTGGAATATCACTTATCTAATGAAAGGTGTCTATGGTAACTCGTAACGCCACAAATCCCTATATCAAATCTTAAATTAAAGCCAAGAAAATCACTTCGCAGAGAAAAAAATGAAGTGCTAAAGAAAATGTTCCTTATCCTCAGTTAATTATGTCTAGTGATAAGAATGAAGATGAATATAAACTGTTTCTGAATGAGAATGTGTCAAAAATCTCATTGACCTCTGGCAGCAACAAGGAGAAGTAAAGATAAGATCTGGCTACATCCATTTAAGACTCTTTTTCTAAAGAGAAAAAGAAAACAAGACAGTGAAAGTAGATCTTTCATTCACAATCTGTAATCAAAAGTTAATGTTATCAGTGGTGCAACAGGTACCTCGCTCATCTTTGGTGCAGAAGGCTGAGGGTTCTAATCTAACATGCACTCCTGAGTGTGTCATCCTTCAGATGACACATTAAAGCAAGGTGCCATCTGCCTGAGTTGCTAGTAGCTCGGATGGATGTGAAAGACATCCAAAAGTGTAGTGGAATTTCTTTGATGCCCTGACTAAAGTTCCCCTAGATTTATAAATACCACCTCAGGTCTCCCTTTATAAGATGCTACTAGCCTAGTAGGACTAATCCAGTCAACAAAGTATAAAAAAAGAAAGAAACGACATTAAGAAATTTGAGACTGCACAGATACAAGTTCTGGAAAGACTAGAATTACTGAGTTTACTATCATGCAGCATGAACTCAATCAATAAATCCACAGAAGCTGCTCTCACTATATCTGAGCTTATGTCACAAAATCTCATACTGATGAGTATGAACTCACTTGTTACACATCTATTAAAGTGTGTTACAATATGATCAAATGCAACAAACAAGGTAAGCATGTTTCACAGAGAGGACGTATGTAAAAGGCTTCTTCCCTCCCACCCGCACTCACAGTTAGTTTATTATTCTCATTCTGAGATCACTACACCTTGGAGTAAGTGCCATTACTGACAGACAGTGAGAACTTTTCTTGGTGTTTCTCCAGAGGTTTGGAAGATCAGGCATCCCACTAAACAATAACATACACACACTATGATCTCACTCTTAAGATAGCTCAGTAATGACACAAGCAACTGTCAACTCAAAGTGTAATGTTTCAGCAATTGTTAAGTGAAATTGGGTTTCCTCAGCAAGTGCTTGTAAGCCAAAAAATAAAATCAATACAGATGTAAACTGACATGGAAGCCAGAATCCAGAGGAAGAAAACAGAAATTTATGTTTATCAGAAAGCTTGGATAATGCGGTAAGACATGCTTTCACTGAGGATGTTTGGAGATGAGATCTAAGTTTCAGTTAAGATCAATATTTTGACATAGAGCTGCACACTGTTCCTTAGCATTTAGATTAGCTAAGACAATGAGCATCACTGGTCTTTCACTGTGAATTTAATTAGTTATAAACAGAAGGAGGAAATAAGCTGAGAGGTGTGGTTGGAAAAAGTAGTAGAATGCAAGTGCAACAGACACATCTTTGATCCAGGGTTTGCACACTAAAATTTGGTGGAAGAAACAAGCCTTTTTATCATGCACCTATGCAGGAATATGATTGTCAGGAATGTTTATCCTCCCAAATTTCGCACCTTGTTTAGAAACAGACAGAAGGACTATAATTAACAGCTGTTAAAAGGGCACAACACCCAGTTCCAAAAGACAGCAAGATCTATCACAGATAACTTAATGATCTACACTCAAGCTGCTTGCAGTGCCCTATAGCATTAAGGTAGAAGAGGCGGCTGTAGTGGTAATTGTCAAATCTTATCCTGGGTTCAGTAATGTCAATCTAGGAATAAAGAGCAGTTAAGGTCTTGCTGTGCAACCACTTCTCTCTTTCGCTTATAAAAAGAAATATACAACTTTATACAACTCCACATATTTTGCCCAGTCCAAGGCAAAGAGTGGCATGGGGGTCATAACTCTCAATTGTCCAAAATTTTACAGAATGTTCAGCTTTTTGCCTCATATTTTTGGTCTGTTCTTCATGTAATTTGTAGTTTTCTAGCAAATCACTCGGGATTGAAGTCTCAAAATAATGGAATACATGTGAGTTTCAGATGTTATGTGCCTCAGAAAATGCATACTAACACAAATCCAGTAATTCTAGCAACTTTCTAAGTTTGTAAGAAGAATATTTAAAATCTGTCCTTATTTTTGGGCCTTTTGACTCCCCTCCCCTTATTTTAAACTTTATCCAGATTCCTTGCTCTAAGAGATTGAGAGGTATGCAAGAGATAAAGAGACTCCTTTAGTAATAAGGATTTTTTTCTGAAACTTGCCAGCACAGACTTGTGCACTATGAATTATATTGCTTTGTGGTTTCTTGGTATATTTAACATGTGCAGCTGTCACTGAAATCCAAAAATATATGCATGCTATGAATAGATTCAGATTTCTTCAAAACATTATTAGCAATCACTATTTGCTTGTTTACTTCTCAGATTTTGTTTTCACTCTGGAGTATTTTTCCTCCATTTTCTGCAGTCCTGTTCTTATTGCTACAATGGCTTACTGCAGGAAAGAAAAAGATACAATACACTTTAAGCTTGACCTACATAAATTAATAGAATCATCAAGCAAGTAGTTGTTCTGAGTCAGTCATGATGTCTCACCACTTATCATGTCAGCATGCTGCTACAACTTCTGCCAGTTCTCGCTTTTCTTTTAAAGCAACTGACATCTTAGCACACACTATTCAATGAGCCAGAAATTAATCTTTATTCTTGCAAATGAATATAGCCCCAGTCTCTTTCCCTACCTTCATTCATTTATTTGGTTATTATCAGTCCCTTTATGTTCCCCTCTGCATTATTCTATTGTGAGGAGGCAAATATTTCTATGCATAAAGGTATGAATGCAGAACATAGGTGGATTCCTGTATTACTCTAATGTGTATTATTCCTCTTCCAGAACTGTGTTTGTGCATTGAAACAACATCATATGGAATGAACAGAGTAAAACTGATGAGCTTCATGGTGGCAGATCACTGAGAACAATTGCTTATCGTTTGAATAAATGTAACCATACATTCATCCCATGGAGGTTCAACAATTTCTGCTTGACTGGAACAGGTCAATAAAAGTATTACAAACCAGTATTGCTCAAGGTCTGAGTGGATGTAACAACACATAATAGGTTTATAGGTTCATAGGCATGTGCTAGCGTAATGATTATTGGGGACTTTTTAAGCCTAACCATGCATCTCAAATCTCTGAGTCAGTCATGGTGCCTGAGCAGCTGCCATGTTAGCATTCTGCAACTTCTCAATGTTCAGCAATTTATTTTTAATTAGCCAGCACCATGGCATGGATGGATAAAGCCCTGATTATGATGTAGAGGATCCTGGTTCAATCATCAGAATGGATTCTGAGGCACTGGCCATGGAAGATAGACCCATCCTGGAAAGACAGGAGGGAGGAGTGCATGGGGAGCATAAAGTAATTAGATTTCCATGGAGGAGGACAGAGAAATAATCACAAACATTCTTTCTTAGGGTGGGTATGGTGGCTTGATGATATCTGATCCTTGCAGAAGTGTGGAGTGGATCAATGAGGGCTGCCCATTGCATGGCCCACCCATGGAGTATTACCAGGGCCCATATGTGAGAATGGGGAAAAAGGTAGGAAAATACTCCTGGCAGCAATGTTATTTTTAATTAGCTTATTCGCTAATTAATTAGAATTAGAATTAGTAGAATTAGCTGTCTGACATATCTAATTAATTAGAATTAGCAAATGTTGAAACTAATTAGGCTAATTAGATTTGTAATTAGCAACTTACTGCTGACTGTCTTAACTGGCAACCAAGTGTTCAACATGAAAACAATGTAGTCAATGTCAAATCATAAAAGTTAAACAATATCTCTAAGCACACGTTTAGCTAAATAATCAACTTCACAGTAAAACATATTTAAAACCATAAAATAGTAAAATCATCAAATAGTAATGTTCATCAATTGGTCTCTGTTGCACTTAGCAGCGACAAGCAACTCCTGTGATGTATCACTACGTCTACTTTGCCTAGCTGAAGCAATGTAGCCAGCAGCACTGAAAACCCTTTCAAAGTTTGCTGAAGTAGCAGGAGTACAGTGGTGCTTAAGATGTAACTTGTATAAGGTTGGAAAGGATTCTTGGCACACAATGTCACTCCAGTACACTAGCAGCTCCAAGCTGCTGCATGGTGATGACAAATACGATCCCAATTCTGATTCAACGCTGTTTGTTGCTGTGCTGTTGTTTTCCATCATGTATGAAAACAGAATGTCCGGCTGTGAAGCTGATGGATGTTGCTGTGGTACTGGTGCACAGGCAACTCCTTCTGCAGGTGGTCGATGTTTATACGATTGACTTAGTACTTGCTTCTCGGTTAATAATGCCTGTCATGCTGCATTGCTGTCACCTGGATCTGTTGTCCACCTCAGTTTGAATTATGGATCCACAGCTCTGGTGATCGAGCAAGCTGTCTGGCAAAGCAGATAATTATATCTGTTGCTCAATGATGCCAAGAGACCAGACTTGACTGATGTACAATGCTGTAGTTCAATCTTCTCTATGTGTTTCTTCAAGCCAGCTATTGTTGGTAGAATCTAACTACTCATCACAACAACTTCAGATTGAAGGCAAATAGTATCCACTTCAAATGGACTCAAGAACTGCTCCATTTCACGTAGAACAGCAAAGTCATTTGGAGTGAGAGTAATTCTGGATGGCAAAATATCGCTAACTCACTGAATGGTTACTTCATGTTGTGAGTCAATCTTAACAGTTGCTGAAATCATTGACAGTTTACTATTCCATCATGTACTGCTCGAGGATGGAATTTGGATCAATGCTTCTGCCTCCAGCAACTCCATAGCTTGGCATGACTTATGAAGAGCTGACACAAAACTATCACATTTGGCCAGGATATTATTTATCTTTAGTGAGACTTCAGCAAGTCCAGAGTGAACTACTGCTTGCAAAGTATGTGCCATGCAAACATAGCGCATAGGTACTGGACTGCTACCCTCTTCTTCAAATCATTTACAAACAACTAGAACATGTTCTACCTCTTCTACTGATTCTTATTTATTACCTTCTTCCTTTGCTATCTCATCTCTGCTCAACTGCATCTATCTTATCAACAGACTTCAGGAATGCCTTCATCATGTTGGTGGCATTATCTGTGACTATTCTGACAACTGTCAGCCAACTTGTGAATTGTTTCATAACAGAATTATAAATTACTGAAATATTTTCTGCCATATGTGAGCCTGTAAACCTCTTCTTGCTCACCAATGGGGTTTCCATCTTCTGATTGTGTATGAATGACAGACTTACTCTGAAGTAGCCATGCATACGCCACCTGAACCATATATCAGCTTGGGCACAGTAATACCGAGAATCGTTCATCATCTTCTCAATTGTTTTCTATCACCTGTCTGTACTGATTGTGAACTTGCATGGTAAACTTTGCTCTGGTTGGAATATGATGCAACTGTTGTACAACACTCATTAGAAAATGAAATCCTTTTTTGACCAGACTCAAAGGAAGCATATCTAGCATGACAAATGTGATAGCAGCATCACTGACTTTGTTGCTCGAAATGCTTTGTGACAATGGATGAAAATATTTAATCAGAGAACAAATACAATCCAGATCGTGTTGTGGGTTCTTCCTTTTCATGTTTCTTTCTGCCTCATAAGTGCTGTACTTGCCAAAATTACACAGCTTTGAGTGACTTACAAAATTAGAAGTCACCCTTGTTAGCTTCCAATCACCAGTAATTCTTTTCTTGCAGGCCTTACATGCTCCAGCAATTCAAGTTTTATTATCGTTTATAACATTTGGTTTAAGATCAGTGAAAAAAGTTGCAAAATTATCTGATATTTCTTGAACAAAGTCTGCCATGTTTACAATCAAACTAAACAGTAAATAAGAACCAGGAGATGGAAGTTACACACTGTGTAAGTAACTAGGTGAAGTGTGATTCAGAAATGAAACTGGAATGGGTTGTTACTACGGTACAATGGTAAGTTAATACACTGTTAGATTATTACATTTCAATCACTGGTAAATGTATAACAGAAACTTGTTCTGCAATTTTATTTTGATTGTAAAATATATCTAATTAAGCTTCTAATTAAGACATTTTAATTAGAATTGGTTCAAAATGTCTAATTAAATAGAATTAGAATTATGTTTACTCATTTTAGATAATTAGAATTAGAATTACTGTATTTTCCAATTAATTAGCTAATTAATTATGATTGCCTAATTAATTAGACAACAATGCCTGGTAGCAGTATGACGGGGATAGAGGATGCCTTGACCTCCTTACTGGCCCCAACTCTTATCAGACTTTTGTCTGGTTGAGGACAATAGGGGTAGACCTAATGATTTAGGAGAGTCACTGGGATTCCACTGGTGGTCAGCTGTGCAGAAAAAAGGTCCCTAAAATTAAAAAAGTGCATACTTAATTTGAACAAGTAAAATAAGAATATGATAGAGCAGTATTCCTCAGGGTTTGACTGGCTATAACAACACGTTCATCATTTCCAAAATTTCAACAATTTAAATTTAATTTTCATAGTCAAATAGGAATGTGACAGAACAAATTAAATAAATAATGAGTCATAATATGAGGGGAAACTTCCCAAGGCAGCACAGGGAAATGGATAATGTCACATTACCTGAGTATGTTAAGTTCTACTATGATACCTCCAAACTGAACACCTCAGACCACAAATGCCTTACATTAATTGAACAAATCTGTTCTGTAAAGTGCTCATTAGATTAGAACACAAGCACTCACATAGAAGGTAAACTCATGCAATTGCATGACTCACAAACTAAAGGAGCGTTTTTTGTGTGTGCATGGGGGGGGAGCTCCATTTGTCCACCTTTGTGGGGAGACTTCTCCCCACACACACACACACACACACACACACACACACACACACACACACACACACACACACACACACAGTTTTATTGTATTACTGTTTGTCTCCCTGAGGTAATGGCATCTCAAAATGATCATCAGTCACACATTAAAAACATATTTCTCACTACCTCTTCCAAATGCATAATCTCAACTCTGAGTCATTATTAAATAGTAGGATTCAGGCACACGCATGCATATATTGTTATAACATATAGCCAGTAAACAAAAATGAGGAAACTTCTCAACAAGTAACCGTGGCTGAACACATATTAGCCAAACAATTAAGATTCAAGAACGTGAATGAAAGCCAAGTATATTATTAACTCTGTGTCATACATAAAAAACAGAGATATTCAAACTATCCCATAAACTTCAGAAATACTTTAAGAAGTTTCCTAATCTATGGTAGACATTTACAAATGTCTTCAGTAACTTACTGGTTATAAAAAGTGAAAAGATGTAACCACTTAAAAATGTTTCAGTTATGTACTCAAGTAATCATATGACTAGTAAAAACTAGAGACTGTTATTGGTTAACTCACACCCTATCAGTGTACCCTGTCACTGTACCTGCATAAGAGAGCTACTTATCATGAGTTGTACTGATAAACGCTTGTGAACTATTTGTACCTTTGATGGAAATGTGACAGTTTAACTTTGTTAAAAAAGCAAAGACAGCTTCTACAAGATTATTTACAAGAACAAGTAAAATAGGGATAGCAATGGTATGCAAGCTGTTATTAATTTCACAAAGTAGCAAATTTATCATTTATTTGATATCCAAATAATCACTAAGAAAATAGGATTTGGGTTTTAAAAGGCAGATCATGTCTCCTAAACCTGATAGACTTCTTTGAAGTAGTCACCAAAGCCATAGATGAGGGTAAGATGGTTCACACAGCCTATCTAGATCTTGCCAAGGCATTCAACACCACCCCCCACTCTGGAATTATAGATAAACTCACTAAACTAGGTATAAATCCCTATGTCACAAGATGGGTTGCCAACTGGCTTACTGACAGAACCCATACTGTAAAAGTAGCAGACTCCAAATCAGACTTCAGACCAGTGACAAGTGGAGTACCACAGGGTTCAGTCCTGGGTCCTCTCCTGTTTGGTATCTACTTCTCTGAAGTATAGGCTAACACAGAAGGTCTTTGGCTAACTAAATTTGCAGATGACTGCAAACTAGGAGCCATAATCGAAATTATTAACGATGTGGACATCCTACAAAAGGGCCTCACTGAGACAGATGCCTGGTGTCAAAGACATGATCTCAAGCTCAATGCCAAAAAGTGCATTGTCATCCCCTTTGGTAAAAACTCTGTACTCATGAACTACCACATAGGCAGTAGTCTACTTAACACCAAAAGTGTGATAAGAGACCTTGGGACACAGGTGGACAGTAGTCTCTCCTTTGATAATCACATCGCCACAGTGGTCAGGAAATCCTTCTACGTGGCACACCTCATCACAAAAGGTTTCTCATCCAGAAAAAAAAGAGGTCATTGTTCCCCTCTACTCATCACTCATTAGACCCATTATAGAGTAAAATGCCCCTTTTGGTATGTACCTCACAAGACATCTACAAGAACTGGAAAGGCTGCAAAAATACCTCACAAAGAGGATTACTGGCCTCAAACAGATGCCTTACACAGACCGTCTCAAAAAACTCCAGCTTTACTCCATCACATATCGCCTACTCAAAGGTGATCTCTGCCTAACATACAAAGCTATGTCAAACCCAGAGCTGTTGGACATGCTCCACTTAAAGAAATCCCAATCCCTCCAAGCTACATGCTCGAGGGACCTAAACCTTGTCTCCACAATAAACAGAACATGCTGGAGGGATAGATTCCTGTCCCAGAGACTTCCCATACTCTGGAACAGACTACCTATCTATGTCAAACAGAGCTCCTCATAAGCACTCTTCAAGAAAAATCTTGATGATTGGATGGGAAATAGGAAATTCACCTCGGGGATCACTTCTGTGGTTCTGCTTGACAGGGGCACAGGAAAATAATTTTCTTGTGTGGCGAAAGCCAGGGTACCCTTTTGGCTAGGCTTGTATAGGCCCTAGGGCCAATAGCCTAGTACCTACCTGTGAACCTATGAACCTATGAAATATTATAAATATGGCCCCTTAGGAATATATTTCCAAATAACAGGTAACAGGATGAGGTACAGAATGCTACCTTCCAAATGGGTATCCTACCTAAATCATTTATGTGAACAGGCATACAATCTGTACCGGCACAGTTTATATAACATTACAAAAATCTGTATATTAAAAGTAATGTCAGAATTAGCCATGCAGTATTTTCTGACCCACTTGCAAATACCATGATTAATGATCAAAACTCAAAAACCTCAACACAAAAAGCAGAATGATGAATTAAATAAAAAAAGATATGTAACCGAGAGTTTATTTTAAAAGTTGTAATAAAAGAAAACATTTCAGGCTACAAGCTTTTTCAGCTTTGCAAATGTATTCTAAAATGCTACATTATCATTTAAAAGAAATAAATAACAACTACATAATGGATGGAAAGAATGTTCATCAGCCTGATGCAAAATGGTCACAGTGTGATACCTATCCATTTTTCATGTCAGCAAAGTGGATTTTCTATGAAGACTTCAAGCCAAAGAGAGGGAAGCCCCCTGTTTAAAAAAGTGTTTCATGAAGTCAGTGCCGACTCAATGATGTCACAAAAAGATAGTAAAGAGGGAAAATTAAGGAGAAGTGCTAATGCTGTTGGGCAACCTGATAGGGAAAGTCTTGGTACTAAGAGATAGAATATTTGGACCCATGAGTCACATAGTGATGTTATTAAAGGAAACAAAGTGGTTCCTCTGAGCCCCAGTCTCTGGTAAGGTATTCCAGGGAAAAAGAGATGGGTCAGCTCATCACAGAAAATTCCAGACAAGACCTGAGCAGGGGTTATTTTTGAAAAGGGATTTATTTTCCATGAAAGTCCAATTGGGACAGAGTCCATTTTCAGTGGAAGCCTGGGGAGAAATGGTCCAGATGCATGTCTTTGGAATGTCAGAGGAAACTGGAGCACCCAGATTCCACACAGAAGGCACTCCAGCCGAGAAACAAACCAGATAACCTCTTGCTGTGAGACAACAACACTAACTGCTGCACTACTGCACCATGCAGACGAGAGTGATAGTAGCCCCAGAAATGTTAATAAGAGAAGTGAAACTAAAAAACATAAATGAGGGGAATGATGTCCAAGGGTATGCTTCCTCAAAACAGGATGAGATAGTGCAGAGAATGGGTCAATTGCAGAGAGGAAGAAAATTCACCAAGTTTGCCGAGGAGAAGACATAAAATGTGTAATGTGTTGGATGAGATCCAGAGTAGTCAACAGATGATGTGAAGATTAAGTCAAACAACAAGAGGAACATTGTTTTATTTGAAACCAAATAACAAAACAAGCTGGGCAATGGCTCAGAACTTAAAACTAAAACTGAAAAGAATAAAAAATACTATTTAACACTGGCTAAAGCTCACAAAATAATATTTATTGAAAATGCCTCAAATAAAACCAGAGTAAGCACTTTTTTACAAAGCATTCAGACTTCCTCAGACTCTGGAAAGCATCAAATAATTCCTAGGTAAATGCTCTTTAAAAACATGATGTTATTGCCTAGTGCCTGATAAAAAATCCTGTTATGTTGTTTTCAAATGGTGTTACTAGTAAGTAAAGAAATAACACACTCATTTAACAAAACCGTTAAGTTATTTTGAAATTGTGTCACTACTCTTTTAACAAAACTATTATGTAAATAATAGGACATACATGAAAAGTATAACAACAAAAAAATAAAATGTATATACATATATTTAGTTTCCTACTCAATTTCTGTTTCTTTAACACACACTTTATATTAATATGATCATTAAGACCTGCTCTGTGCTTGGCATCTAATTTCACTTGCCATTCATAGCCTTTAGAAAATAAAAGGTTTTCAGTCCCCCACCCAAGATTTCCAGTTCAATAATGTAATTCACTTAAAAATAAATATTTCAAAGTTTTTACATTTATTTAAATGTAACACTGACAATGGATGAAAAACTGAAAACTTATGCTAGGTCTGGACCCTATGTCTCTGATAAACAGTGGCAGACAGTAATGCTCAAACTAACATATCCCCCATACATAACCTCTAGGGAGTTCCTAACTAACGTACCCCCTCCCAATAAATGCCCATGATACATTGGGACACAATTGGGTTTGATTGAATGGTTGGTGGATGTTAGCCTAGTATAAAACTATGAACCTGATCGTTGACTAAGTACTATTTTTTGAGAGGCAGATTAAATATGCAGCTAATAACTGAGATCTTCTGACTCATCTAAATTCTTTTTTAACCATGATTGGCTTGGATAAATACTTTTTCACTGCGTGGTCCTCAAAGTGTAACCGCTTTCCGTATTTTCTGAAAAAGAGAAGTTGTGACTGATATTAAATATGGGACATTGTCCTTGTAGGTTATCAAAGTTATGTGCTTCTGACTTCTAATATGATAAAACTAATTTGGGGGAAGATGTTCTCCACCCCAAAAGGGGAAAAAGATTATAAAAATTGGAACTAGCAGTAATTTAGAGATTATGTTGAATACCAGAGGATTAAAGTCTTTGTCAAATGCAGTTTGGAGCTCATTTATAGAACACTGTCATTACAGTGGTTTAAGAAGGACATGGAAGGTTATTACAAGGTACTATACTGAATGTAAGAGTACTGCAATCTGAATACTCCAGAACTGGTTAATTTATAAAGGAAAATTTTTTTTGTAAAAGAGATAAAATGAAAAGCATCCAGACTACAGTGTGTTTTCTAAGTTAATATATGAAAATCCAATAGATATGCATTGCATTTCCATTTAAACACAAGAATAGCCCCATGATTGATACAATACTTCCTCTCAAATAAATGTTTAGATCAGATATTCAAGACATCCACATAAACTGGTTGTAAAGAAATAAAAAATGCCATTTAAAAGTCTTTTTTCTTTAATTTATGTATCCTACTTCATAGAAACATTTTACAAGTATCAAGATGGAACTCCTCAACCCTCTGAAAGATTGTAAATTTTCTTCTCTTTGCTACAATAAACTGGAAAAAAACTTTCTCAAAAACACTATTTTGTCAATAGATTGTAAAATTTGAACAATTAAATCATTATGCATAGTCCAACTTTGGAACAATGTCTTTCCAAACCATTCAACATATTTATATTCCTTATTTCACAGATACTCTTCATTATTTACTTATATATTAACATTTTTTTTTTACCTGGACAGTCTGAATGGGTCAGTGAAGTAATTGCTTTACAGCAGAGGCCCAGGAAGAAAAGCTATAAATCAATATGAAAATAGAACACAAATGAAAAAAAGTTGCAATATTTTTCGTAGTATAAAACATAATAATACAAAGTAAGCTTACAAGCAAACAGCAAGCAGCAAGATAGGAGTTAATCTTAGAGAGTTACAATAAATTGTCTTGATAATTAGTCACAATTATGAATACAATGTAGATTAATGGTCGAGCAATTTAAAAAAAAATCTGTTTCATTTATTTAGAATTGCATAGCAGTATTAGAGTACAAAAGGGATAATATTTGCAGTGCAGTACAGACCACAAATATGGGTAGTAGTAGGTTCAGAGGTAGTCATTAGGCTTGCAGTCCAGGTGACCACTAAATAGGCTAGCCCAAATTCCCAGTTTCCACAAAACACTGTCTGCTTAAATGATTTGCTCAAGGTCAAAATGGATGACGCAGGTATTATTATGTCACAGTCTAATGGCTACTATAATCAAAGGAACAAGCCTTTCTCTCTCAGCACCAGCACTGATGTGATACCCTATCCATGGTGAGAATCAAACCTACATAAATCAGCACATGCAACCTGAGAGGTAAGGCCTTAACATGGTGAGCTACTTTGACAGCTCAAAGGGAGTTCTCAGGTAGTAGCCAAATAGACTGGCGATGAGATCAGGTAAGAAGAGAAGAAGTCTAGAGGAATTACTGTAAGTGGTCTTCGGAAGGAGACATTGGGGGGAGTAGAGTGGAAAAAGCAGGGAAAGAATGAACAGCAAGATAATAGAGCTGGAGGTGAGGGAAAAGAAGGAGCAGAATAAAGTGGGTTGGAGACATTTTCAGTGTGGAGTATCAGTATGAGTTCAAAACAGGGAAAAAGAAGAAAAAAGAAAGAAAGACCTGCATTATGATAAACATAATACATGTATAAGTTATCATGCAAGTGAGGAGGGATGAGGGAGGAGAAGCTGTCTAGAAAGGTGTGTGTGTGTGTGTGTGTGTGTGTGTGTGTGTGTGTGTGTGTGTGTGTGTGTGTGTGTGTGTGTGTGTGTGTGTGTGTGTAAAAAGAATGAAGAAAGACCTGCATTATGATAAACATAATACATGTATAAGTTATCATGCAAGTGAGGAGGGATGAGGGAGGAGAAGCTGTCTAGAAAGGTGTGTGTGTGTGTGTGTGTGTGTGTGTGTGTGTGTGTGTGTGTGTGTGTGTGTGTGTGTGTGTGTGTGTGTGTGTGTGTGTGCGTGTGTGTGTGTGTGTGTGTGTGTGCGTGTGTGTGTGTGTGTGTGTGTGTGTGTGTGTGTGTGTGTGTGTGTGTGTGTGTGTGTGTGTGTGTGTGTGTGTGTGCGTGTGTGTGTGTGTGTGCGCGTGTGTGTAAAACATATAATATATAACAAGTATATATGTCCCAGGCAGTAGCTGCAAACAGTCACTTGTGATCAGTTTACCCCATGGTAAACAAACGTAAAATAAAATAAAATTCTGTGCACTGAGAGACTGGTGTGAATGCTAAGAAGCACCACCACTCTAGCTTGACCATAGGTAGTTTTAGGTAGTCTTGCTAGTAATCGACACTCCTATCACAACCAAGTTAGTCAGCCATGAACTTACCTAGTACCATTCCCCTGTGGAATAAGCAACTAGGATATACAGTCACAAAAATGTACCTTGCCATCTCTGCAGCTTTTTGGTGCATCCAGATCAATTCACTGCTATATAAGTGCCTGAAAAGAGTGTTTTGCTCTTTATTTCAAATATTTAAAGTTCTGCTGTTAAATTGTGGTGTTTTGAAGAAAATTGTGCACTTTACACCTGATTTAGTTATTATTGCTAATAAATTGCAAGTGTTTTTTGGGCTACACCCAGACCTATATAGAACTGAATATTTACTGCCGAGTATCATACTGCAGTGTATCTGAAAACCTGTCAATGCTGCATCACTGATCTGTGTATTAACTACTGTCACCTTGTTCTTGGTTTGAAATTATTAGTGCCCCGAACTCTTGCCACAGCCATGTTTTTTTTTTTCTTTTCATCTCCTGTGCTTTCTGTTTGACTTCTATCCCTAATCTGTTGTTTCTGCACCCTGGGTGGCCCCAGATAGTGTTTTTACATTAGGAAGTCTTTGGTCTCCTTCCTAATGAAAAAGAGGCCAGGACACTTCTGAGATGGGATTCATTATTTGAAACCTCCAAATGCCCACTTGCTATTAGCCAGAGGGGTTGTTTGTTTGAGTGTTATTTTTGCTTGAATCACTATCTCAAAGCTCCAGCTCACTTCATGATCACTGCATTGTTTCCATTGGCTTTTGCTGTATCCTTATCAATCCATTGCTCGATAAGTGCCTAGAAAGTCCATTTTGCACTGCATTTCATATATTTTAAGCTCTCCTGTTAAATTGTGCTGTTTGTGGAGACGATTTTGCACTTTGAACCTGCTTTTTAGCTGTTATTGCTCATACATTTCAAGTGTTTGTTGGGCTGCATCCACACGCATCCAGAACTTTACATTTACTCTATATTTACTGCTGAGTACTGAACTGCATTTTTATCTGAAAACCTGTCAGTGTTGTAGTATTAATGTGTATTAACTACTGAGACCCTTTTCTTGGTTTGAAATTATCAGTACCCAGGACTCTATCCATATTTTCTTTGATTTCCTATACTTTCCATTTGGCGTCTAGCCTTAATTTGTTGCTTTTGTACTCTGGATAGTCTCAGGCAGTGTTTGTACATTAGGAAATCTTTGGTCTGCATCTTAGTAACAACAGAGAGTGGCCAGGTCCCTTTTGTGCTTGGTTACATTGCTTGAAACCTTCATGGGCATACTACCTATTGGACAGAGTGCTAATCTGTTCATTTCTGCTTGTGTAAAGTTGCTTCATTTGCATGACACTGTTCATTGTACACTGGCAGTTGGTAATGCTCTGTGTGGATGCAGACACCTAGAATTGAGATTTTCTTTTTGCCCAAAAACCACTGCTACCCTTCTTTGTACTGGATTGGCACCCTGTTACTTGTATCCACCAGGTCTACCTGCTGCTTCAACCCTTCCCCTGGACTTAATTCAGTGTTGCTGGAGGCCAGTCACAGAACTAAGCATCCAGAGATCAGCATGTCTGTGAATACATCCATGGGGAGAGGTTTTTGATTTATGACCTAACAGTTCTTCCGCCACCCTTATGGACCTAATGGTTAAGCTCGTGAAGAGACATGCAATGGAGATGTGCTGTGTATTGCCATGCCTCCGCAGAAGCTCCATCAAGTCTCCATCCTATACTTCCTATAGGCATACCTACCAGTGTGTCTTCCATAGCCTCCATCAAGGATAAACATGGTAGGTGTTCATTGGTCCATCCACCCACCCTGGATAGTAATGCCCATCCATCTCTGCTGCTCCAAGAGTTGCCCGAGCTGTTAATTGAACCTAGATCATAGTCAGGGCTTTATCCCTCAATGCCACAAGAACAGCTAGAATTGAAATGTTTCATGTACAACTACCTCTCTAATTTCCTAAATCCCTAGCTGCACACTAAGCAGCTCATTTGCACACAGAGCAACTAGTTTGTGCACTGAACAGCTAGTTTCCATGGTGAGAAGCATCCACCCATCTAGGCAGTTTTAGGCATTCTTGTTAGTAATCTATACTACTACAGCAACCAAGCTAGTCAGCTGTGAACCTTCCCTGTACTATCCCCCTGTAGAATAAGCAACTAGAATCCAAAGCTATGGCATGCACTTCCCTGCTATCTCTGTAGCTGGTCTGGTGGACATGGACATCTGTAAGCAATGGCAATTGCCTCATGTACACTGACAACCACCTAATCGTCAAACATACAAAAAAGGTATGTGTTAGATGTATTTTTACAATATCACTGGAGGCAAGGCTTCCACCTGTAAGCACCTACATTGCCAAACAGGTTGTCAGCAGCACACGCGACATCCTCTTCGCAGAGTACAGACCAGTCACAAAGGCCCACATATGCTGAGGTCACATACTGCCACAACCCATGGTGTCTCAACCTCAAATTCCAGCCATACAACTTCACATTCCAGTATTCTGGTTATAGAAGACTCCGAAGTGAGATACATAAACATCCCATTCACTAGGCTAAACAAGGATAGAGTCACGGTTAACTGCCTATCAGGGGCCAGAATCCATCATATTATTTACGCACTCAGGTCACTTAACTCTAAGGATGACTCGGTCATAGACCAGATGGGTGTTAATGATCTGAGACATAAGAGAGTCTGAGAGCTCAGTCATGTCTACGTGTCCCAGACTAGGATGAACCTAGCACTAAGCAGCATTCTACCCTATCCTAGGATGATGCCACAATATAAACAGAAAGTAACTGACTTTAAAAATTGACTTAAAGAATGGTGTCATTTGAAAGGAGTACAATATTTGTCAGCCTGGGAGGACATAGTTGATAGACCACATTACTTTGCCAGAGATGGTCTGTACCTGTCTCTCCAGGATTTTTAATATTGGCTAAAACCTTTTCCAACTCCATACTGCCTTTTTTAGGCCTTACCAATCAGATAATCCTTCCAATTTAGCTGTACCAAGCCAGAAAAATCTGTAGGTGTTACCCACTCTGGAGAATGTAGATGTCTGGGCAGTCTCTGAGACATGGTTTAAAGCCATGGAGAGCACCCCAACAGTTCAGGGCTACAATGCCTTCCACACATTTTGGCCAGCTACTGTACAGGAAGGGTCAAAAGGTAGAGGTCTGTCTATTTACATAAAAATAAGCACACCTCGAGGCTAATCAACAGCATGATGGACTTGTGCTTCTCCATATTCAAATTACCATGTACTATTTCCTTGCAAGCAATAGATCCCTCTCAATGACCCAGGAAAGCCACAACACTTACTTAAAGGCACTTTCATACACTCCCCATCCCACCCAACAACATATTCATAGGCAACTTCAGCTACCCCACTATAAACTGACCCAAGAAGCTAGAATAGTGGAATCTACCTCCACAAAAAGGCTGGTTACAAGTGGCATCTATCAGGGCTTGGTGCTGGGGCCAATGCTGTTTGACATTTACTACTTTGGAATCAAGGCAAACGTCAAGGGCCCCTGGCCACTGAAGTTCCCAGATTATTGCAAATTGGGAGCAGTCGTCAATTCTCTCAGAATACTAATATCCTCCAAGAGGGCCTGACATAAACTAATAACTGCTGGCAGAGTCATGGCCTGAAACTCGATGCTAAGAAGGGCATCATGGTATCTTTCAGCAACATGGCCACCGCTGCAAACTACCACATTGATAATGCACCCCTGAAAATAGACCCTGTAGTTAGGGACTTGGGAATACATGTAAACAGAGAATTGACATTTTACCAATGAAATTTTCTAGATGTCCAAAGTGCAAAATCTTACTGCTATTAGTATAATGCCCTTTCAGCATAAAAGCGTTTCATGAACTTTTTATAGTTGATTAGCAGCATTTATTAATAGAATGCTATGAAAAACAAATATGACCCGACCAACATGGGAGTTACCATAAACATAAACTTAAATATAAAATAAGAACACAGACAATTTTATATTAAAGTTTATGTTTTTGGTAATTGCTGTGTTGGTCGGGTCATATTTGTTTTTCATAGTGTCTTATGCGTTATTGAACTGACCTTTAGTTGCCTGCTTTTCTGTTTTATTCTTTATTAATAGAATGAATACAATGGACAGTAAAATAAGAATTTTATCAAGGATGGTGTCATTACAGTGGCAAAATAGCAGCATAGATAAAGTCACATATTGCCAAACTGTCTCAACTAATGAAGTGAAACAAGAAGTGAACTTCTCTTCTGAAAATATACATTTCTTATAACATACATTTCTGTAAGTCAGTTTTACACACCTTTTTAACTTTGATTCCAACAACAAGATTTATTTTTATTATTTTAAGTGCCTAATTTGTGAATGTCTCCTAACTGGCTATCTCTTTAAGATCACTCTGACAAACAATGTTTTTTTTTCTTTTGAAGAATATCTGAGTTTTGCACGTCTTGTCTTCATTGGTGTTTTGGCTTGAAGTTATTTACTGAGCATAACATATCTGTAAGTTTCTACTGAAACTGCATTTATTAAAGCTGAATGTAGAATTGAAAATATAAAATAAAGATATAGGCCCGCTTTAAAATGGCTGCATTTCCAAGACTAGACAATACAAGAACTGCATTTATATATAAGATCTAGTTTAACAGAACTATATTTGTGTAAAGTCTGTTTTAACAAAACTTTATTTATGTACGTTTTACTCTACCAACTCCTCCTGAAATCCTTGAAAAGAGATTTGCTTCTGTAATTATCTTATAAATGTATTAATGCCGTCTGCAAAAAGCTACTGTAATGATTAATAATACTACAACTAATACAGCAACTGCAAATTACATTTTTTTCATTCAGTAATTAAACTCACAATATAATTTGACCAGCAGGTGTCACTTCAGTATTTTCTGGATTTAAGTCTTTTTTTAACTTTATAATTTTGAAAAATAATTTGGGCAATTTTTATCTTGTCTTATAACTGGTATAAACTCTCTCATTTTACACACATAATATATTCATCTTATTGCATAGTTAGATTGCCAACCGTATTGTTCTAAAATTAAAATTAAGAAAATACAATATATAGTGAATTATGTGTGTGATTTTATTGTATTTTGAAAATATATATCAATAAAAATTTATTATGGAAAAAAAAAGAAAATAAAATATACTGTATTAGCTTGTTTCTGCAAGTTTCTGTTAGGTTTATCAGGGTGCAAATTGATAAACCTGCATACAGTATTTACCTTCCAGATTTTTGTGTATCATAATAGTAAAATTGCATTTACTAGAACCTATATTTTCTGCATTCAAGATATGCGTATTAACAATATTTGCTCAACTTGTCAGTGTCCTTTTAATTTTTTGTTTAATGTGGAATGATTATCTAATGTGCACTTTACTCTTTAACAAATTAAGTCTCATCTGTCATGCTTTGAGTATTATTAAATAACTATTACTACTTATTTTTAGGTAATTATATAACTTTTCTTGATAAGCCTGTTGCAATAATTCTCTCACTTTACCCCTAGAACTGATGCCTGAATAGTGTGAGCTGTGATGTTATTCTATAAAGTTTGATTTGATGATATATGCATGTCATTTATGCATGTTGTGGGAACTGTTTAGTAATGCTGTTATATCATACTGAAAATCTGAAACAGCTATGGCTTATTATTTTACTATGTTTTATAACAAATAAGCCCCTTTACTGCTATCCACAAATGTAAGCAATGAGTTATGAATTGAAACTGACTTTTCTTGCCAATGGCACAGGAGCACAAATAAAAACATAAAATGAAGATTAGTACTTTTTTTGCCATGTTAGGGCCTGGAGACATAAATTGAATTTGAAATTTAGCCTGGAATACTTCATGTTGAGACATCAATATTCTACATGAATACACATTTTTACCTATACTAAAAAACTGGATAAAAGTTGGAAAAAATGGGTTGATATACTATGTACTGCAGTGTTCACTAAGCAGTTAAATATGTAAGAGGAGGTAACTTAAGCTTTAGCTGTCTAAGTGGAGAAACACTAGTTTTAAAAGAGCAAGATATATTGAAAGGGGGTGGACACTTTGTATTCCAGTTCTGTGGAATATAGTGGGATGACCAATACATTTGAATAGTTGAATGGGGAGTAATTCCACAAAATGATAATTTTGTGCTAACTCACAACAGCCAATGAAAGGGGAGAGGGAAGGATATATGTGGTCAAATTAATACACAGGGCAGGCAAATATAAAGACAGTTGAGTTTAAGTACCCAACAGCACCAGGGTGGAAGAGTGGGAAAACAATTTCTGTATGACTCACAAGAGACACAGCTGTGGTCTGTTTCCTAGCTTTAATATGCAATTAAATGCAGAACAAAAGTAAAACATAGTGTAAGGAAAACAGCATAATATACAAAATAGAAGATAGCAACAATAGTAAAAAATACAAGAAAGCAAAAGCAAACTAACCTTGCCCTCACAGCAAGTTGTGGCAGAATTTGGGTGAGCTTTTCCAGTAAAGGAAATACTATCAAATATAACTCCCCTATCACCAGTGAACACATTCTCAGTGCTCTATTTAAGGCCATGAACACTGCATCAATGTGCCTGACAATATTCCAATCTATCTTCAGATTAGCATGAAACATGACCTATCAGGCCCTCTAGAATCATCATTTAACCATAACATTCAAACGGTTTACTATCAAAATTTTGAACCGTACTCCGTCGACTGTACTATCGTCAAACACGGAAGTTCAAAAATGGTAATATTGATGTGAAAAAAACAATCTAGGAACGGGTTTTAACATGGGTCGAGGTAGGGGAAATGTTTGTGGTTCGGAATAATACTGAACACCTACCTCAACCCATGTTAAAACCCATTCCTAGATTGTTTTTTTGACATCAGTATTACCGTTTTTGAACTTCCGTGTTTGATGATAGTACAGTCGACGGAGTACGGTTCGAAATTTTGATAGTAAACCCATCCAAACAGGCTCTGTGCCTCATGAATGGAGAACAGCAGCAGTCAACCCTCTTATATGCAAAGCCATGGAAAAAAATTATCATGGGAATGATCAATAATGATATAGTACACCTCCAGACAATGGATCCAACTCAGTTTAGTTTCATCAAGGGCAGGTCATGCCTACTTAACCTGGTGGACTTCTTTGAGAAGGTCACCAAAGCAATGGATGAGGGTAAAATGGTTCACACTGCCTACCTTGAACTGGAGAAGGCATTTGACACAATACCCCACTCAAGCATTGTTGACCAACTCAAGAGGTTAGGTACAAACCTGTATGTCACCTGGTGGATAGCTAACTGGCTCAAAGACAGGACCCAGGAAGTTAGAACTGGGAAGTCCACCTCTAGAAAGAGGCCAGTCACAAGTGGAGTCCCTCAGGGATCAGTCCTTGGACCGCTCCTTTCTGGAATTTACTTCTCTGAAGTCAAGGCCAATGTCAGTGGTCTCTGGCTGACTAAATTTTCAAAGGATTGCAAATTAGGAACTGTCCTTGACTCCCACATCAACATAAATGTTCTCCAGGGAGGGCTGATGCAGACAAACAACTGGTGCCAGAGCCATGGACTAAAACTAAATGTCAAGATATGCATAGCAATATCCTTTGGGAAGTCATCCACACCTGGTAACTATCATATTGACAACACACCCCTTAGAGCCGAACCAGTAGTCAGGGACTTAGGGGCACATACAGACTGCAATCTATCCTGTGACCATCACGAGTATACAGTAGTGAGGAAATCATTCCATGTTGCCTAACTTATAAACAAAGGTATGGCATCTAGGTCCAAGGAAGTCATTGTTCCACTGTATTCGGCATTCATCAGACCTCTCATTGAGTACAATTCCCCCTTTAGTATGTACCTAACCAGGCATATCCAACAAATGGAATGTCCACAGAGGTTCCTCACTAAAAGAATACAGGGCATAAGTAAAATGTCCTCTGCAGACCACCTCAAGGCTCTATCCCTGTATTCTCTCTCCTACAGGCTGTTGAACAGAGATCTACATCTGGCATACAGGGCATTGTCAGACCCCACTCTGATGGACATCCTGCATATCCACAAAACAAACAGCACTGGAATGCCCCATTCAAGAGACTTAAATCTTGCCTGTGATATAAAAAGGACTGGCTGGAGAGATAGGTATGTATTCTAGAGACTGCCCCGTCGCTGGAACAGGCTCCCCATCCATGTGAAGCAGAGTTCCTTCCTAACCCAATTCAAGTGTACCTTGGACAATTGGATGGGGAACAGAAAATTCGTCCCTGGCTTGGCATCTTTGTCTCTAATGGACACAGGCAACCTGTAAATGGTTCATCTCAAAGATCCCTGCTTGTAAATGTTTCATCTCCCAAGCCTCTGCTTACACTTATCAAGGGTACCAGAACTTGTCAGAGATTTAGGATGCATTGCTAGGCTTACAATGGCCCTTGTGGTTGTTAGCCTAGTAAACACCTATGATCCTATGAACTTGAGGGGAGAGTGGGGTTACAGAGAGTTTGTGTTTATGAAGTTTAATGAATCTCTGTGCCTCCACATTAGGTATTGTATATAATTCACAGTTAATAGTGGACTAATTAAAGAAGCCGATGAATATGGTATTGGGTTAGATGGAGAGTGTCTCCAAGTAAGCTTAAATATGCATTATGGGTTGCCTGGACCTATGGTGATTTCAACAGGAATAAGTTCAAGTGCATTGTCCTGTTTGACCAGCCTAGAAGTATATTTATTTTTTATGTAAAAATGGGACACCTCCACCTTTAGTCCCTGCATGTGTAATAGCTGGTTTAAATATGTGGAAGGCATTATAGCCTTGCACTGTCTGGTTGCTTTCAGTGGCTTTAAACCATGTCTCAGTGATTACACAGACATTAGCATTCTTAAGGGTGAGGAGAGCTTGTAGGGAATGGAGTTTCATGTTAATGTAGACTCCTAGCATTGAGCAGTGACACCTCTACATTTTGGTTTTAAATTCTGTGTCAGAAAGATTGCCAGTTTGGCATTGCCTAAAAAAAAAAAGTACTATGGAGGAGAAAAAAGCTTTGGCTAATATTCAAAATGAAAAAAAAAAACAACAAAATAAATCAGCAAAAAAACAAAAGAGGCCAGAAAACTGCAAAGTGTGAAAGTTTTAATAGCGTTCTGGTGCCTTGGCTACAAAGCCTTCAAGGAATGATTCACAACACTAGACACGCCTTATTTATACCATATTGCTTAATTGACTATCCAGTCAAAAACATTTTGTCGAGAAATGAAAATCATTTCTATAGTAAATAGTTTTAACATTACTGGCCTAAAAGTTAGAAAACAAGATTTCATAAAATTGTTTCAAGTTAAAGAAGTTACATCAGCCATATAAAGGAATGTGAGGAAAGTAAGGCAGTTAAAAAATAGAAACATTGACAAACAGTGTATAAACATGGTAAGATTATTATCAAATCTGATAAATTAGAACGTTTTCTTGTATTCCAGCAGATTATACATGTTTAATGTACACTGTCATTTTGTCCTACTTTTTTCTAAGTACTGAATGATGATGGTACCATTCTCCACTCAGGAATTATTGATAAACTCACCAAACTAGACATCAGCACCCTATATCACTAGGTGGGTTGCAAATTGGCTCACAGATAGAACCCACAAAGTGAAAGTAGCAGACCCCAAATCAGACTGCCGACCAGTCACGAGTGGAATCCCACAGGCATCGGACCTGGGTCCTCTCCTGTTTGGCATCTACTTCTCAGAAGTCCAGGCCAACACAGAGGGACTATGGTTGACCAAGTTCATAGATGACTGCAAGCTGGGAGCCATTATTAACTCCCCAAGTGATGTAGACATCCTCTACAGAAAGGCCTCACTGAGACCAATGACTGGTGTCGAAACCATGGCCTTAAGCTTAATGCCAAAAAATGTATTGTCATCCCCTTTGGGAAAAACTCAGTTCCCACTAATTACGACATCGATGGGAGCCCACTGAACACTGAAGGTGTTATAAGAGATCTGGGGACACAGATTGACAGCAACCTCTCCTTCGATCACCATATTAGCACTGTGGTCAGAAAGTCCTTCTGTGTGGCACATCTCATTATCAAGGGTTTTGCATCCAGGAAGAAAGAGGCCATCATTTCTCTCTACTCTTCCCTCAGGCCAGTCATTGAGTATAATGACCCATTTGGCAAGTACCTCACTAGACACATGCAACAGATGGAAAGACCACAAAAGTACCTCACTAAAAGGATCCTAGGCTTAAAACACATGTCCTACATGGACAGACTCAAAAAACGCCAGCTATTCTCTGTCTCATGTCCTCTACTAAGAGGCGATCTCTGCTTGACTTACAAAGCCATGTCTGACCCAGCCCTGTTAGAAATGCTACATCTAAAGAAATCCAAATACCTCCATACCACATGCTCCAGAGACCTCAACCTCATTACCACAATCAACAGAACATGCTGGAGGGACAGGTTCATAACCCAGAGACTGCCCATGCTCTGGAATAGACTTCCCATACATGTCAAGCAGAGCACCTCACTGGCCCTCTTCAAGAGAAAGCTTGATGAGTGGATGGGAAATAGAAAGTTCACCCCAGGGATCACTGCAGTGGCCCTACTTGATAGAGGAACTGGGAACTAATGCCCGGTGGCATGATGCCAGGGCACTTCTATGGGCTAGGCTTGTAAAGGCTCCAGAGCCATTAACCTACTACACACCTATGAACTTATGAACCTATGTAATTACCACTTTTAGAGTTCAAAGCTCATCCAAGATAAGAAATAATCTACATATGACCATTTTCTTTTCATAGTCTGATTCTGTGTGCTGTCTTGTAAATGAATTACTTAGTTCATTTTTAAAATGTGCAAAAGTAACACTTAGATTGGCATTCATAAGCAAGGAGGACAGCGCTAAGTTTTGAGAATGTAACTGCATGAAGAATAATCCACAGATATAATTAAGCATGTATTAGGCATTGAACAGCATTGGCAGCCTGAGCAACAGACGTCATTATTACAGGGTATGATTACAATAATGGAAGAAGCAGTGCTAGATGACTTCTGCATGGCTTGATGAACACTACAGTAGAGCATATGGCTGGTGTGATGAGCCACATAACAAAATCAGGTCAAGGGAGGCTGAGTCAATGCATGTCATTTCGTGGAATGAGGATTCACAAAGCTGCACTTCATGTTTGTCCAGCACAAGAAGGGCTCATTAGATAAATAGGGAGGAAATTGGGTATGTGTATAGGAAAATAATAAAAGGAAGAATATCAGGCTGAGGGAAACACATAGACATAAGGTGTGAAGGATGTGTGGAAAAGAAGAGAAGAGCAAGGCTTTGGCACAGAACAAGACTCTTTTGCAAGTTTTACAAAAGTAGGGAAGTTGGGGGAGGTAGTGAGACATGGTTGTGGATGGGATAGAGAGATGAGAACAGACAGATGTGCAAATAACACAGGTGTATATATATATATATATATATATATATATATATATATATATATATATATATATATATATATATACACACACACACACACACACACACACACACACACATACATATCTTCTTCTTTTGGTGGCTCCCATTAGGGGTCACCACAGCGGATCATCTGTTTCCATTTCTTCCTGTCCTCTGCATCTTTCTCTGTCACACCAACCACTTGCATGTCCTCTCTCACCCCATCCATAAACCTTATCTTAGGCCTTCCTCTTTTCCTGTTACCTGACAGCTTCATCCTTAGCATCTTTTCCCCAATATACTCTGCAACCCTCCTCAGCACATGTCCAAACCAACATACTCTTGCCTCTCTGGCTTTGTCTCCAAACCTTCCAACCTGGGCTGACCCTCTAATATACTTATTCCTAATCCTGTCACCCTTGTCACACTCAGTGCAAATCTTAACATCTTTAACTCTGCCACGTCTAGCTCTGACTTCTGCCTTTTTGTCAATGCCACTGTCTCCAACCCATGCAACATAGCTGGTCTCACTATCCTCTTGTAGACTTTCCCTTTCACTCTTACTGGTACTCGTCTGTCAAAAATCACTCCTGGCACTCTTCTCCACTGACACCTTCCTGCCTGTACTCTCTTCTTCACCTCTTTTCCACACTCACCATTACTCTGAAATGTTGATCTCAAGTATTTAAACTTATCCACCTTTGCCACCTCTACTCCCTGCATCCTCACCATTCCTCTATCCTCTCTCTCATTTACACACATATATTCTGTCTTAGTCCTGCTGACCTTCATTCCTTTTCTCTCTAGAGCATATCTCCACCTCTTCAGGGTCTCCTCCACCTGTTCCCTACTCTCACTACAGATCACAATGTCATCTGCAAACATCATAGTCCATGGGGACTCCTGTCTGATCTCATCTGTCAACCTGTCCATCACCATTGCAAATAAGAAAGGGCTCAGAGCTGATCCTTGATGCAATCCCACCTCCACCTTAAACGCATCTGTCACTCCCACTGCAGGTCTCACTGCTGTCACACTACCCTCGTACATAACCTGTACCACTCTTACATGCTTCTCTGACACTCCTGACTTCCTCATACAATACCACAACTCCTCTCTAGGCACCCTGTCATATGCTTTCTCTAAGTCCACAAAGACACAATGCAACTCTTTCTGACCTTCTCTGTACTTCTCCATCAACACTCTCAGAGCAAACATCGCATCTGTAGTGCTATTTCCTGGCATGAAACCATACTGCTGATCACTAATCATCACCTCCCTTCTTAACCTAGCTTCCACTACACTTTTCCATAACTTCATGCTGTGACTGATCAATTTAATCCCTCTGTAGTTACTACAGCTCTGCACATCACCCTTATTCTTAAAAATCGGTACCAAAACACTCTTTCTCCATTCCTCAGACATCCTCTCACTTTCCAAGATTTCATTAAACAATCTAGTTAAAAACTCCACTTCCATTTCACCTAAACACCTCTATGCTTCCACAGGTATGTCACCTGGACCAACAGCCTTTCCATTCTTCATTCTCTTCATAGCTATCCTTACTTCCTCCTTGCTAATCCATTGTACTTCATGATTCACTTTCCCTACATCATCCAACCTTCTCTCCCTCTCATTCTCTTCATTCATCAACCCCTCAAAGTACTCTTTCCATCTGCTCAACACACTCTCCTCGCTTGTGAGTGCGTTTCCCTCATTATCCTTTACCACCCTTACCTGCTGCACATCTTTACTAGCTTGGTCCCTCTGTCTAGCCAATCAGTACAGGTCCTTTTCTCACTCCTTAGTGTCCAACCTTTCATACAACTCTTCATACGCCTTATCCTTAGCCTTTGCCACATCTCTCTTTGCCATGCACCTCATCTCTTTATACTCCTGTTTACTTTCTTCATCTCTCTGACAATCCCACTTCTTCTTTGCCAACTTCTTTCTCTGTATACTCTCCTGTACTTCTTCATTCCACCACCAGGTCTCCTTGTCCTCCTTCCTCTTTCCAGATGTCACACCAAGCACCTTTCTAGCCATCTCCCTTACTAGCTCTGCTGTAGTTACCCAGCTATTTGGTAACTCTTCACTGCCACCCAGTGCCTGTCTTAACTCTTCCCTGAACATCACTTCACAATTACCCTTTTTCAATTTCCACCATTTGATCCTTGCTGCTGACCTCACACTCCTCCTCCTCTTCTTGATCACCAATGTCATCCTACAAACCACCATCCTATGCTGCCTAACTACACTTTCCCCTGCCATCACTTTACAGTCTCCAATCAACTTCAGACTGACCCGTCTACATAAGATATAATCCACCTGTGTGCATCTTCCTCCACTCTTGTATGTCGCCCTATGCTCCTCCCTCTTGTTGAAATACATATTCACCACAGCCATGTCCATCCTTTTCGCAAAATCCACTACCATCTGACCTTCTGCATTCCTTTGCTTAACACCATACCTACCCATTACTTCCTCATCCCCTCTGTTCCCTTCACCAACATGCCCATTGAAATGTGCTCCAATCACCACTCTCTCACCCTTGGGGACAGTCATCACCACTTCATCCAATTCACTCCAAAATTTTTCTTTCTCATCCATTGCACACCTAACTTGTGGAGCATATGCACTAACAACATTGATCATTACACCATCAATTTCCAGCTTCATAAACATCACTCTATCCAACAATCTTTTCATCTCCAAAACACTCTTAGCAAACTGTTCCTTTAAGATAACCCTTACGCCATTTCTCCTCCCATCCACACCATGATAAAACAATTTGAACCCATCTCTGATACACCAAGCCTTGCTCCCCTTCCATCTGGTCTCTTGCACACACAATATACCAACATTCCTTCTGTCCATCATATCAGGTAGCTCTCTCTCTATACCAGTCATACTGGCAACATGCAAAGTTCCGACCCTCACTACCACAGTCCTAGCATTTACCTGCCTTCGGGCATGCCTTCCCCCTCTTCTCCTCCTTCGGCTAACAGTAGCCCAATTACTGCCAGCACCCTATTGTCCAACAGTACTGGTGACAGTCGTTGTTAATCCAGGCCACGTCCGATCCGGTATGTATATTTGTACTGTTGTCCACATGTATGATTTGGCAAAAATTTTACACTAGATTCCCTTCCTGATGCAACCCTGCCCATTTATCCGGGCTTGGGACTGGCACAAAGAAATGCACTGGCTTGTGCATCTCCCATGGCTGGGTTCTATATACATACACATACACGTGTGTGTGTGTGTGTGTGTGTGTGTGTGTGTGTGTGTGTGTGTGTGTGTGTGTGTGTGTGTGTGTGTGTGTATATATATATATATATATATATATATATATATATATAGATATATATGTATGTATATAGGTTCATAGGTTAATAGGTTGGTACTAGGCTATTGGCCCTAGGGCCTGTACAAGCCTAGCCATAACAATTCCCTGGCTATTTCTTCCCACAATATTTGCTATAATATAAATACGTGCGTGCATGTGTGTGTGTGTGTATGTGTGTGTATATATATATATATATATATATATATATATATATTTAAAAACACTTTATATGCTCGAAATCCTGAAATATCGAATTTTGGAATCTTGAGCCCATAAAGTGGAAAGACTAAAACATCAAACATACAGAAGTGCGAAATTCAAAATCTCACATTTCGGAGATGTTGAATTAGCAGTTCTGGTGTTGCACTGTGTTCATGGATTCAGGTAAGTGTTTATGTTTTAAGGGTTTTGGTAGGGGCTGTAGTGTGTGTTAGTGTGTTTTATTACTGTGGTGTGTGTGTGTGTGTGTGTGTGTGTGTGTGTGTGTGTGTGTGTGTGTGTGTGTGTGTGTGTGTGTGTGTGCACGAGGGGGATGTAGCTTGTGTGGTGGTGTTTCATGTGTTTGTGTAGGTAGTGCGACCTTGGAGTTAGTATATTTAAGTAGGGGGGTGTGTGAGGGCTGCTTCCCCCTACATGGGGGGGTGCAGCCCCCCTGCTTGTACATAGGATTGGGTTATGTTTTTATTTGTGGGGAGGAAGGTGTGTGTATGTGCATGTGTATGGTGTGTGTGTAGTATAGAAGTTGCGATTTTAAATTTCGGGCTTCTGGATGTTCAATGTTTTAGCCTTTCCACTTTATGGGATTGAGATTCTAAAATTCGATATTTCAGGATTTCGAGCAGACAAAGTGAATCCAAATGTATATATATATATATATATATATATATATATATATATATATATATATATATATATATATATATATATATATAAACAAAACATGGTAAGGAAAGCAGACAGCTTCACGTTTCTATTGGGTGAACAAGTGGTGGTGAATTGAAGGTTTGGGTAAAGAACAAAAAGTGGGGAATGATATATAAGGAAGAGAAAACACTAGGATGGGGATAGTGTAGGGTTCTGGAATGGCTGGAAGTCAGGGCAGCCCGGAGTGCAACAAGTCCAGGCGTCATTCACTGGGATGGCCTGTTACTCCTCTTGTGTCCTGATACAAAGGGCCAGCAAGTCAAGTCAATCTATAAGTCCTTCACAAAGGTTCTCCATACTGCTGAGCCAAGCATCCAGTTTATGATGCACATTGATAACCACTGGCCATTGCAACTAACAATGGGGGACCAGGGCAGACACTGTGGTCCACATTCATAAGAAAATCCTATGCCCTGCCTGAGAAGTTCCTATGGAAGGCGTAAGTGGCCTCTTCATGCAACATCCCATAGGGGAACCATCATTCCCATGCTGAAAGATAGAAGAAAAAAAAAAAAAAAAGCACTTCACTGTAATTAGCCGTCAGCTTATTACCGATAGATCTTCCCCAGGTTGTTCTACCGAAAAGCAACTAAAAATAAAAAACACTTTACTCCCTCCAGCTCTTCCATTGAAAGTAAATAAAAATGGTCATTCCTTCTACTGGCACAACAACCCAGTGGTCAGATGCATGACATGAGCCCTCCCCTTGTTTCTGCTCCCTGCCTCAACCCTCCTTCTTTGCATTTTATTAAAGAAGTCATTTCTTTTTCTTTTAAACTGTAACAAACTATGTGCTACAAATGTAGCAAACAGTTGCAACAATTTATACCCTCCCTTCATGTAGCATTACAATACTTTTTTTAGTTAAAAAAAATCTTCTTTTAAACTATAGTACACTGCTTTCTACAAATGTAGCAAACATTTGCTCCAATTTATACCTTGCCTGTATGGAGTACTACAGTGCCCAGGTTTTTGTTAAAAAAGAGATGTTTTCTTTCTTTTTTTTTTTTTTTTTTTTTACTTTTAACCTGCAACAAACTGTTTGCTAGAATGTAGCAAGCAGTTAAGCAGTTACTACAGTTTAGACTACACATGATGTGCTACAGTGCTCAAGTTTACCTGCAAATGCCAGCATTGCACTAAAGAGAGATCTGGATCATTTGACTGTGCCCCCCCCAACATTTTGAGCCCAGGGCAGTTGCCCCTCTCACCCTACCCCAGCTACATGACTCTGAAGAACTGGTGGCCACTGGTAATCCAGTTCTAGAAGCCAGCATAAGATAAGGTGAGTGAAGCCTTACCTTCTCTTGTTCCACCTCTGGATCTGCATAAGAATACAATGGGAAAAATGATTCAGCTCATAGTCTACAAACACAATCACGTTGGTATGGTGGAATTGCAGTGGTGTCATAATCACCTCTCTGTGAGGAGACACACTCCCAGCCTTCTTCAATATCTAACCATGTTGACTCTCTTCCACTTCTGAAAAAACAAAGTACATAGTCCAAGGTAGACATATACAGTAGTACAATAGCAGACAATACTAAAGAACACATTCCAGACTTCCTCTCCTGAACTTTTACTTCCCCCTGATGAAACAGGTTAGGTTAGCAATACCTCTCCATGTAATCTCCTTTAGGGGAACCATCATTCCTATGCTGAAGAACAGAAGCTGGCTCAACTAGTGCCTTGTGCTGGTACCATAAACCTGTACCCTACCCCCCCAGCTCTTCAGGAGAAGAAAAAAAAGAAGAAAGCACTTCAGTGCAATTAGCCATCAGCTTGTTACAATTAGATTTACTCCTGCTGTTCTGAAAAACCACAAAAATAAAAAACATTTTACTGCATGCATTGTAGATCATATGCATTGATGCTGGTATCTTCAGAATGGGTAAGGACAGTTATATTACTCATCATCCCAGCAAGGTCATACCAGGCATACACCTTTCACAATGGGCAATCATACTCATCTATCAGGTGTTTCCTAAAGCTCCTCTGCAGGTAGAACCTACTATATTTGGTGATATTAAAAGTGACTATAATTATCAGCATAAACCTATTCAGCTTCATCCAGCTCATCTCCACACCCACCAGATATAATAAAAATACAAAGCATAACTCCACTGTTGATTTGGTCCTGATTAACACTCCATACGAACACAATAAAAGGTGGTTCCCTCCCTTATACCCTTAGTGACCACTGGCGATCTTTTATAATCTGAGATCAGCCAACATGCATAGACAACATTGTTATAACCAAGAAAGAAACCTAAATAATTTCCACAAAGACACTTGCATCTCTAACTTAAAGCTATTTTGCTAGAAACTATTACATACCATCCCCCTGGATGCAGCAGTATCCCTACATAGCACAACTTTCCTAAATGCGCCAAACTTCCATGCCCCTTTTAAATGAATCAAAAGTACTCCAGCTCCATCGGTATCTGAGCAGGGTAAAACCTTAATGAAGCAAAGATACAGAACATGGAAATGTTTAAAAAACAAAACTGAACCTAACCTCCAAGCTCCAAGCTTAAAAGCACCTTAGAAACAAAAGTAAGAATAGCCTAAAACATGCCAATAATGCTTACTACGTAAATCTCCAAACTACAAAGCAAAACAAAGCCAAAGTCGTCTGGTAATCAAATCACTATGTCATGCCCCACGGTCATGTTACACAACCAGACCTTCTGCAAACTCACAAATTATAACTACATAATTTAACTCATAATTCATAGACACTGTTTTCTGACCGTCAAAAAAATCAAACAGTGCAGCATTATCACTGTCCCTAGTTCATGCAACAAATGGTAAATAGCTAATTCTCAAACGAACTGATAAGGTCTGTGAGAGATGTATTTGCACAGTTCCACTGAAGGAAAAGCTCTCACACAAAAGCATTTCTAATGTCAATTAGGTGTCAGTCATCTACACACTGCACCCATCACAATTAAAGTAAACCAGATACATAGACCCACATATGTTAAGGCACTAAAATGTAGCATTCTTAAACCTCAAATACCTTCTAGATGAAGCATACCTAACAAAAGCCCTTGACAACCTCAGATGCACTCTTTCAAAATGTCACCCACATCAGCACATCCAGATACATCTCATAGATCCTCTACTTCTAAGCCCATAAAGCTGGCCACCATATGATCCAACATTCCGGTCATTGGAGACTCCATTGAGAGACACACTAATGTCTCTCTATCCAGGCTGAGTAAGACGAAAGTCACAGTCAGCTGCTTATCACGGGCTATGATTCAGCATATTACACATGCACGCAGGTCACTGGACCTCAAATACCAATGTGTCTCAGTCATAGTCCATGTAGGTATAAATGTACCTTCCTAGATTGTATGAAGTGAGATATCATGGAGCTCTTGGAATATGTGTCTGTTGCTGGTATGAGCCTAGCATTGTGCAGCATTCTACTGTCTCCTAAGATGATGCCAGAATATGAACAGAAGATAACTGACTTTAACAATTGGTTTAGTTTTAGGTGTAATTCTAAGGGGGTGCAATGTTTGTCAGAATGGACGAAGATGGTCAATAGATCATGCTGCTTTGCCAGGAATGGTCTCCTTCTCTGCTGTCTAGGGTTTTGAATATTAGCAAAAAACAAAAGAGGCCAGCAAACTGCAAAGTGTGAAAGTTTCAATAGCGTTCTGGTACTTCGGGCAGACTAAACGTATGATTAAGGTCCGTGTTTTAGAACACTTAGGGGATACCCATAATAAACGTGTAGACAGCCCTATTGCTAACCATTTTATTAAGATACATGATGGCAAGGATGACAGTTTATTTTTCAGTGTGCTGGCCAAGCCGTATATGTATAATGGGGGTAATTTTTATCAGAAACTTTTGCAGTTAGAGTAGACTTTAATGCCAGTAGGTTTAAATTTGGAAAATTAATTATAATGTATGATTTTTCTGTTTTTGGTAATCTTGTATAGTTTGATGGTGGCCTTTCAAGGGCAAAATGTTTTTTGGATCCTTTTGTATGTAGTGTCTCTCTTGCTGCCTCATGCGAAAATTAGGCCATTAGGACTGCAGGTTCCACTTGCATTTTGGACTTTTTCCTTGCCAGTTCTACTTCTAAAGGTTATGTCCTTTCCCATCTCTTTAGGTTTCATAGATATGTCTGTGTCAGTTCTCTGTATATGTACACATTCTCTCCTGTACTATTTCATTTGTCAAGTCTTTAAAAATAAGGTACACAAGGAAAGCTTCTTTGCATTGACACAAATAAGACATGGATATCCATACATTACCCAGCATTCATTTATTTCAATGAATGATCATTTGATCACAGCATAAACTAATCCTGTCTTCATCATCAAATTTAATGGGAAATGTTGATGTTTGTATTTTATGTCTAACGGGATGTGGCTTTGGTTGAAATTAAAGTAAACAGGACCATTTTTTATTAATATAGATGCTGGTTCAAGGTATATCTAGATAAAGAATTTGGACTGATTTAAAGAGAAGTTAGAGGCGTTGTGTTATCTTAAAAAACTGGATTGAAAAACCAGCAAACCTTATTGTATACTCAATGTTTCAAACAGGTGAAGTAATGTACAAAAGAGATCCCGGAAAAATAAGTGCACCTATTCACAAAATAAAATCCATATGCCATGATTGAAATCTTTAACTGTACTCATTACATCCTTTCCATCTGTGAATCTCAGCTCTTAAAAGGTCAGTCAGTAAACATAAAATAAAAGAACTTACATAAGTAACTGCAGCAGTAGCTGTTACTGGGACCCGTGTGTCTGGGTGCATGCGCGTACAATGTGTGTTTGTGTGTGTGTGCGTGTGTGCGTGTGTGCGTGTGTGAGTGTGTGCGTGTGTGTGTGTGTGTGTGTGTGTGTGTGTGTGTGTGTGTGTGTGTGTGTAGACATTATTAAATACTTATGTAACTTACATTTTATTTTTTGGATGCAAAATACTTCATCCAGTAACAATTACATATCCTACACCAACTATGAAACATTAGTAGGCAGAACTATTTTACATATTATGTATATATACAGATAGCTAGATGTAGATATATATTAATAAAACAGTTATGAAATAATAGGTAGCCCAGGGTTTGGGATAGCCTCAGAATGTAACTTCAGACCTCACAATACCCATGCAGAGTCCCTTATTATCCCATAATGCCCACACTGTCAGGCATTATTGCTTGCTTCTGCACTTGAATATTAGAAGAATTGGTCTAAATGTTGATAAAAAGCAATGTTTTAACATCCCTTTAATGTGTAGCTCTTAAGAATAAGAAGCACAGATCAGACATGCCTTTACATAACTTTGTGCTTCAGTATTAATAGACTATGATGTAGTCAAGCAAAGTAAGCCTTTCCTGTACACACTTGCTTTGCTTATTTTCATTATACTGTGAAAGTTTACTGTGCTATTTATTGTCTTATTTTTGCATTTCTTCAAAGTTTAAAGTTGCATTTTCAAACTGCTGTAAGGGCTGCTGTTCTACACTGAAATACTTTGCATCTAGTATTTCCTAGTTAGTATTAGGCATCTGTTTGTGGTTCCTTAACAATTAGGATCATAGATTTATAGGAAGTTACTAGCCTATTGGCCCAGAGGCCTTTATAAGCCTAGCCAACAGTTTAGCCCATGTTTAGGCACGTCAGCACCCAAAGCCCCTGTCCAGCAGGAACACAGGTGGAATCCCAGGAATGTACTTTCTGTTTCCCATCCAGTTATCCAGGTTGTGCTTAAAAGGGATAATGAGGTACTCTATTTGACATGGAGAGGGAGTCTATTCCACAGAAAGGGGAGTCTCTGAGACACAAATCTGTCCCACCAACCAGTCCTATTGATGTCACAGACCAGGTTAAGGTCACGCTTGCGAGTTACTCAAGTGGAGCTTGACTTGCAGATATGCAGCAGTCCTACCAAGGCAGGGTCTGAGATTGCTTTGTATGCCAGACAGAGGTCACCTCTGAAGAGTCTGTATAACACTGAGTAGAGTGACAGGGCTTTTAGTCTATCTGTGGAGAGTAGATGTTTGTTTAAGGCTCTGGATTCTTCTGGCGAGGAATCTCTGTGGTCTCTCCAGCTGCTGCATGTCTTTTGTGAGTTACATACCGAAGGGGGCATTGTACTCAATAATTGGCCTTATAAGAGAACAATACAGGGATGTTATGACCTCCTTGTCCCTGGATGAGATACCCTTACTTATGAAGTGGGCTATGTAGAAAACATTCCGTATAACGGAAAGTTACATGGTGGTCAAAAGTCAGGTTTCTATCAACCTGGGTGTTCAAATCCCTCACAAGTGATTGTGTTATTAGGACATTGTTATTAGTGTGATAAAATGTAGGGACATCATTCTCCCCAAATGGGGATGATGATGCATTTTTTTGGCATTCAACTTGAGGCCATGCCACTCTCTCCAAAGGGGATGATGATGTATTTTTTGACATTCAGCTTGAGACCATATTTCTGGCACCAGTCATTTGTTTGAGTGAGACACTCTTGGAGGACGTTCACATCCCTTGGGGAATTGATGACTGTACCCAGCTTTCAGTCATCTGAAAACTTGGTCAGCCATACCCCTCTGGTTTTGGTCTGCACCTCAGAGAAGTATATCCTGAATAACAGAGGCCCCAAGACCGATCCCTGGGGTATGACACTCATTACGGGTCTACTGCTTGAGATGGCTTCCCCTTTTTTGATTAGGTGAGATCTATCAGTGAGCTTCTGAAAACAAACAATAGTCAAAAGACCGTAGTTTATTCACTTAAAACAATAAAATGAATTGCTTTTCATTTGATCAGTGATACAAAATCCATCATTGTTTTAAGTGAATAAACTACAGTCTTTTGACTATTGTTCATTTACAGAAACTTTTCATCATGTTCTAGTTGTGAGTTTGTGGCATTCTTGAGGGATCTGTCAGTGAACCAGTTTGCTACCCATCTGATAACATATGGATTGATGCCTAGTTGAGAGAGTTTACCTATTATGTCCGAGTGGGGTATAATGTCGAAGGCTTTGGCCAGGTCAAGTTAGGCAGTGTGCACAGTCTTCCCTTCATCCATGGCTTTGGTGACTGTCTCAAAGAAGTCGACCAGATTTAAAAGACATGACTACCCCTTGACAAAGCCAAACTGTGTAGGGTCAAGTGTTTGGAGGTTGCCAATGTCCCTGTTAATGAGGTATGATAATCCGTTCCATGGCCTTGCAGATTAGGCTAGTTAGGCCGATGGGTCTATAATTTCCCAGATCAGAGGACGCTCCACCTTTGGTGAAAAAGGATGACAGTGGCTGTCCTCCACTCAGTTGGGACAAAGCCGGTACTCAGGCTTTGATTGAATATGGTGCCTAATGGTGGTGCAAGTTCATGCCTGACTTCATTCAGGATGCAGCCTGGGATGTTATCTGGTCCCATGGAGGCTATATTTTATGCCTTTGAAAGGGCAGTGATGACCTGTTCCCTAGCGATAAGGGGAGGGGGGGCAGGTACTGGGGATGTCCTGATTTACTGATGGGGGGGGACAGAGGGGTGAAGTTTTCTGTCAGCCAGTAGGTTAGCTATATCTACAGCATTTGAGTATATGGTGTCCTTGACCACCAGTTCTGAACAGATCTGGGTGCTTCCTTTGAGATTGCGGACATATGTGAAGAAGGCCTTATGATTGTCTCTAGTAGATGTGGCCAATTTGGACTCAAAGCTGGCTTTAGAGGATTTCACTAGTGCTCTTATTTGCTTGTTCAGGCTAAGGAGAGATTGCTCCCAATTGGGCATCTGCTCCTTGGCCCTGGGACAGCATTTTTTTTTTCTTTTGTTATATAGTTTATTTATTGCAGATGTCCACCAGACAGGTTTACTGTTCCTTATGGAGGATGATTTTGTCCTGTCAGATTTCCTAATTCCATGCATCTATATAAATGCTCGTATAAAACTTTGGTGTAGATTTGGACATTGGTGCCAGCTCCTACAGTGGGGGATGGGGCTGTGAAGCTGTTTATACCATCCCTCAGGAGGTTGTAATCAGCTATGGAGAAGTTTTTTTGTTTGACCCTAGCTAGAGGGGGGTCAGGGGAAATGCTGACTTCGAAAGTGATCACTTTATAGTTGGATTTTACCAGGGAGTATGATACTGTAGGGGTGCTGCAGTGGTTACTCATGCTGGTTAATATCAAGTCCAAGATATTATTTCCTCTTGTGGGGGTATCAACTAGCTGTTCCAAGGTATTTGCATTGATAAAATTGAGGAATCTCTGGGCATTTGCATTCTGGCATAAGGAGTTTTTCCAGTCTATAGTTGGGTAGTTAAAGTTGCCCAGGATCAGGGTAAAGGGCTGAATCTTGATAGATTTGAAGAGGTCCAGATAGGTAGATTGGGGGCCTGTAACTAGCTAGGATTTGAATAGGGATCTTCTCAATGGTTAACTGCAACTGGAGTGTCTCCTGTGCGTCATACTGTTTGACCAGCCTGGAGGTGTGTGTGTCTTTAATATACATTGAAACTCCACCTCCTTTGGCTTTGCTGCCCACAGTTTGGGGTCTGAATGTATGATAGGATGAGTAACCAGGTAAGGCTGGTGCTCTCCACAGCTTAGAACCAGGTTTCTGTGACTGCACAAATGTCAGCAACTTCCATGGTTAAGAATGATTGCAATGAGTGCAGTGTCATGTTTAGACTACTAGAGTTTAGCAGCATGACCTTTAATTTCTGTTTTGTTAAAATTTTTATGTTGGTTTTATCAACCTAAGGACTTTTCCTAAAAAAGGCACTATGGGGGAGGTAAGGGCCTTTGTCAGAAGCCTGAAGCCCAGGTGAGACGGATGAGGGCCAGCTCTAGCAAAACATTGTAGTCTGTCAATCATATCTTCCCAGTTGTCAGGTATTGGATTCCCCTGGAATGACACCAGAAACTAAGCCAATTGTTAAAGTCAATCATTTCATGTTTGTATTGAGGCATCATTCTGGGTGATGGTAGAATGCTGCATAAGTCTAGTGACATACCTGCCTGGGACACATATTCATCGAGCTCAATTGTGTCTCTCTTCATATAGTCCAGGGAGATACGTCTCAAGTGATTCACCCCAACATGGACTATGACAGTCATAACAGTACCTGTTGTTGAGAGACCTGAGTGCGTGTGTGATATGGTAGATTCTGGCACCTGACAGATAACTAACTGTGACTTTCTCTTTATCCAGCCTGGTGAGAGGTATATATGTTGGGGTCCAAACCAGTCATTTTAAATTAAAAGGATCAAAGTCTGCACTCTTGTGACTGGAGAGGGCTGGTTTCACCTATTTGAGCTGGGAATTGCTGATGAAAAACTCATTGTGTGCTTACCTGATTGGACTTAGAGCATAGTTAGCGTAAAACTTGCTTTTCATTGATGGTATATAAGCCTCAACAAGAAACTGCACTCCCCGGAAGCTCTCCTCACTCTGGAGAATGCTGATGTCTGTACAGTTACAGAAACATGGTTCAAAGCCATGGAAAGCACTCTGCTAGTGCATAGCTATAATGCATTTCATATGTTCTGACCACCCACTGAAAATGAAAGAGCAAAAGGCAAAGGTGTATCTATCTACATAAAGGTTAAGAACACCTCAAGGCTGGTCAAACAATACAACATGCTTGAGCTACTCCGTGCCCTACTAAGCATGGGAAAATCCATTATCATATTTCTTCTAGCTATTGGTCCCCCACCATGAACCAGGAAACCCATACATCATACCTGAAGTTACTAGAATCGCTCACCATCCAGCCAAGCAGCAACATGCAAGACATCATTGATGCATCTCACAAATTTTAATCAACAAGTTTGCATTTTATGTTATCCCAGAGCTAAAGTATATTCACTCAAAGAGAAGTGTTTAATAACTTTTTTTTATTATTAGAGATTTGTGAGGGCTTTTCTAAGGGATCTTTTTCGTCAAGAAATGAGCCAAAGACAGTAATGCAGACATTTAAGTAAGATTGAAATGTCTGCATATTGGATTAATTCAGTATTTCAGTTATCTTGTGTGTTATATTTTTTTGAAATAAAATAGACGTTCAGATATGAAGGAATACAAATTGTTATTAAGCTCTACAGTTTTTTTTCCTTTTTCCTTCAATACAGCAATGCTGAAGGACTTGTTTATTTGATTTGCTTAAGTTTGATCACAGTGAACTTTTTTCAGACACAGCCTAAATCAAAGATTGTCACCACCTGCAACAACAGACTGTGTATGGAATAGATATTAATTTATCTATAAACAGATTTATTATAAGTTCATGAAATTATTATTACTTCATCAGCAGTATTTGGGAGTAAATACACTTCATGACGAATTAAGACACAACTCACTGTATTTCTTTTCAACAAGTTAAACAGTAACGCCTATATTGCTCTCCAGATCTGCATTTCTGCTGTAAATACTTCATAAATTAAAATGGGTATAAAGATGTGCATCACAAATGCTGACACTGTGCTCTTTTCATCTGAACTTGTTTTTTTAGTCCTTACTATGAACCCACAAATGACTTGAAAATACAAACATAGCCCAGCTCTCTGCTGTGGTAATAGCTAACTATATAGTGGTTAATGTGTATGTGACTTCATTGTTTATATACATAGTTCATACAAAAAGTGGCAGAAAATGCCTGTCAAAACAATATAAAATAAAATGTAGCTGTCATTTATTTAACAATGGCCAATTTTCCTAGATGCTCCCACTGTGGTTACTAACAGTGGCAATGCAGAGCTGCATATGCGGGTAAAACACTCTGCCTGATTACTGAAAATTACTGTGTCTGGGACTACAGTGCTGATAAGTGGACTGCTATCACGGGAGTGACAGCTGAATTGTCTTTATCTGCTGGGACTGATTGCAGTGGTCTCAGGAGGAAATAAAATGAAATTTCCCTTCTTCTGTCAACAGCTTTTCAGTGTAGTTTGTTAACCCCTCGTGGACCAGGTTCAGGACTCAAATCAGTAAATTAGTTTTGCTGCAGCTTATCGAAATGGAATAAGTGCCTTAAAGCGTAAATGTTTTTGAGGTCAGTATTTTTGTTTTTGTTATTCCACTTTAACACTCTATATAGCAGAGTGAAATGGTAAATCCAAACTTATTTATAATCTGCATCAGAATGTTAGTTGTTTGTATTAAATAGGCAGTTAGAGTTGAAGTTGCAGAAGTATATTAAATGGGCAGAAAGCCTTTATACTTTATCTGGAACTACTATAGATTTGTCAAGATAAGTGGGGATTATTTTGTTACAACAGAAATGTGAAATACAGCAGCTTTTGAAAATACTATCGTTGAAAGTTATGAAGCAGCATCTCTAAATGTCAGACAGACTGTAGTACAATACTGGAGTGAAATTCAAGGAGCTTTAGAGGAAATTGCTAGTGACCTTAATGGATTATAGTAGACCGGTCAGCTGGTGTTATGCAGGCTGTAGTAATAAATAAATGTTGCTGGGGTGAGAGGGCATCATATGAATCCAGAAGATCTTGAAAGGTTAAAGTTGTGGTGGTGGTGGTGGGGGTTCAGTCTTGGATGTAAGGACAAGAATGGGCGATATGTTATGATTAACACAAGGAAAATAACATGTCCTACACTGAAATATTAAGAAAAAAGTGATTAATTGACCATTCCATGAGATTATGAAACTCAATGATAAGCTGATCAAAAGGAAAGGGAAATAGTAGAGGGGTTAATACTTGTTGGGACTGGTCATAGAATGTTAGTATCAGCTGCACAGTGGCTATCTACACCCTTTGTATGAATTAGACAGGTTATACAGCCTACTCCTATTTACAAAATCTGCCTTCAGGCACGTAAATAGAGAAAGATTTTATCTTCACATGCTTGCTTGCTTGTTCTGCTTCATTAAGAAACATAGCTATTGTAAAAATCCTTAAATGGGGCATGTACGGAATGACGAAGAGTGCATTCAGGCAGCATCTGAATGACCTACCAGATAAAGTGGGACAACATGAATTGGTGTTGATAATTGGTGACCTGAATGCATACATCAGGACAGATAGAACATGATATGAAGACTGCCTGGGACCATATGGGTGTGACAACAGAAATAAAGAAGGAGAAGCCATTCTAAATGTCTGTCTAGCAAATGGCTTGATGGTGGCCAACACATGGTTCAGCAAGAGAGACAGTCACAAAATCACATACAACAGTGTCCAACATGCAAATCAGGTGTACTTCCTCCTAGTAAGGAAAGGGCAGTGGAGTACAATCAGGGCCTGTAAAGTTATCCCCAGTGAAACACTCTACCCACAGAATAAACCACTGGTTGCCACAACCAGCTGCAAACAGTGGTCAGATAAGGCTCTAAGGTTAACAGAGACCAGGCTGAACACCTGGAAGTTGACTGGAGAGAAAGCACAGCAGTTCAAGGAATTACTGATTACTCTAGCACCTCAAGAAGAAGAAGAAATAGGTGGAGTTGAAGAAGAACAGCAGAGCCTCAAAACAGCATGTGTGAAGACTACAGAACAGATATGTGGCTGAGCCAGGTATGAAATTAAGGTACATAAAGAAAGGTGGTGGTGGAATGCAGAAGTCCAGGAAGTCATCAAAAGAAAACATGAATGCAGGAAAAAGTAGACCAGGCTAAGAAGGGATTATTGGTTATCTAACAAAGCAGGCTAAGAGAGGAGTTGCAGTATTAAAGAACACGGCATTAGATCCACTCTACCTGCTTCTGGAAAATGACTCAGTAGAATGCAAAAAGATACAAGGCAAAGACTGAAAGATAAAGAAGATAGTCAGACACCCTTTATAAGGGATGCTAGCAACAACCTGCTCACCAGTCCACAGGACATCAAAGGCAAATGGAAGGAGTACTTCTAGCAGCTTCTGAATGAAGAAAACCCCACAGAAGCTGTAATGCCCCAGATGTAGCCTACGATGAAAGACGAAGAGGAGCCTGCCATAGAAGAATTAAGAACAGCAGTAAGGAAAATGAAGCCAGAAAAATCAGCAAGCTGTGATGAAGTTACAGCAGATATGATAAAGATTCTGGATCAGATGAGATGGGGAGAAATGGCTCTTGAGGGTGCTTATAGCAGTATGGAGAGAATGGCATATCCTAGATGATGGAGAATAAGCATATTCATGACAATGTTCAAGAACAAAGGGGACATTCACAACTGTGGGTAGTATACAGGTAGCACACTCTTATTGCACTGCATAAAAGTTCTGGACAGGGTGACTAATAAGAGGATATGCAAAGCAGTAGAAAGTAAGATGGAGATGAGCAATTCGGATTTTCATCAGGATGCAGCACAACAGACCCAACATTTTTCAGTGAGACAGATATCTGAGAATAAGCTAGAGATTTGTTTATTTAACATTTTGTTTACTGGGAAAGTCTGATGTGGAATGAGCCAGTTTTCAGCAGAGGCCCAGGGAAAAATGCTCCAGATGCATGTCTTTGTAACACGGGAGGAAACCCACATGAACGCAGGGGGACATGCAGACTCCACACAGTAGGTACCTCAGCTGAGAACTGAACTGAAGTACCTCTTTTTGTGAAGTGACAATGCAAACTGCTGCAACACTGCTCTGTCCAGATGAGGAAAGAGTCCTGCTGGGCATTCCTAGACTTGGAAAAATCATATCACGAGGTCCCAAGAAATTTGATTTGGGCAGTAGTGCAGTGATTTGAAGTCCCAGTAACATTGGTAGAATTAGTTAAGGCTATGTACAAAGACCCAATAACTCAACTATGAACAGTGTTTGGCCTCACAGAAGGATTCCCAGTGGGGGTGGGTATGCATCAGAATTCAGCTCTAAGCCTACTGCTGTTCTTACTGGTGATGGACTACATTAGCAAGCAAGTCGTGGGGACACATCAACAAAGTTACTGTAAGTAGACAATGTAGCTTTGTAGGCAGGTTATGAGCAAGAACTTCTGGAAAGAATAGTGGAATGGAATGTAAAACTGAAGGCACACGGGATAAAAATGGAGTACAGATAAAACAACGGTAAAGGCAGAAAATGTGGGAAATCAAAATAAGCTGAGAAATGAGATAGAAGGAAAAACAGTGGAATGGGTTAATGGTTTCAAGTATCTGGGAGGGATGGTTGAGTAGAAGGAAAGTCTGAATGAGGAGGTCAAATCTAGAATCAGAGGGGCTGCAGCCAACTGGCACAGTGTCATGGGTGGTGTATGACAGAGGAATGCCAAAGAAGCTGAAAAGTAAGGTGTACAAAACAGTGGTGTGACCAATACTACTGTATGGCACAGAAACCTGGGCAGTAAAGGCAGAGCAGTTAAGGAAGCTAGGGGTGATGGTGACAAAGTGCCTCAGATGAGTAGAAGGATGCACACTTGGTCAGATGGAAAAATAAGGACATAAGACAGAAGCCAAAGTAGCTCCAATTGCAGAAAAGCTGAAAGCAAACAGATTGCAGTGATTCAAGCACATGTGCAGAAAAGCAGAAGACAATTTGGCGAAGAAGATTTGGGACAGACAGGAAGAAGGCAAGAGGAAACAAGGGCATCCAGCAAAGAGGTGAATAGATTGTGTGAGAGAAGACCTGTGACAGTCAGGCATGAGTGTCAAAGAAGGTAGGAGAGTGGCACTGAATAGGGAGACATGGTGACAATTGACATGACACCCCGTCCTCTTGTAAAAAATAGGAGAAAGGAAGTTGTTGATGATGATTTGATGATGAATCTGGTGAAGATGATTTTTGACAGACAGGAAGAAGGCAAGAGAAAACAGAGACATCCAGCAAAGAGGTGGATTGTGTGAAAGAAGACCTGCTTCAGTCAGGTATGCATGTTAAAGAAGCTAGGAGAATGACATTAAATCAAGAGAGATGGCAACAGTTGATGAGACACTGATACTATGTAGAAAATCAGGAAAAGCTGCACATAATGACTGCCATTTTGATAGAGTATCAAGTCACGGTATTGGGAAGTAACTCATGCTACTGTTTTCTAATCTGCACCTGATATATTTATCTGATCCTATGCTGTTAAATATTACTTGCACATGGGGTACTTTGCTTGCTTCTTTTATTCTTGGGTTCAGCACCTATCAGGTCTTCAAAACTAATGGATCCTGTGGGGGAGTATTAGTACTTGTCAAAGATATAATCAACCCAAAACTGATTACTCAGGACCCCAAACTTGAATTCTTAGATGACAAAATCACCCTAAGCAAGATTAACTACCACTTTAACACCAGCTATAGAACACATTCTATGACCCCCACTAACCACAATGACTATCTTTGCACCTTAACTAACAAAAAAAAAAATCCCAACACCTTTACATTGGGGGACTTCTAGTATCCATCAATACATTTTCTGATATATACTACTGATGGTCACCGTGCCTGGCTATTCCTTGGCATTCCCTCGTGCAAATAGTTAACACTTCTACTATAAATAACCTTGACCCTGTCATCAGAAGTATGGTCCCTTTTTACAGACCTTCATGTGTATAATCCTCCCTCATTTTCCTTTAAACCTTTAAGCACTTCTCCAACAAATTCCTCTATATTTAAGGACTTCTGAAAAGCAAACTTTTTTTATCTGCCTGATGACCTAACTAAATCCTGCTGTAGTACCCCTCTGATGGGCCCCATTGCTAAAACCACTGTCTACATCTATAACTTCTTCTCCCACATAAATAGTTACATTGATAAGAGTCCCTTTACACACCAAATACAATGAGAAATTAAAAAAATAGCTGTCTACAATGGAACACCCATTTAAATAGAATATTTAAAGAGATAAAAATTACTTAATATTTATTAGAGGTCCAATTTTATCCACTTTAACAGTACACTAACCAGTAAAGAGCTAAAGGGTAGCATTAAGAAGTTTGTATCTGACTATAAACATAAAATAGCCACTGAAACCAAAAGTAGTTACACATTTAGCTTTATTAGAATTTAAAAACTACCTCCCAGCAACATTCAGAGCTAGTTATTGCTAATACCCATTCTATTTTAATGTTAATAGAGTATATTCTAGATGACAAATTTAGTGCAAATTGTACTGGTCTCTGCCACAGTTAAAACAATTTCACAGATTCCACAGTTCCAGCCACACAATATAATTACTATAGAACAAGTCTTCTCAGCCCTCTCAAAAAACTTAACACCTCATCTGTGGATGCCAATAACATACCAACAGACCAAGTGTGGAACACAGGCTAAGCAATGAGTGACAATCAAAATGTGACACATCCTGTTTTTGCAAACTGCAAGAAGTGTGCCAGTTATATCATGCAGTGGTGAAATGGATTTTCAACTGAATATATTTTCCCTTTATTTATTGTAGTATACATCATTCAAGAGTACATAATGTATTTTGTTTTGGTATTAAATTCTCACTACAGCAACTCGTAAGAGAGGAAAATATAGTTTATTTTACAATCTGCAAAATAAAACTCATTATACACCATGGAATAATGCCTAATTAAAAAAGAAAAACAAAACCAATTTTGGTCAAAAGACTATTTCATTCATACAATGCAAGATCTCCATGTTTTCACTCATTGTAAGCCATCTTGTGATGTTCTGCCTGAATGTCCTCCTCCCCCAACCTCATGTCATTTGACAATGTCCTACATAAAGGAATGACTGACAAACTGAAAGTGTTATTTGTCAGTCCATATGCAGTACAATGGGTAAAACAGTCGATAAGCAACAGAGAGAGGCAGAGGGTACCTGTCTCTCCCAATGAGGGTTACCATTTATTTCCCATATGGCTTTGCACTGAGCGGAAGTTTTCCTAGACTATTCTTCTCCAATATAAAATTAGAAAATTAGCTACAGATAACTAAACATGCTGATGACTGTGAGCTGTGTAACATAATCACTTAATTTAAATATGCAGCAGTTTTATCAGAAGAAAGTGAAAAGCTAATGAGTGAGTATGTGTAAGCTTTATGGATTATGCTGCAGTAACTTATTTTGAATTTAATACATTCATGTTTAATCCTGCACATGCATTCATCTATATTGACCCTTTTCCACAATGACCTGGGTGATAAGACCAAGGTAAAAGTATAGTATATATGAATAGTTTACAATAACCAATCAACCTACATGTTTTTAGAAGGATACCAGAGTACTTGTATAAAGCCCTACAGACATGTGGAGAACATGAAAACGCCATGCAAAAAAATCAGGACTGAGCCCCAGACAATGGAGTTATGAAACAGGGATCCTAATTGCTGATGTACTGTACTGTTCTCTGCAGTAAAGAACATTAAATAGGTATATATAGGAGGGTAGAAAATGCAGCTACTAAAGGATGACCACAGTAAAAGGATAGTCGGATCAATTTTCAATAGTTCACAAAGATGCAGTTAATTAAAACCAAATCAAGCAAGCATGACCTTCTTTGGGACAATATACAACAGGCTTTCATCACTCATAAAGAAGGGTTGAAAGAGCAGAATATGGTGTCATGATCACATCCCAAAAGAATTGCGCACATGTAATCACAAGTGGTTCAGCTGGAGACAAAAGAGGATGAGATGGGGAACAGATTGAGGCATAATAATCTATGTATCCTGGGTCTGCCTACATATCTAGAAAGACTAGATGCATTGGCATTTATTAAAAAGAAGTTACAACTGCTGCACCAGAAGGATCATCTACTGGCCAGAGAAAGAGCCCATATGGTGCTAACAAGGCAAATCAACTCCATTTACTAGAGGGTCTTTATTTTTAGGTGCCTTGAGTATAATGACAGGGAGCAAGGGAGTCAAGGACAAATTTATTCGTAGCTGGTCATTCCATAAAAATAGTGTCTGCTTATAGTGTAGCACTGTTTTTAAAGTGCAACGTACTAGCCCCTTACCTTCAATGAGCTATGTGAAGGATTCCAGCCTAGCTAGATAGAATTTTGTAAATATGTCTATGTTATTGTAAATATTAATGTAATCCACAGGCTTGTTCTATAAATGTAGAGAACTATATGTTACGATTAAACTATATGTTGTACTGAGCTTCAAAAATGTGACCACAGTGCACTTTGCTGGAAGAAAGCTGATAAGTCAAGCATTGTATGACTGTTTGATCTCAAGCTAGGAGACAGGATGTTTGGGCCAGGAAATTCTTTCTATTGACTTGATTTAAGATATCATTACTAAGGTTTTACATGTATAATGCCTTTTATTGCTGTGGCTTCCTGGCCAGGTGCAGTTTACTAAGAAATGTAAATTTTGAATTTCCGTTAGCCTGGGATCTAAATAAGTGCTAAAATGATGTAATGTGAAATGACTCAGCAATACTGGGTGTTTATCAATTTAAGACTTTCTCAGAAAGAAAGATTTGAGCATTTTGGATTTTGTCTGAAGAACATCCACTCACCAGCCCTTGCTTGATCTGTAAGTAAGATATTTATTTAGAACAGTGATTTCTCTTAGAGATAGGTAGAAATCTCCAGATTTGTCTAGCTGTTTTCTATATTTATGTCAGACTATTCTACAGTAATATTTTAAAGCATTTTCCTGTGATCTCTGAACTCTTTAATGTCATTGTGTTGAAGTAGTAAGATTTGTCTTGAGTTTTTATTTATTATTAAATATGTTTAAACCTTTCAACTGTGGCTGCTTTGTGTAAAGGTAATTTAAGCTCTTAGAGTACATTACATATATTCGGTGATACTGTCCAAGCTACTCCAGTAGTTTTAGCCCTGAGTCACACTTACTATTTGGATAACAGTAATATTACACAGTGAAATTGGTTACCCTTTGGGAAGGGCTTTATTAGTAGCTGATAAGAGTAGTTGGTGTTTGGAATTACTACCTTATAGCCTGGCAGGAGGGGGAAAAGTTGAAGAACCTGTGCCTGCCTTCCCCAGGAGTGTCTGTGTGTTTGTATATAAACCAAATCTCAGAGTGTGTGTGTGTGTGTGTGTGTCACCTTCTTGGGCAGAGACATGAAGCACTGTTTGGACAAAGAGGGTACTATCAGTTTTGGCTTGATTACTTGGCTGGGATCTGAACCCTGTGGCTGTGCCAGTGGGGAGTCTTATTGGGAATCTGGAGAGAAAGGGAGAAACCAGTGTCAGAGAGACTGTGATCTCTGTGTGCTCTTAAGAGAAATTGTACTTTACTGTGTGTGTACTTGTTATCCATCCCAATGTGCCTGCCCCTCACTGGTGCTAGTGGTGAGGACTGAGGATCCTTGATTACTGGGCCAGTACACAGGTGTCACAGGTTAGTAAAATGAGCTTTGATATCTTGTCATTCTGCAGCTTACTAAGAGCACACATACATTTGCATTTATTTTATCGTGATGCAGAAGGCTTTATGCATGACTAAAAACATCCCCACAATAAGAATTCCTACACTGAAGTCTTTGAATAGCCTGTGAGCAGCATGGATGGCAGCAGAGAGAGACAGAGACAGAGAGAGAGACCCATATGTGGCACTCCTTCTAAATTCCCTACATCCAAGAAGGGCAAAGTGGTGGAGTTGCAGGTTTCTGAACCACCTAATCGGGGGGGGGTGTTATTTACAACAATGGAACTCTCAATTCCTTGGCAGTCTGGACATTACTACTGAGGATGTCCATGAGGTTAAAATAGTTGATTTTCCCTCATCTTCTCAAGTAACAGAGGAGAACCAATTAGAACTGAATGTCAGATAACAGTGATGCTGTTTCTGACTGATTAATATTGGTTAGAAGTTTTTGTTTATTTCACCTCACCACAGTATTCTATTCAAATGTCACAAAGGATATATTTAGCATAATGTACATTATGGTTAGCTATTGAATTAATTGCAATAATAGCTAAGTATAGCTATATGGTCTTTTTGTTTAATTTTATTATTTAGAAATCAATGTCCTTAATGCTGACCTTTGTGCTACAGAGTGGTATTTAAAGGGCATATATGAACATTAATGGGTAAGTACATTCATGGTTGTTGCTACTGATGTTAGATTGCAGAACTGATGATTTGCTATTGAAATACTATGAATTATCATACATAACAATTTTTTGGATGCACTTTAGTAACAAATAAACAATTTGCAGACTCCTCAAAGGTAGTCCAAGTTTATTGCTAGGTAGTTAAATTTTAGCTAGTGCCCTGCCTTGTCCAGTTGGTTATTTCACTTTTAATAACAAATAGGTACATTATTTTGTTTATATAGTTTTTATAGTTAGGGATCCACTGTTGTGATACAATTCGACCTTTATTGTTATGACTTCTGTTACTTATAAGAGTACACAACCTACTTGTACCATACAGTGTTACAGTGTGCCTATCTCACTGCTTATATGGAATGTTAAAGGTATCACATCTCACTGAAAACAAAGGCAGTTTTATTTTAGATTAAAAATCACAAAAATCAGATTGTGTTTCTATAGTAAACAAAACTTAAAAAGAATAATGAGCCACACATTAAAAAAGTGGTATGGATATTGTTTTGTAATAGTGCTACCACAGCAATGAGAAGTGCCACTATAATGCTACACAGTGCTATTAGAAGGCAAGAGAAGCTCTGTATTAGGGGTGGAGATGGTAGACAGATTATGATGAAATATAAATGGATGGATAAAAGTATATGTTTAGTTAATTTTAATGGCCCCAATAATGTTAATGTTGGTTCTTGGAGGTATTTAATATCTTCTATGTGTAAATTTAAATTGCACACAGATACAGCTATTCTAGGTGGTGATTCTAATACTGTATAGACCCACGGTTGGACATTCTTCCACATGGGCAAGATATAAATCCTAATACTACTGTTTTGTCAAAAATAGTGAAGAATGGGGTTTAGAGGATGGGTAGAGGATTGTACACCCTGTGGATAAATAGTATATGTTTTTTTAGTTTCTTATCATGTATTGCTTGTAGATTTGACCCTTTTTGGCTCTCACATTCATTAATCACAAAAATAGAGCAAATACTCTTTTCATATTCAGGGCTATCTGACCATGAGGCAGTTATGTTTGAAATTTGGTTTACCTTGGTGTATAATTGTCATACGTTGTGGAGGTTTGATCCTCTTTTGTTAAAGGATCATTGTAAATTTCTGATCATTTGTGCATGGATTTTGAAATACTGGAATACATCACAGGCTAGGAGGTTTGATCGAATCCATGCATGGTCATTATTCAAACACTGGAATATGCAACTGGCAAAGGCTCAGACCTTGAGCACTACAATCAAAGTAGAAGAACTAGACCACAGTATTAAATCAATGGAGTTGAAATATAAGGAAGTAAATATGACGATAACACCATGCTGTCTAATATTACTAATTTGAAGAAGCAATCTAAAGTAGTACAATTTAAGGAGATTCACAGCAAATGGGAATTTACTGTGTTAGGGGCATTAATTCTCAAAAACTTTTAGCCAAAACATGTCAGGACAAGATAAAGATTTATCCATTATTTAGATCAGTACCAGAATTGGGCAAATCATTACACATCCTGTTGATATTAATTAAAAGTTTGTTTAAACAATTTACCCATGGACTAACAGTCATCAAGATGGCTTGGTTTGAAATAAATATATATATATATATATATATATATATATATATATATATATATATATATATACCATTTAATATAAAGCCTAAATAATATCAGTCCCTGTAAGTAAAAACAAAATAAGTCACAATATTACACAATTAGTTTCCCGCAAAGTCCCAGGACTGGGTGGCCTGAAATCAGATTGCAAGACTTTTGATGATAACTTGATTACTCCATTGTATAAACCTATTTATGAAGTAAAGAGGAGAGGAATGTTTTATAATAAAGCTTTAGAAGCTAGAGTATTACTTTTGCCCAAACAAGGAAAAGATAAAACAAATACTTCAAATTATAGGTCCATATCTTTACTAAATTCAGAAATTGGACTATATGCAATGATTTTAGACTTGAGCCTATTATGACTAAGTTAATACCAATAAACCACCAAGGATTTACTAAGGCTTGAAACAGGGGTCAGGATTTAGAGCAGTTATGGTTGAACATGCACATAAAGGCATATCATTCCATGGCTGCAGCAATCCTTGTGGACTTTCATAAATCATTTGATTCAATTCATTGGCCCTTTATGTGGGAAATACCGGTTAAATATAGTTTTCCCCTTCCTTTATAGATAAATGTAAAATTTTATATACCAATCCCATGGCTAGGATTGAAACTAATGGCATGTTATCTTCTCTAATTTGAATACTTCGAGGCACTCATCAGGGATGTCCTTTGATCACGCACCTTTTTGTCTTGTTTATGAGTGCACTAGGCACTATTTTGCAAAGGAACTTCTTTGAAATGTGGAACAGCAATAATAAAGGATAAATCTGTGTTATCATCCTGGTTTGCAGATGATTGTGATGTATGAGTATCCCTTCCACAAGAACCCTTACTGCGGATTTTGGATTGCATTCAGGAATTTTTGCATTGGTTGAGGTTGTATATTAATAAGGAAAAATCAGCTATTTTCCAACTTTCAGAATGTGGTAGTACTGTATTATGTGATTGGTGTGATTGTCTATAATGTATAGTCACAAACTGCATTTATATGGGAATACATTTCTCTATTTCATCAGATAAGGTGCTTGATATGAATGATAAGCCTATTAATTCACAGATTATGAGATGGAATCAACAATGTCTCCCCTTCTTATCCAAAATTTTTATCTGCCCAAACTTATTTTTCTCTTGCGACATTTGCCACATTTGGCAAGAACTACTTCTGTTTATGTTATACAGAAACAACTATTTAATTATCTCTGGCAAGGGAATAAGCCAGGGATCTCTGGAAAGAAAATGATTTGATCAATTAGATAATGTTGGCTGGGCTTCCCTAATATTTGTGCATATGGAATAATAGCCACAGGTAATGCATATCTTAGGAATATATTTGAAGACAAGCTGCTTTGAATCTATGTGGAACTGAACTGGGTTATTTTTTGACCTGATGATAATATTCTGGTCAAATCAAACAAGGTATGGAATCCAGGGGGTCTAGTGGAATGGTTTGAGAAATATGTTATATTCAAACATATTCATTAACTTTCAGGTTGTAACCATTTGAAATGTTAGGACCTGCTAGAGCAAGAGTCTCAAAACATGGAGAGTGAATGGCTGAAAGACTGGATTTGTATATACTAAGTCTGAGATGCCATTTCTCAGAATATTACCTTTTTCTAAGGTATGCTGATCTCAGAGTTAGTCAACGTAAGTTTGGGCCAAGAGGAGGGGCAGCCCCCTCCCCAAAAAAGGATGTTTTAAGGAGAAAAGCAATTTTTGAGATTCACTTATCCTCTAGGTTTTCAATCATTTTTGGCACTAGGCATTTCAAATAGTGACATTTCAATAGGGTGCCTTTACGGACCCCATGCCTGGACTGTATCTAGGTTATAGGTCAGCAAATATATTAAAACAGGTAATCAATCTGTAATTTGGTTGAATTGGATGATAAAAATATTATATTTCTATCAGATATCTGGGATTGTTCTTCTTCAACATAACTGCCATTACAAGTATTCCAAGCAAGAAATATAGAAATAATTGGTATTTCCTGGTGACAGTATTTTTAGATACTGTTATTACTTATGGAAATGGTTCAAAACATTCATAACATCTGGCATAGATTGTTAGTGGAAGGTATGAGTCGAAGAAGGGTGGTATTGCATAGAAAATGCCTCAATTAAAGCATACAATTATGAAATCCTATTATTAATGTTTGGCAGAATTAGGAGCATTTAGTACAGTGTAAGCTTATGGGCAATGACTGGGATAATATGTTAGCATCTAGCAATATGCTACAGTATTTAGCATTATTACCTATATTAAGCTAACACATTGTTGGCTTATGACACCAAAGTTCATCTTTAAAGCAAAACAGGGTTATACAGATAAATGTTGGTAATGTGCCCAGGTGCATGATGGGTATCTTCATATAGTCTAGAATTGTCCAGTTATTCAGCCTTTATGGGACTTCATTATTGATACAATCTTATGGACAGTGAGAACTAGCTTGCCCTCAAGATTGGATGTAAACTTTTTACTATTAAGTATTCAGACAGATGGTTATTTGAGGATTGAAAAAAGTATGCATTTATGGATTCAGCTTATGGTGTCACTTCTTTTAGCCACAATGCTCAGGTACTGAAAAGGTCTTGATATAGATTTGTTAAAAATTATTATTTCAAACTTTTTAATAGCTTAAGTATTTGGCCACACGATAAAATTGCTAATGTCTTGTGGATCAAATATAATTTGTTATTTTGACATTTATGTTATAATGAAATTTAGATAATAAACAATGGGCTAATTCTACTCTTATCATAATTTTTTTCTTTATTGTGAGAGCTAGGAGATGCAATAAAGCATGATAAAGTTATTTTTTGTCTTTGCATTGGTTATTGTGCTCATTCATATTAACTGGAATAGTGGTATATGGAACAGTATTCCTTTGGAATGAAAAGATTATATACATTGAATTATCTGATTACTTATATTAACATGTCTTAGTCATGATGGCTCAAAAAAAACACAGTCTTGCCTCATGATAGGAACCACACCAGGATGAAAAGGTCATATAATTTATTACTTCTTCTGGTACCTCGGCTTTGCACCTTCATGGAATAATACACCAATGAAATCACATCCTTATATACTCAAGATAATAAAGACTATTACCATAATTCATTAATTAAATAATTCATTAAATACTTACTAGAATAATTGAAACTGTTGCAGAATGGAAACCCACAGTGAAAATATCTTAAAGAAAAACTAATAAATACTGATGTGTATACTCTATTATATATTAATACAAATGAATACAAACAAATAAATCTCACAAAAAATTGCATTTAAAAAGTGATGTTACTATCCTAGTTCATACCATTAGGGAATAATGTATAAAAATTAATAACCATTCTACATTCTAATCTGTTCAGTTCCCTTTTAAAATTATGTATGTTAGCTGAGGGTCGTGCCAAAACACTAAAAATCAAACTACTAGATTTTATGTTTGGACAAAACATGGGCAGCTACCGGACTTTCTAATTTATAGGTTCATAGGTTCATAGGTTCATACTAGGCTATCTGCCCAAGGGCATTTATAAGCCTAGCCCATAGTTATGTGGCTTTCGCCACCCCTTTAGTTTGAATAAAAACTATGCCTATCATTTTTCTGTGCCTCTGTCAAGCAGTGACACTGAAGTAATCCCTGGGGTATATCTGCGATCTCCCATCCATTGGTCAAGATTCCTCTTGAACAAGGCCAGCGAGGTGCTCTGCCTCACATGTACCGGGATTTTGTTCCACAGCATAGGGAGTCTCTGGGTGATGAATCTGTCCCTCCAGCACGTTCTATTTATAACCGTGTCAAGGTTTAAGTCTCCGCCTTGTGGTTCTGAGGGATCTAGATTTTTGAGGTGAAGCATATTCATCAAATCTGGGTTTGACATGGCCTTATATGTCAGGCACAGGTCACCTCTGAGCAAGCGGTATGAGACTGAATAAAGCTGGAGTTCTTTCAGTCGGGCAGCATAAGACATATTTTTGAGACCCTTTATCCTTTTGGTGAGGAACTTTTGGGGCCTTTCAAGCTGCATCAGGTGTCTGGTCAGATACATTCGAACGGGCATTGTACTCAATCATAGGTCTAATGAGTGATGAGTACAGGGGACGATGACCTCCCTTGATCTAGATGTGAATCCCTTCATGATCAGGTGGGCGATATAGAAGGTTTTCCTAACTACTTTAGCAACATGAGTGTCAAACGAAAGACTACTGTCAACTTGGGTCCCCAGATCCCTGATGACTTTTTCTGTGCTCAGTGGATTGTCACCTATATGGTAGCTAGGGGTAACCTTGTTTTTCCCGAAGGGTATGACTATGCATTTTTTGGCGTTTAACTTCAGGCCATGGCTCTGGCACCAGTTATCCGTTTCTGTGAGGCCCTTCTGGAGAATATCTGTGTCAGATGTGTTTTCGACATGCCTTCTAATATCACCTAAGTGTTTCAAAATTCGTACCATTACCCTTCTGGTAATTTGACCTATATACCAGCAGGTTCGATTACACACACATACACACACACACACACTATATATAGGCAGGAACTCTCCAGACCATGCCGCCATCTCACATTGCATCTCTCCTGCTGTGTCCTATTCTTGTTTACCCATATTTTATGTTTTTATTCTCTTATCATTAACTATATGATTATCATTTCTAAGCCATTCCATTCACTGTAGTATTTGCTTAGTATACATTTGCTGAAATATGTATTAATATCTGAATTCTCATACCTTGCTAGTCTTCCTTTACTGAAAGATATATAGTTTTACTCAAATGTGCTCTTATATATTTTGCATGTAGCACCCTCAGAATTTTGTTCAGGTAGAATAAACAGATACTCAGAACAATGCTGTAAATTATAGAAGTTTTAATTTCCTAAGCTGTACAAACTGCATACTTAATATTTTTCTTCCTCAACAATTCTAAACATATAAGGGGATGATTTAAAATGTATGTAGAAGTAATAGACCGGTAATAATATTGGTTTCTCACTAAAATCTGTGCTGAACATTCACTTGACACTGCAAACCTCCCTATACCTCTCCCCCCAACATCCACTCTGACTAGGATGTGGTGCCATTCTTACATCAGCCATATTGTACATGCACTTATAATTGTGAAAAAATTAATTTCTTATGCAATTACTACACTAATAAATATTTTCTGGCCTACAAAAACTGTCTGCATATAATTTAACTACTACCTAAGTTAATAAAATACTAAATGAAAATATGGAAATGCAAATATTTGTTTGCTTTCTGTATACAAGCAGTTGTTAGATAACACATGTAGATATATATCTCTAATTTTCAGATATATATATGCAGACTATTATTTTACTCAAATATAAATAATATTTGTATTTATACATACATTTATGTATTTCATTAAACATTCCATATGCTTGTATTCAGATGCAGTTACGTGTACAGATATGTTTATGTTTTATTTTGCATTATAGTAATAACATTAAAGATGCATTTGGTGGAAAAGGAAGCCAGCAAGTAGGTGCATTTGAGAATATCCTGCAGATGTCCTGACAGGGAAAGATTTTGATAATGCAGTACCATGTGTGCATGATGTTACAGGCAGTCAGGCTTGGGCACATGCATGTGGGTCTGGTAGCCTGGGGGAGACCCAGACAGACCACACACTTGCAGCTAGGACTGGTGAGGTGGTTACTTCAGGGAGGGGTCTACTCTGTAGCAGTGAAATTGAAGGTGAGCCACAGCTGCTTGTGGGTACTGATGTTCCCTTGGACAGAGTGACTGCAAGGGCTGAGGTGAGTAGTAGTACCCGGGCTGACAGTGAGGTACCACTGTCAGAGAATACCAGACTTCCTGTGGAAGGGGAGCTGGGAAGGGTTACAAAGACAGAGTTGAGACAGGCTCAGTTCTCAGACCCTATATTACAAGGCCTGAGGGAGGTAGCTAGTGAGGCACCTGATTCTCAAGGAAAGGAGGAATCAGTATACTGAGACAAAGGGTTACTGTATAGAAAGTGGACCCCTAAGGGAGGGCTAGATGGTATGAGAATACAGCAGTTGGTAGTGCCCAGAGCCTACCATCTCGCACTTCTAGAGATAGCCCATGATATTCCCTTTGCAGGTCATATGGACATAAAATGTACAAACAGACATATTATGCAGAAGTTCTATTGTCCTGGGATTTCCAGAGATGTAACAGGGTACTGCAGGATCTGTGAGCAGTACCAACAGGTAGGCAAGGCAGGAGACAAGGTGAAAGCTCCTTTGATGCCTTCACCTGTGATTGATGAGCTATTTCAGAGGGTTGCTATGGATATTGTGGGGCTTCTGAGTACCCCAAGTTCCACAGGGAAAAAGTATATCCTAGTGGTAATAGGTTATGTTACCAGATACCCTGAGGCAGTGGCTCTGTCCTCCATTGCAGCAGAGAAGGTGGCAAATGCTTTGTTAGAGATTTTCACCAGGGTAGATTTTCTAAAAGAAATACTGAATGACAGAAGTGTCAATTTCATGTCAGACTTGCTGGCTTGTCTGTGGAAGTAGTGTGGCATGAAGCACCTAAAGACCACCACCCTAAAATCCCCAGACTAGTGGTCTTGTTAAGAGCTTAAACTCTACACTCAGGATGATGCTACATGCATTTGTAGTCCAGTTTAAGAGGGAGTGGGACAAATATTTGCCCCATCTGTTGTTTGCTTACAGAGAGGTGCCCCAGGAATTCACAGGTTTTTCATCCTTTGAGCTGTTGTATGGGTGTAGGGTGAGGTGACCTCTAGATTGGATTCCAGATGAGTGGGGAGGTGAGTGTGAATCCCACAAGGAGACTGTTGTAGCATGATTCTTAAACCTCAGGACAAGGCTTAGGGAACTCATAGGCCTGGCCCAGGAGAACCTTGCAGAAGCCCAACAGCAGAAAAAGGTCTGGTATGACAGGAATGCTCAAGCTAGAGACTATGCTTTAAGGCAGCAGGTAATGGTTCTCATTCCTGTCAGACACAACAAGCTGCAGACAGCTTGGTAGAGACCCTACAAGGTAGTAAGGAAGGTCAGTGATGTTAACTACATGGTAAAATTGCTAGGCAGAAGGTAGAGGCACAATTTGTACCATATTAGCATGATACAGGCCCTAGTGCTGAGTATTTGCAGCAGATGGCAATAGGAGTCTGAGAGGGGATTGGGTGACTGATCTCCTCAGTGAGACTGGGACTGACTCCTCAGTAGAAAGGGTAGCAATGTCGTAGCAGCTATCCCCTACCCAGGTTTGAGAAATCCAAGCAATGTTACAGGAGTCTGGGGACATGTTCACTGGGAAACCAGGGTGCGCCCACCTGGTGCAGCACCATGTGGATACAGGACCCCAAAGGTCTATTAAGTAGGCTTGTTATAGGGTGCCTGAGAGAGTCAAACAGACTCTGAGGGAGGAGATACAGGAAATGTTGGAACTAGGGGTAATTCAGGACTCCAGCAGTCACTGGACCTCCCCAGTGGTGCTGGTACCAAAGAATGATGGCAGCACCAGGTTCTGTGTGGACTACAGGAAATTAAATAGTCACACAGAGTCAGATGCTTACCCCATGCCTAGGACAAATGAAGCCCTAGAAGAGCTGGGTGGGGCTATCTTACCACTATTGATCTTACCAAGGGTTACTGGAAGGTGCCCTTGACTCCCATTGCTAGGGAGAGGTCAGCCTCTGTGACTCCTTTTGGCTTGTATGAGTTCATGGAGATGCCCTTTAGGATGAAAAATTCTCCAGTGACTTTCCAGAGGCTTATAGATCATATCTTAGCAGGAGCAGGAGATTTTGCCCTTGCTTACCTAGATGATATCGCCATCTAGAGCTATTCCTGGCAAGAGCACCTTCAGCATGTCAGGGAGGTGCTGGGCAGACTACAGATGGCAGCACTGACCATCAAGCCCAGCAAATATCAGATGTGTATAGCAGAGGTCTCCTACCTGGGATGTAGAGCGGGGAGTGATAAGATCAGGCCAGAACCTGCCAAAGTGGAAGCCATTCAGGCATGGCCTGCCCCTGTTACAAAAGGCAGGTGAGGGCATTCTTAGGGACAGCAGGGTACTACAAAAAATTTGTCCACAATTATAGTACCATAGCTGCTCTCCTCACAGACCTGACAAGAAAAAACAGGTCAGATAAGATAGTGTGGACCCCAGCATGTGAGTAGGCATTCCAGAAGCTTAAAGGAGCTTTGTGTGGACCCCCCTGTGTTAGCCAGTCCAGATTACAGCAAACAATTTGTTGTGCAGGTGGATGCTTCAAACCATGGGTTGGGGCTGTACTTAGCTCTGTTTCCTCAGAGGGAGAAGAGCCCTCAGTGGTATATCAGTCATAGGCTCCAATCCAGGGAGGAATGCTATGCAGCTGTAGAAAAGGAATGCCTAGCCATAGTGTGGGTACTGTAGAAACTTCAGCCTTATCTCTATGAAAAGAAATTCACTATAGTTACAGACCACAATCCCTTAACATGGCTACATCGAGCCAGCCAGCAAAATTCCAATTTACTAAGGTAGAGGCAAAGGTTGCAATCATATGATATGACAGTGCAGCACTACAGTGGGGTTAGCAATGCCAACGCAGATGGGCTGTCAAGACAGAGAATGGGGTAAGGTATTTCCAGATAGGCTCAACCTTCTCAAGCAACGTTTCTCAAGGGTCACTTGAAAAACTAGCTTGAGTTTTCGGGGGGGGGGGGTTCACAAACCAAAATGCTGCCAGCCCAGCTAGCTGGAATTTTGTAAATAATCATATGTCATTTGTGAATATTAATATGATTCATGTGCTTGTCTTACAAATGAAAGAGAACTGTATGTTATGTACTGACCTTGAAGAATGTAACCACAGTGTACCCTTCTGGAAAAGAACAGAAATGTATATAAACTATATACCTGTGCAAATGTATGTTTTAATAGTAGAAGCTGGAACATACAGAGTTAACTTGCAAAACTTCAAAAAAATAATCTGAAATTAAAGTGTTTTTACGATTGCATTATCTCTCATTTTCAGCTCAGCAGCAGACACAATGTCTAGAACTAGAAGTTTTTCTATTAGCTTGAAAGTAATTTTAATTGCTAGGTTTAAAATGTAAAGTGTTTTATTGCTTCTTAGCAGCTGCACATCTGAGAGATATGTACTTCTCGCACACAGATGTTAAAATTCTGGTAGTATCTGTTAGCCTGGGAACTGAAGGCAGGTGACAAAGAGTGATGTCATCCAAGATGACTCAGCAGTAATGTCTGACATTAATTGAAGAGGAAGAGAAAGACTGTGCATTTTGTATCTTGTCTTGGACCTGGAAACATCCTAACATCCTATCATCAGCACTTGCCTTACTAATAGTAAGTAACCAGGGTACAGTAATCTCCCTTACATATAGATAGGAATACAGTAAAGATTACTTTAGATGTTTTCTGTATTTATTTGAGACTGTCCTACAATGTTGTTTTAACAAATTTCTTGTAATTCTGAACATGGCAGTTGCTGTGTTGTTTGAGTACTGTCTTGTCCTTTTATTATTTACTATTAAATATATTTAAACCTATCTTTGTGGCTGATATTTGTGAGACATATTTAAGCTCTTAAAGTACTTACATATGTGTTTGGTGACACTGTACAGGCCACTCCTAAATAGGCTTAGTCTTGGTCACACTTACCATTTGGATAATAGTAACATTACACAGTAGGTTTGTTCACCCTTTGTAGTTGTGTCTTTCGGCTTTTCACAGTTAGGGTTCGCCACAGCGGAACTCCGGTCCATTAATGATTGGTAGTTGATTTTTACGTGCCGAGTTACCAGCCCTGATGCACAGCCTTCAATGAAGGTACACCCATTCACGCATGTCTCCATGCAGAAGACGCTCTAGCTGAGAATCCAACCGGACAGCGTCTTATTGTGAGGTGACAACGCTACCGCAGCACCACCACCGCGGGTATATTGTTCACCCTTTGTAAGGGCCTTTATAGTAGCTGATAAGTATGGGTTAGTGGCAGTGATAATTGCCTTATAGTCTGTGCATAAGGGAGCATAACTAGTAAACCTGTGTCAGCCTTTCCCAGGTGTGTGTTTGTGTATAAATCAAATCTGAAAGTGTATGTATGTCAGCTACTTGGGAAGGGACACAAAGCACTGGTTGGACAGGGAGGGTGTTGGAGGTCTTGGCTTGATGTTTCAGCTGAGTTCTTAACCTTATAGCTGTGCTAGTGGGGAGTTTTATTGGGGATCTGGAGAAAGAGGGGAAACCAGCCACAGACTGACTGTGATCTCTGTGTGCTCTTACGGGAAATTGTACTTTACTGTGTGTGTACTTGTCATCCTCCCAATGCGTACATCCCTAACTGGTGCTAGTTGTGAGGATTGAGGTTCCTTGATTACTAGGCCACTGCAGGGGCATCACAGGCAGTCCCAAACTGCTCCAGGCAGATGAAATTGCTCTTCCGGAGGCCAATGACAATACAGTTCTGGGATGGGGATGTCATATAAGACTCTTCTGCAGCTCCACTTGGATTTCTCACTGATGTCATAAGATATGGGTCCAGTGAGTTTCCAGAATCACCTGACAGACAAAGAAAAAAAAGAGAGAGAGAGAGTCAGACAGAAAGAAAATTGGGGGGGGGGGGGCAAAACAAAGAAAAAGTGGTTTGGTATTCAGCAGTACTTTTCACATGAATATCAACTTCAATTCAGTAGAAAAAAAGAAAACTAATATTTTTCCACTAAACAACAAGATGACCACTGGGCATCCTACCATGCAGGAAGTGGTAGTAGAGTGAGTTACTGTGCTAGATATGGGAATCATGTGCACTGGCCAGGATGCTGGACAGTGACGGTGATGCACCCCCATGCATCTCACACTTTGGAATGGTAGTCTTTCCTATTGCAGTACCACTCCTCCTATGGACCAGAAGGGGTTGTAGTTGCAGCATGGTTATAATCTGTCACAGCAAGTACCTCAGGGCAATGTGCCATCCCATAAAAACATGCATAATCCTGGCTCAGTCCTAAGGTAACACCAGAATGTTGATGCACTGATCCATGTGTGCCAACAACAGATCTAAGAACTGCTATAGTATCCTCAAGACAGAGGCCAGTGTCCCCAGTCTGTCTCTGGAAAGTCTCAGTGGCAAGTATAGTAAGGGCTATACATGGCTTAGTGTCTACAGGGATAGGTAGTCCACATATTCCTCCAGTACCTCTATGGGGGTGATAAATACTCACAAAGACCATTATAATGTCCCTGTCTACTCTGAACCTATCATCTCCTAATTATCAAAGTTATAGCGTATTATCCTTTGCCTATATCCCCAACTTCTTGGCCAATGAGAGGCACCAGGCAAAAGCTGTTTTGGCTCGGCCAAGACAAGGAACTCATACCTGGGAAAAGAAAGACTAGTAGAACGTGAGAGCATTTTCCCAGACTGCAAAGTAGACAGTATTGGTGAGACTTTTATATATTTAATATATCTGCAGACAGCGTGGAAGAGCAAGAAATTCCATTATGTATTGAAAATGAGTGAGAGAAAACTTCATTTGTATATGCGGGGTTAAATCATTCCTCATTTACATCTCAATATAAGTTTATTTCTTTATGCTTGCTCAAGGTCATCACACATTAGCATAAGTGGCCTCTATGACTCACTGCTTAGCTGCACTCATTCACAGACAGCACAGATAGCCTTAACACACTCTACGTAATGATTATGAATACAACACATAGAATTCTACAGAGAATATTTCAAACAATGACATCTAAATTCAGAACACTAAACAGTTCTAGGGCTAGCATTCAAAACATTATTAAGATTTAGATTGGATTCTTAGCACAGAATTCATCAGATAAACCCCTAGATATAGAATTTCAAACAATTCTACATATAGAAGTATCAATTCAGAGTTCAAACTCAGAACTCTGCAACATTATACTGTACACTCTATGTATATAATTCTACAGATAAAACTACCAAAACAGTGATCTAACCATAACATTGTGCAGCTAGAATATATATATATATATATATATATATATATATATATATATATATATATATATATATATATATATACACACACACACACACACACACACACACACACACACACACACACACACACACACACACACACACACACACACACATATATGGATCCCTATCATATGATAGAAACGTCATTTTACTGAAACTCATTTGACTGAGACCATAAGACTGAATTTTCAAAAGACTTAAAAGTCACTTGACTGAAACACATAAAACTGAAACCCATAATACTGAATTTACTGGACCATATAACACCAGACTAGGTGGGGGGCTCAGCCCCCCACACACCCCCTAACAATATAAAATAACTCCAGGACTGCACTACAGTGGGGAAAAGGGCATGTACATTTCACTTACCTTACAGTAGTCTACATGCTGCCACTACTATGCCCTTTTCCCCACTGTAGTGTGATCCTGGAGTTAGTATATATAGTTAGGGGTGTTTGGGGGGCACAGCCCCCCACGTAACCTGGTTTTATATAGTCCAGTTTAAAATTTAGTATGTTGAAATTAAGTATTATGGGTTTCAGTCTTATGGGTTTCAGTCAACTGATTTTTCAGTCTTTTGAAATTTCAGTCTTATGGTCTCAGTCAAACGAGTTTCATTCAAATGAGGTTTCTATCATATGATAGGGATTCATACATGGATATACACACACACACACACACACACACACACACATATATATATATATA
>NC_056730.1:650399431-650461931 GCF_019279795.1 Protopterus annectens | reverse complement strand
TAAACTCAGAAGTCTATACAAAGTATTCTGCGAAAAAGCTGATATACTTGTAAAGCAGAATTTATAAACAGAAAGTTGTACAAATAAAATTCTAAACATAGAATTCTACAGATATAATTCTCAGCATGTATTATTTCAGAAAGGATTCTATACTCCAAATTCCATCAGCTGTATTCTTATCAAAAAAGTCTACACACAGAATTATTTCCAAACATAAAATTCTAAATAAACAGCTCTAAACATGAAGTTCCACAACAGAAGTTTAAAGCAAACTCATGCAAATAGAAGTCTAAACATATGATTTTTATGTAGAACTTTAAAAAAATAATTCTTCAGATCTGCTTCTTAATACTGAGTTCTGAACTTGTGATTAAATTCTAATTATAAAACTCTAGAGCTAGAATTAAAAGTACATAATTCAGCAGACAGAATTCTACGCATATAATTTGCAAAACAGATTTCTTCAGATAGAAAGCAGAACTCAATGGTCTAAACATAGAATTCTAGTGAATGAAATTCTAAGCACAAAACTTGCCTGATAGAATAATACGAACAGAATTCTAAACATAGCATTCTGCAGATGTCATTCTAAACATGTAACTACACTAACAGAATTCTAAACACAGATAAAATTCTACACATAGAAATCTAGACACAGAATTCCATGCATAGAATTTTAGACACTAAATTCACCAGATATTTCCTATCTGAATGTTCCAACTAAATGAGGCCCTAACTCACTAAAATCAAATAATCAAAACTTTAACCCAATGAAATAACTAAAATGTAAATGTTTTCATGGGGTGTAAGCCTACATCCCTGAAGTTATATATGTATATGTATATATATCTATATATATATATATCTATATATATATATATATATATATATATATATATATATATATATATATATATATATATTGGTCTACTTTACATAGTCGATGTGATGCCTGTGCCCTGGCCCAGCAATCAAGGAGCCTCAATCCTCACCACTAACACCAGAGATGGCATCTGATATATGAGGAAAGGATAACAAATACACACAGTAAAGAGCAATTTCTCTTAAGAGCACAAAGAGATCACAGTCAGTCCAGGGCTGGTCACTCCCTTGCTCTCCAGGTCTCCACTAAGACTCCCCACTGGCACAGCTATAGGGTCCAGATCTCAGCCTAGTTGGGCAAGCTAAAATCTCCAGCACCTCTCTGTCCAACCAGTGCTTTGTGTCCCTGCCCAAGTAGCTGACACACACACACTTTGAGATAAGAGTTTTTGCAACCACACAGACATTTCTGGGCAAGGCTGGCACAGGTTCTCCAGCTGTGCCTCTTTTACCCAGACTATAAAGTAGTACCCTGCCACCACCCAGCTAATAATTATCAGCTACTCAAAGGCCCTTAAAAGGGTGTCCAATTATTACTGTGCAGTATTATTATCCAATTGGTAATAAAATAAACAGTCTCAAGGCTTATTAGAGTGACCTGGTACAGGATCTTTATATACATGCAGTGTACTCTTAGAGCTTAACTTATCTCTACACAAATCAGCCACAGTTAAAAGGTTTTAAAATATTTAATAATAAATAATTAAAACCTCAAGACAATACTTTCTACTACACAGTCAGCACTAGTCAAGAGTTCAGAGATCACACAGAAATATTTAAAATTAATCAGTAATTCAGTTCTGACATCACAGAAACACACTTAGTCTAAACTTTCTAGTTCTACATATCTGTACAAGAAAACACAAGTCTAAGATAACTTACAAATGAGTTGGATGATCCAGACAAAAAATGCTTAATGCCTTCTGATTCTCTCTGTTTAAATTGCTGTTGCAGTTCTGATAAACATTACATCATTCTTTTTTAACTTTCCTGGAGTTTCCAGGCTACATATTAACTGCATTTACATTCTTAACATCTCCCTTTTGTTATCTTGCAGCTGGTCAGGAACAGAGCAATAAAATACATTTGCATCTTTAAATCTAGCAATTTAACACTTGGCTAAAACAATAGAAATAATTTCTTCATCTAGACTTTACGGCACCACTGCTACTTCAAAGGGTCACCACATGCTTTACTTTGGTCAGTAGAATGCCCTGTTGTCACATTTATTTCCAGTTTCACATGTAACAGCATTTCTTTACATTTAAGACAATAACCCTGTAGTTTACATTTATATTTACAAATGACAGAATTATCTGCACAATTCTATCTGGCTAGGCTGGCAGCCTTCACCCTTCTCTACTAGTCTTCACATCCCCCCCCCCCCGGAGAACTCAAGCTAGTTTTTCAAGTGACCCTTGAGAAACGCCACTTGAGAGAGTTAGGTCTATGTGAGTGTACCTCACCCCATTCCCTGTCTTGAGAGCCCATCTACATTGGCATTGCTAACCCCACTGCACTGCTGCTGCAATGACATATTATATGCTTGCACCCCAGGCTCCATCTTAGCAACTTGGCATTTTGATGGCTGTCTCTATTTAACCATGTTAGGTGGTTATGATCTGTCATTACGGTGAATTTCCTTCCATATGGATAAGGCTGGAGTTTCTGCAGTCCTCACACTATGGCTAGCCATTCCTTCTCTACAGCTGCATAGCATTCCTCCCTGGATTGGAGCCTATGACTGAGATAAACTACTGGGTGCTCTTCCCCCTCTGAAGAAATCTGGCTAAGTACAGCCCCCACCCCATGATTCAAAGCATCTACCTGCACAACAAATTATTTGCTGTAATCTGGACTGAGTAACACAGGGGGTCCTCCCAAAGCTTGTTTAAGCTTCTGGAATGCCTGCTCACATGCTGGGGTCCACACTACTTTATCTGGCCTGTTCTTCCTTGTCAGATCTGTGAGGGGAGCAGCTATGGTACTATAACTGAGGCCGAACTTTCTGTACTACCCTGTTCTCCCTAAAAATGCACTCACCTGCTTTTTGATAACAGGTGCAGGCTGTGTCTGAATGGCTTCCACTTTGGCAGGTTCTGGCCTTATCGTACCACTCACCACTCTATGTCCTAGGTAGGAGACCTCTGCCATACCCACCTGACAATTGTAGTCTGCCCAGCACCTCCCTGACATGCTGAAGGGGCTCAAGCCAGAAATGGCTATAGATGACAATATCATCTAGGTAAGCAAAGGCAAACCCTCCAGCTCCTGCTAGGATATGATCTACCAGCCTCTGGAAAGTCATTGGGGCATTCTTCATCCCAAAGGGCATTTTTGTGAACTCATACAAGCCAAAAGGAGTCACAAAGGCTGACTTCTCTCTAGCACTGGGAGTCAAAGGCACCTGCCAGTAACCCTTGGTAGGATCAATGGTTGTAAGATACTTAGTCCTGCCCAACTGCTCTGTGGTCTCATCTGTCCGACTCTGTGTAACTCTTTAATTTTCTGTAGTCTACACAGAACCTGGTGCTGCCATCCTTCTTTGGCACCATCACTAATGGGGAGGCCCAGGGACTGTTGGAATCTTGAATCACCCCTAGTTCCAACATCTCCTGTACCACCCCCTGTCTGTCTGACTCTTTCAGGTACCCTATACGGGGCCTGCCTAATAGGCCTTTGGGGTTCTGTATCCACCTGGTGCTGCACCAGTTGAGTGCACCCTGGTTTCCCAGTGAACATGTCTCCAAATTCCTGAAACACTGCTCGGATTTCTCAAACCTGGGTAGGAGATAGCTGCTGGGATATTGCTACCCCTTTCCACTGAGGTGTCAGCCCAGATCCCCCTCAGACTCCTCCTGCAATCCACTGCAAATGCTCAGCACAAGGGCCTGCCTATCATGGTAAGGTTTCATCATGTTAACATGGTACAATTTGTGCCCCTGCCATTTGCCTAGCAGTTCCACCATATAGTTAATATTGCTTGCAGCTTGTTGTGTCTGATAGGAATGAGAACCATTACCTGCTGCCCCACAGCATACTCTCTAGCTTGAGCATTCCTGTCATACCACACCTTTTTCTGTTGTTGGACTTCTGCCAGGTTCTTTTGGGCCAAGCCCATGAGTTCCCTGAGCCTTGTCCTGAGGTTTAGGATGTATGCCACAACAGACTCCTTGTGAGACTCGCACTCACCTTCCTACTCATCTCAAATTAAATCTAGAGGACCCCTCACCCTATGCCCATACAGCAACTCAAAGGGTGAAAAACCTTTGGATTCCTGGGGAACCTCTCTGTAAGCAAACAGATGGGGCAAATATTTGTCCCACTCCTTCTTAAACTGATCTGCAAATGCCCATAGCATGGAATGGATTGTAACCTCTCAACAAGACCATTAGTCTGGGGATGGTAGGGGGTGGTCCTCATGTGCTTCACCCCACATGACTTCCACAAGCAAGCCAGCAGGTCTTGACATGAAACTGGCACCTCTGCCAGTCAGTATTTATTTTGGAAACCTACCCTGCTGAAAATCTCTAACAAAGCATTTGTCACCTTCTCTGCCTCAATGGAGGACAAAACCACTGCCTCAGGGTATCGTGTAGCATAATCCACTACCACTAGGATATACTTTTTCCCTGTGGAACTTGGGGTACTCAGAGAACACACAATATCCATAGCTACCCTCTGAAATGGCTCCTCAATCACAGGCAAAGGCATCAAATGAGCTCTCAACTTGTCTCCTGCCTTGCCTAACTTTTGGCACTGCTCACAGGTCCTGCAGTACCCTGTTACATCTCTGGAAATTCCAGGCCAATAGAAGTTTTGCATAATATGTCTCTTTGAACATTTTATGCCCATATGGCCTGCAAAGGAAATTTCATGGGCTATGACTAGAAGTGCCAGATGGCAGGATCTAGGCACCACCAATGGCTGTACTTTCTCACCTTCCAGCCCTCCATCAGGGGTCCACTCTCTGTAATTTACCCTTTGTTCCAGTATACAGAGTCCCCTCTTTCCTTGAGAATCAGGTGCCTCCCTAGCTACCTGCCTCAGGCCTTGCAATGTAAGGGTCTGAGAGCTGAGCCTGTCTCAACTCTTTCCTTGTAACCCTTCCCAGATCCCCTTCCATAGGAACTCTGGCATCCTCTGACAGTGGTGCCTCACTGTCAGCCTGGGTACTACTACTCACCTCTATCTTTGCAGTCACTCTGTCCAAGGGAACATCAGTACCCACAAGCAGCTGTGGCTCACATTCAGTCTCACTGCTACAAAGTAGCTCCCTTCCTGAAGTAACCACCTCACCAGTCCTGGCTGCAAGTATGAAGTCTGTCTGGGTCTCCCCCAGGCTACCAGACCCACATGCATGTCTCCTAGCCTGACTGTGTGTAACTGCACAAGCACCTAGTACTGCCTGATCTGAATCCTTCCTTATCAGGACATCTGCAGGATGGTAGTTCCATACCCTTATTGTCTCAAGACAACCTACTATTGGCATTTTGTCTTTCCCTCTTACTGGCTCTCTCACCTTTTGTTCTGCATCTTGCCTCCCTGGACATCTGTATACCACATGGCCCCACTGGTTGTGTTCAAAACATTTAACCCTAGCTCCTGGATGTATACCTAGACTAGTGGCTTCCCCTGCTACTGGCAGATTCTGCTGTGGCAGTCTGTGCTGCCCACCATGGGTTCCTTTAGACCCATGAGCAGTAGTGGGGTCCCCTTCCTGTGCAGGGCCACCCTGCTTGCCAGGTATAGGTCTCCCTTCTTACCCAACTAATCTGAAGTAGCACATTGTCTATCAGCTAACCAAATCCTCATGTCCTCATGCAAAGTGCTAAGGGCTTGTTCCCTCATCAAAAGGTCTGCCAGCTCTTCAAAAGTGGTGACCTGACATCCACTCACACACCTATGGAAATAAGTGCTCAATCCAACAACATATTCACACACACTTTCATCTGCCTTGCATCTATGCTCACAAAACATTTTCCTATACATTTCAGGTGTCAGCTTAAACAGTTCTAAAAGACATTTCTTTACAGCAGTATAATCAAAACATGCAACATTAGACATTTTAGATAAAACAGTTACAGATTTACCATGGAGTGAGGGGGTCAGGAACCATACCCAGAGCCCTTGGTCAACTTCATACTGTTTACATACCCTCTCAAACATATGAATGAAACTATCAAAACTATGCCCCTCTTTAAACTGTGGAAGAAATTTACTGACCTTTTGTGCTTCTGTCATCCAGTTACTCTCTTCCCCATTACCTCCATGACTCTGGCGAAGAGTCAGCATCTCCTTCTCATGCTGCCTCTGCCTCTCTTGTTTCCCAACTTACAAACATAACAGTTTCTCATTCCCCTCAGCCTGTAAACATCTCAGTCTCTCATTTGCTTCTAATTCCACACCCCTGGCCTCCAACTCAAGTCTCTTTTAGCTCCAGCTGGATTTTTAAGTCCACTGCAGAAAGGTTGAGCTGTCCATTCTCAGAGGGAATTATATCTCCACTGCCAGTCTGATTGTCCTCCTGGTTGCTGTTTACTGATGTAACCAAGGCTGCAATCAGGTCTGCCTTAGTCAGGTTACCATGCACCAGTCCCTTAGCCTGGCACGTCTCCACCAGCTGGCTTCTTGTCAGCTTTCCATACTCCTCTGCTGACATGCTGCCTGCTCACCCTGACTTACTAGCTAACAAAAGAAATGAAACAATTGTGATCCGAACTCTGAGTATTCACTGCATGGTTGTTTTAGAGTACAAAATACATTCAAAGCTCACTGTACACAAGCTACTGGATTCACTCCACCCACACCACTACAAGCCAATTAGTATTTGCCAACTAATTAATATGTGATGTGGATATTCCACCACTGCCACCAGCAATCAAGGAGCCTCAATCCTCATCAAAAACACCAGGGAAAGCATCTGATATATGAGGAAAGGATAACAAATACACACAGTAAAGTGCAATTTCCCTTAAGAGCACAAAGAGATCACAGTCAGTCCAGGGCTGGTCGCTCCCTTGCTCTCCAGGTCCCCAATAAGACTCCCCACTGGCACAGCTATAGGGTCCAGATCTCAGTCTAGCTGGGCAAGCTAAAATCTCCAGCACCCTCTCTGTCCAACCAGTGCTTTGTGCCCCTGCCCAAGTAGCTGACACACACATACACACTTTGTTTGAGATAAGAGTTTATGCAACCACACAGACACGTTTGCGGACGGCAGGCACAGCTTCTCCAGCTGTGCCTCTTTTACCCAGACTATATGGCAGTGCCCTGCCACCACCCAGCTAATAATTATCAGCTATTCAAAGGCCCTAAAAAGGGTGTCCAATTATTACTATGCAATATTATTATCCAATCGGTAGTATAACTAAACAGTCTCAAGGCTTATTAGAGTGATCTGGTACAGGATCCTTATATACATGCAATGTACTCTTAGAGCTTAACTTATCTCTATACAAATCAGCCACAGTTAAAATGCTTTAAAATATTTAATAATAAATAATTAAAACCACAAGATAATACTTTCTACTACACAATCAGTGCTAATCAAGAGTTCAGAGATCACACAGAAATAAATAAAATAAATCACTAGTACAGTTCTGACATCACAGAAAAACACTTAGTCTAAACTTTCTAGTTCTACATATCTGTACAAGAAAACACAAGTCTAAGATAACTTACATGTGACCAAGAGGCAGTGCTGTGAGTTGGATGATCCAGACAAAAATGCTTAATGCCTTCTGATTCTGTTTAAATTGCTATTGCAGTTCTGATAAACATTACATCATTATTTTTCACTTTCCTAGAGTTCTCAGGCTACACATTAACTGCATTTACATTCTTAACATCTCCCTTTTGTTATCTTGCAGCTGGTCAGGAACAGAGCAATACAAATACATTTGCATGTTTAAATCTAGCAATTTAACTCTTGGTTAAAACAATAGAAATAATTTCTTCATCTAGACTTTTTCGGCACCACTGCTACTTCAAAGGGTCACCACATGCTTTACTTTGGTCAGAAGAGTGCCCTGTTGTCACATTTATTTCCAGTTCCACATGTAACAGTATTTCTTTACATTTAAGACAACAAGCCTGTAGTTTACATTTATATTTACATATGACAGAATTATATGCACAATTCTATCTGGCTAGACTGGAAGCCTCCACCCTTCTCTACCAGTCTTCACAGTCGACTTTTCACAAAATTGGCTTTCATATGGCAGAGACCATATGATCGACTTTTGAAAAGTCGATCATGGGGAACCACTATCTCCATACAGTGCAGAATGGGAAAAATTCCCTCTAACGCACTGTACTGTGATCTCGGAGTTGATATATTTAAGTTATAGGGGTGTGGTTGTGTTTGTTGTGTTTTTTGTGTTTATTTTATATGGTTGGCTTTCCGAAAGTAGATCAAGTGGTCTCAGCCATATGAAAGTCGACTTTGCGAAAAGTCAACCATGTAAAGTAGACCAACATATATGTGTGTGTGTGTATATATATATATATATATATATATATATATATATATATATATATATATATATATATATATATGGTTCCCCTTCAGAAGGTCAAACAGCTGAAATCTCGAGACGCATATGGTCGAGACCATATGCTCGAAATTTCAGAAGCTCGACCTTCTGAATGGGGATCGGCATATAGCACTGAATGGGAGCTTTGCCTTTCTGTGCTGTAGTGCGGTCTCGGAGTTAGAATAAATAAGTAGCGGGGAGTGTGGGGGTGCAGGGGGGCTTGCCTCCCTGCAGAAACACTGTTTTGTGTTTTCTTGCTTTTCTTTTCTTTCCCTTTCAGAAGGTCGAGCTTCTGAAATTCGAGCATATGGCTTTGGCCATATGTGTTTCATGATTTTAGCCATGGAAAACAATTCATGTGTTTTGTGGAGCTCAAAACTGGGGAGTTAGACTTGACCATTTGAGACTCCTTGAAATAGAAATACATCCATGTGTTGGAAATCCTTTACAGATACAGTTCAAAACATAGATTGTTGCAGACAGAATTAATAACATAGAATTCTAAAGGACTCCCTGGTAGAAATGTGACATGTCAAAAATCAAACTGTAACTTTTCCACAAAATAGCAAACTGTAAAATGTATTGTTATACTTTTGAAGAATTTTTGAATAGTGGTGTCTCACACCCCCAACTGTAGCCCTAACCCATGGTATTTATATATATACTCAGAAAGCCCATCCTTTGTCACCTAATATTTGTTTGGTGCATTGGTGCTCAGAACTTTGACACAAGAAGGTCAATGGTATATTAAAATAGTAGCTAGACTCAGAGAACAGCAAAAAGGTGGGTGTTGCATTTTTATCACTTTCTCCCTCTTTTTTGATCCTGGAGATTGGTATATAAGTGTGGGTGTGTGTGTGCATGTGCATGTGTGTGTGTGTGTGTGTGTGTGTGTGTGTGTGTGTGTGTGTGTGTGTGTGTTTGTGTGTGTGTGTGTGTGTGTGTGTGCGTGTGTGTGCGTGTGTGTGTGTGTGTGTGCGCATCATCATCATTAACTCCTCTTTTCAACAGCTGTTGTCATCTGCCATGATTCAGAGCCACCCTCTTACCTTGTTTGACAATTATGACTGACTGTCACAGGTCTTATCTTATGCAGTCCATGCATCCCTTGGCTGGACATCCTCATCTCCTCTTGGCTTTTTCCTGCCTCTCTCAAATCTCCTTTGCCAAATAATCTTCTACTTTCCTGCAGATATGCCTGAACTGCCATAATCTATTCTATTTGAACTTTTCTGCATCTGGGAATACTTTGGCTTCTGTTCTGAATGTCTCATTTCTTCATTTTTCCCCACAGTGTGCTTCCTGCTATCCATCTCTGGCACTTCATCTCCTTCACCTCAAGTGTCCTTAACTTCTCCTCCTTCACTGCCTATGTTTATGTACCATACAGTAGTACTGGTCACACCACTGTTTTGTGCACCTTAGGTTTCAATGCCTTTGACATTCTTCTGTCGCACACTACCCCGATACTTTGTGTCAGGTTGATTGAAAAACCTCTGATTCTAGCTTTGACCTCTTCATTCAGACTTCCCTTCTCAAACATACTTCTTAAGATATTTGAAGCTTTTAACTGATTCTGTTATTTTCCCTTCTATCTCAATGTTCAGTGTCTTCTGATTTTGCGTAATTGCTGCAATGACCACTGTCTTCTCTGTACTCAGTTTCTTTCCATGTGCCTTTAGTTTTGTATTCTATTCCTGTATCATTTGCTGCAATTCCTTCTCAGAATTTTCTTGTCATGCCACATTATCTGCATTCAGCAGGATTGTTTATCTGTATCCTCTAATCTTTTTGCTAATGCAAATATAATATTTTGCAGTTAAATATCTTATAATAAAATTCTACAAATATAATTCTACAGATAGATGTTTAGCACAAAATTCTAAATATAGAATTCTACAGACAATATTTTATATAATATTTAAAACACTGAATTCTACAATCAACATTCTTAGCACTCAGTGCTACAGACAATTTGGAACACATGATTCTAAACACAGAATTCTTCAGGTAAAATTCTAAACACAGAATTAAAAAGCTAGAATTCTATAAAGATTAATAAGTACATAATTTTAAGCAAAAAATGTTACAAATTGAATTCTAGCAATAGACTTGTAGCTTGATTTTCTACAGAGAGAATTCAAAAATCAGAATTCTACCAAAACTATTTCTCAAAATTCTAAATACAGAATACTACACAATGATTCTAAAAAATAAAATAAAAAATAATTCTAGGGATAGTTTTAAACACAAATTTTTAGATATATAATTCTACTGACAGAATTCTAAACACATAATTCTACAGACAGAATTCTCAATCTAGATTTCACTGACAATTCTAAACACATAATTATAAGAAATAATTCTAAACACAATTTTACACATAGAATTCTAAGCACATAGGTTTTCAGTAAGAATTGTAAACATGGAATTCCATAGATAAGTTCATAAAGAAATAATTCTAAATACAAACTTCTACTAACAAAAGTCGATGTCAAAAATTCTATAGACTGAACTTTGAGATAAAATGCTATAGATAGAAATGTAAATACTCTATTTTGCTCACAGAACTTAAACACAGACCTCTAAATTCATAATGCTACAGGGAGAATTGTAAATACAGAATTAAACAGGGGCTATTATATACCTACAGCTCTCAACACGAATGTCTACAGATATCATTGGAAACATAGAATTAGCAAGGGAATTTTACAAATCAAATTCAAAATAGGAAGTGATCCATATACATGTGAAATGCACTACTACTACTACTAGAAATTGTAGCAAGGGAATTTTACAAATCAAATTCAAAATAGGAAGTGATCCATATACATGTGAAATGCACTACTACTACTACTAGAAATTGTAGCACAGAATTTTAGAGTGGAATTCTGAAGAAATAATTCCATATCAAGAATTCCAATTATGCAATTGTACAGGATGAATTCCAACTACAGAAATCCATAGATAACAACTCACAGGCAGAAATCTAAACACAATTTTCCAGAATATAGATTCTTGAGCATAAAATTCTACTGACTGATTTCAAATTGCAGAATAGTACAAATATAATTCTATGCAGATACCTCTACAGGGATCATTATCAAAACAGAGAGATCTGATACCGCAAGTCAAAGAACGTTGAAGATTAAAGTGCATCTTTCACAAAAAGGCTAGGTTGAATAATTCACTGTTATACATGTTTTTTTTTCTTTAAAAATTTTTATTATTTTTCCAAGTATAGCGAAAGAATTACATTCATCTGTCTCAATAAGATATTATAACATTCTATATACAATATTTACAAATGGCCTGAGCAAGTAAAAAATAGAAATAGAATAGAATAGAGAGGAAAAAACAATCTGTGAGGATATTTAGATTACACATTGAGTCAATGTCCATTTTTAATGTTGCAATAAGTGAAAGAATTTTTTTCCAAGCACTGTTAATCCATGTTATAGAAGTGATTCTCAGCTCATTGACTTTAATTTCCAGTAGCACTGTTTCTTCCAACAATTTCAGGAATTCTTCGATAGTGGGTTCATGTGATTACTTCCATTTTCTTGTTACACATTTCCTTGCTACTGTAAGTATAGTCCAAAGAAGAAATAAATCTTTTCTATTCATTTCTGTGTTATCATTAACATTCAGAAAAGTAGAGATTTAGTTTGTACAAAAGAATCTGTAAAAATAGATTGAAGAAATTTAATGATTTCTTCCCAAAACTTTTTTATGTTAAAACATTCATATAGAATATGTATCCAGTTTGCTTTACATCTTAATGAACATCTCCAACAAGTAATATCATTAGATTAATTGATTTTGGTTAATTTGTCAGGAGTAACAAATGTTTTATGCAGAAATTTCCAGGTGTATATCTTCCATACTTGTAGTTTAAATGTTAATTTAATACATTTAAGTGTTTTGAATATGTGGCTACCAGTACCTGCAAAGTACGTATCTTTGCCTCCAGAAACACTTTGGAATCTTGAAATACTGAAATGTCAAATTTCAGTATCTCGAGACCAAAGTGTTGAATCTGCAGATGCACGAAACTGCAGAATATCGAAACCCGGAAATGTTGAACCCATGGTAGTGATGGTGAGTTAGGTAAGTGTGAAGTTTTTAAGGGTTTTGGGGAGGGTTTGTGTGTTTGTGAGTGTGTGGGGAGAGTTAGGTGTGGTTTAGGGCACATTAGTGAGAGTGTGAATGTGTCAGTGTTGAGAGTGGTGGTGTTTGTATATGTGTTTGTACGAGGGGGGTGTGGAATATATGTTGGTGGGTTTTGTGTGTGTTGGTGTTTAGTGCAACCTTGGAGTTAATATATATAAGTAGAGGGGTGTGGGGGTGCAGGGGGGCTTGCATTTCTGCTTTGGAGGTCTCTGTTGCTTGAGCAAATCATTATTGAGAGCCTCCGTGAACGTTTTTGTGTTTCTATATGTGGATTTTAGTGGTGTAGGTTTTGAGGGACTGTGATGAGTGTGGTGTGGTGCAAGTGTTTACCTTCTCCTCTTGACTGTCTAGTCCAGTCTTGGCTGAAGAGAGCTTTGCTTCCAGTTTGGCTATATAAGTGCATTTGTCACAGGTTGTAGTGTTGGGTAGTAGGAGGAGAGGGTTGTCTGTGTACATGAGGCAATTGTTGATTATATTAGTTAAGGGTGTGTGGGTGACTTCCCCCTGTTATTTTTGGCAGGTTATCTTTCAGGGAGTAGAAGTTTGTGAGATTTTTATTTGTGCACTATTAGTGGATGCATATATTCCAGTTGCAAACATTCTTTACTTTTTCATTAGCTGATAAAGGTATTTTAAGGATGTGCATTTTCATTATACTGTTGCTGTCTCTCATTAAATGGAATTCTGACTTTCTTTGTAATCACAGGCTGAGATTGAAATTGTTTATTTTTTATCATTGCTCTGCTCAGACAGATAGATAGACAGATGCATACATACACAAGTAAATTCATAAATAAACAAATGTGCACCATTTACTTTATCACGAAGTATGTATGGTTTAAATCTGCAGAAAGTACTCCAACAGTACAAGGCTTCAGTGCCTTCCACACATTTAGATCATCAGCTGCACAGACAGGAAACAAGATGGAAGAGTCTCAGTCTAGACTAGCAACAAACATAACTCTACATTGGTTAAACAGGAAGATGCCCTGGAATTTATACACATGCAAATAACCTCACATGAATGTGTATTCATTAGTTTTTTCTCACATATAATATGTTGTGTTTGCTTAAATATCTTTCTACTACAAAACAGTGTGCTTCTTCCAGTGAAGAATTTATCCCTACAAATAAAAATAAATGTATCTTTAAGCATCTGCTATGGGGTCTATATTAGAACATCAAATGTTCTAAATAATGAAAATGCAGGACCTCAAAATCATTATTGTGGGGGGGGTGCCCCGCAACCCCCCCCCCCCCCCGCTAAATATATATTCCAGCTCTGAGATCACTCTACAGTGAGGAAAGGGCAATATTCCGATCTTCACTGTACTGCAATCTCAAAAAAAGCACTTTGAGATCCTGCATTTTTTCTCTTTAGAGCGTTCTCTATTTAGAACATTTGATGTTCTAACATAGACCCTTTTCTATGATATTTAATGTTCTTACATGAAAAGAGTATGAAAAACAAGCATAGTCACTGTTTTCTTCTTCAGGTTAACTACTAATCTGCCAAACAGGAGGTTCAGCTCCCATAAACCCTTCCTGTTGTATTCTGCAATATCAGATAGTGACTCATAGAATTACCACCTTTACCCCTTTATGCAGAATAGTCTTTATTTGGACTGTTTTGTCCTGCAAAAACATGAACATAGAGACACAGGAAGAAAGTAGGCATGCATTCATAGGGACCCTAAGATGTCTAGCCATATATATGTTTAAGCAAACAAAATTCAAGTTCTTAAAATCCTTTTGAAGCACTTAATAGTGCAATGTTCTGAGACTTTAGGACAAACGATATTTCCTAACTTTCTGCAAGTAGTTTCATAAAATACTTATTTTCTATCTGAAATGCCTTAGTATTCTACACAAATGAGTTTTTACATTGGTGGAAAAGTGTTTGAACTAGAAACTTTTTTTTTCTGTAAAATCTTGAGCTTCCATAAATTCTATCTCACTTTGGGCATTTGAAAAGATAGCAGTCCTGTTTATTACACGGATTATTTTTTTAAAGTTCAGGCTTTTAAAATGCCCTAATTAACTTGTTTTCCTTAAACAGGTAACAGAGCTTGAACTTAGTCAAAAAATTGTAACTGAAAACCACTAAAACTTGCAAAATGAATATAAATATGCAACTCACTTAAAGTAATAGTATGATGACTGTAATACTATATTTGTAAAAATTAAAATATAAAGCCACGGTCTTACGCATGCACTCAAGTCACTACAACACAGGTAGCAGTATGATTCTAGCACTACAACACTGGTACCAGTATGATTCTATCACTAGAACACAGGTACCAGTACAATTCTAGCACTACAACACTGGTACCAGTATGATTCTAACACTACAACACTGGTACCCATATGATTCTGTCATAGTCACTGTGGGTGTCAATGACCTGTGATGTATTTATATGAAAATAGATATTGTTGAGTTCTCTGAAGATTTGTCTCATGCGGGTATGTGCCATCCACTGAGCAGCATTCTGCTTTCACCAGTATGAACAAAAGATGATTGACTTCAGTAATTAGCTTAGTTTCTGGTGTCTTTCCAGGAGGATTCAATTTATGCCAGCATGGGAGTTCATACAAACCAAACCAAACCAAACCACATTGCTTTACAAAGGTGGGTCTATACCCACCTACCCTGGGTGCATGAATATTGGATAAAACTTTATCCACCCATTAGAATTTTTTTAGGCAATGCTAAATTGACAAACTTGCTGACATCGCAAATAAAATGCAAAGAAACCAAAAGCTGTTACTAATCAATGCTAGAAGTTTAACAAGACATTCCACACCCTACAAGTTCTCCTCACTCTGGAGAATATAGACATATATGTCATTCCCAAGACATGGTTTAAATCTGCAGAAAGTACTCCAACAGTACAAGGCTTCAGTGCCTTCCACACATTTAGACCATCAGCTGCACAGACAGGGAAAAAGATGGAAGAGTCTCAATCTAGGCTAGCAACAAACATAACTCTACATTGGTTAAACAAACAGAACTCTACATTGGTTAAACAAACATAACTCTACATTGGTTAAACAAACAAAACTCTACATTAGTTAAACAGGAAGAAGCCCTGGAATTTATACACATGCAAATCACCTCAGACAAAATCCCATACTACATCCTAGCAAAACTACAGACCTATTAGTCTGGCTAGTCTATGCAAAGCCATGGAACAAATTGTCATGCAAATGATCAGCAAAGACATAGGCAACATTCAGACACTCGTTACAGCCCAGTTTAGCTTTGGCAAAGGAAGCTTATGCCTACTAAACTTTGTGGACTTTTTTGAGACGGTCACCAAGACAAAGCATGATTGAAAAACAGTGCATACCCCCTACCTGGACCTGGCCAGGGTGTTTGATACAATACCCCACTTTGGCATAGTTGACAAATTCATGAAAATGGGCATAATCCCCTACATAACTTGCTGAATTGCCAGATGTTTCACAGACAGGACGCAGGAAGTCAGGCTTGGTGGCACCACCTCTAAAAGACTGGTCACCAGTGGGTTACCTCAGAGCTCCATGTTGGGACTGCTCCTATTTGGCCTCTGTTTCTCAGAGGTAAAAGCTCTTTTGGCTGACCAAGTTTACAGATAACTGCAAATTGGGAGCTGTCACAGATTCACCCCATGATACAGACATCTTACAAGAGGGCCTAATACAGACAAATGACTGATGCCAAAGTCATGGATTAAAACTCAATGCCAAGACATGCATTAAAGTGCCTTTTGGGAAAACTACCACCCAGGTTAATTACTCCAGCAATAAGACACCCCTAAGAAATGACCTGGTAGTCAGATATCTTGTAACATATGTAGACAGTAATCTGGCATTTGACAAACATATGGCTAGGATAGCAAGAAAATCATTCAATATTGCCTATCTTATAAGCAAGGGCATGGCATCCAAGTCAAAGGAAGTCATAGAGCGACTTTGTTTGATCCTTATCAAACTCCTCATTGAGTATAATGCCTCTTTCAATATGTACCTGTCCAGATATTTGCAGCAATTGGAATGAGCACAAAGATTCCTTACCAGGAAATCCAAGGTATAAAGACATTGCCCTATATGGATCATCTTAAAGCCTTATTTCAATACTCGATCTCCATAGGGTTACTGACAGATGATCTATGCCTGGTATACAAGGCATCCTCAGAACCAGCTCTGATGGACATTTTCCTCATCTTCAAATTGTGCAGCATCAGAACCTCTAGATCAAAGGTTTTAAATTTTGCTTGTGACATGAATAAGACAGGTTGGTGACAGATATGTGTTTCAGAGGACTCCCATATTCTGGAACAGACTCCCCATCCATTTGAAGTAGAGTCCATCGCTAACCCTTTTTAAGTGTAACCTTGATCAATGGATGGGAAATTGGAAAAAAACTCCTGGTCTGGCCCCTGTGTTTCTGATATACAGACTTAGACAGTAATGCCCAAACTAACATACCTCCTATCCACATAATATCTAGAAACTTCCTAACTAACATATCCTCTCATAAACACCCATGATGCATAGGGGCAAAATTGGGTTAGATTACATGGCTAGTCTTATAAAGGCCCTGGTGGCTGTTAGCCTACTATATACCTATAAACCTATAGTATATTTCTATAAGCCAGAACATGCTGAAAATGCTAAGTAAATATATTTTTGCATGCTAATTAAGTGACATATACCTACAGGCTAAATTTTCTATGGATATTAAAACTTATATGATGACAGAGATTACCAAATAATATGTGTTATATACAGTCCTTGTCCTAACAGAATAAAGGGGACAGTTTAAATGCTGTATTGTATTTAAAATGACCAATTAAAGGAATATATTTATTCTCAAGATGTGTATACAAAATATTCATTTTTAAATCTTCACAAGAATGGATAATTATGCCAAAGTAAGGTCCAGATATATATATAGATAGCCTTGTGTGAAATTTATATGTCTGTGCTACAAGAGATACAAAAATATACTTTGTACAGGCAAACGCACTGGACCATTATATTAATGTTCTGTTTTCATGAGTCCTTTTTATTGTCGGGAAAAAAAAGTCTTCCATCCAGGTCTTTCCTCTTCTCTGTTGAGATACTTCAGGTGCAATTAACTGTTGGTAGTACACCTATTCAAGTCATTGCCAGCTACAGGACCCCCTCCATGAATCAGGATACCCACTCTGCCTATTTGGATCTACTTGAGTCTATCAAGATACATCTGAATGGGGGGGGGGGGGGGGCGGAGCCTAGATGGCTAACTGAGAGCAATAAAGTTTGAGAGCTCCATAAACTAGTATAATAATAAAGACAAATTTTATTATTTTCAAGTTTAAAACATCAGAAATCTATAGATAAGCTACTAAACTACATAAATATCAATTCTGGTGGAGATATACAAAAATGTTCCTGTTAAGTAACTTATAGATATATTGAGTCACTAAATATGAACAACTCAAGGAATTCTCATCCAGATGCTGCTTTGATAAAAGAACTGCAATTGATGACATCTACCTTACAGGAACTATATTTGAAGATGGATGGCTTTAAAATGACTTAGAAAACCTCCAATTAAATTCTCAAAAACAGACTGATACTCTTAAGGCACTATTACAGCAGCACCATACAAAAATAACAAATATAGAGACTTCTCTAAATGACATTGAAGGAAGAATCAAAGAGGAAGAATTCCAAAAAGAATTTCTGCTTAAACAGAATACATGGCTGCTTAACAAAATAAATGACTTAGAAAACAGGGAAAGGAGAAACAATATAAGGATCTTTGGTCTACCTGAAAACACTGAAGGAGAAGATATTATTTCATTCTTAACGACTTGGATTCCTGGATTTTTAGACTTGAAAGAGGAACTTTCGTCTGGGATTGAAAGGGCACATAGAGCACTGAGGAAACCTGCTTCTAACTCAACAAATACTCCACCTAGATCCATAGTTATAAAATTTCTTTCATTTCTGGACAAGGAACTAATATTAAAATCTGCTTGGAGAAAATCACCCTTAAAATACCATCAAAGCTTGATAAGGTTTGACAATGATTATTCTTCCAGAATACTACAACAAAGGAAAAAAGTCTGGCCAATAATAAAACTGATGAAACAAAACCACATTAAAGCACAACTGGCCTTTCCAGCCAAAATAAAAATACTTTTTGCCAATGACATGAGAACCTTTAATGACTTAAAAGAAGCTACTATATTCATCAAAAACAACAACATAGTGTCTATCCCAGAAGAAATGGAATGGATGGCCCCCTACTCTTAAAAGAATACAAGAAACAAATCATTGGACTGATGCTAGAAAGAAGAAACAAAAAACTGATTCCAAGATACCTGCCCCAAAAAATAACTCTTACAACTACACCTCTCAAAGTATCAACTGATATGGTACAGCACTTGGCATCTGTTTTTATTTTAAAAAAGGAGGGTTTCTTAAACAACTGAGAAACAGTAATGATTTATTCAGAATGTTCAAAGAGTCCAGTAATTCTTCACAAACACAGGTAGGTCAAGATGGGTTACTATTTACATTATATATAAGCCAAACAAAGCAACATATAATATAAACATAGAAGTTTCTATTCCTCTACTTGAACTCAATGAATACTTATCTGGTTCATTTTTCATTGATTTTATTTATAATAATTTAAGTAATTAACTAATTCAACAAGGTACCATTCATCGGAGTTCAGACTCAAATGTAACAAATTAACATCATATATAATAGCAGTAACAGTAGAGTGTTTTGAAAAAAATGCTGTCATGGAGACTAATGCCTTCTTCAGTTAAAGTATGATTTAGAAATGTCATGTATATTCTGGTTGAATAATAGTAGCAAGCTCTTAGTACAAATGTCATCATTATTCTGTCTAAATATAGTAAATATCAATTATGGCAGGCATCACAGCTACGAGTGCTGTTTGATCAATCCTGATATGGTGTGCGTGGATGCAGCTGTATCTGGCAGCTAGTACAAATGTCATCATTATTCTGTCTAAACATAATTAATATCAGTTATGGCAGGTATCATAGCTTTGAGTGCTGTTTGATTAAGCCTGACACGGTGTATGTGGATGCAGCTGTGTCTGGCAGCTGTTATATTTTGCTGCTTTTGTCTCTGGGAAGCTGTGGGTTGTGGCTTGTGATCGAGGTTTACTGATGCTTCTGTATTAAAAAGAGACATTTGGTGTTTTAGCCTGGATCCAGGGGAAGGGGGTGGGTAGAAATTTGATTGGAGATATTTTGGCAGAGAATGGTTTGTTTGTATGTCTGCTGAGTGGGAGATGGGAGGGCTGGAGAAGTGTGTTGTCTCTTGTTGTGGCAGCTTGTTGGGAGTTTTTTTTTTTTTTATCAGTTTGCTCTCTGTTCTTTTCCTGGCTGCTGCCTCACTGAAAGGGAGGGAATTTAGGCTTGAAGTTGCAGTGAAGTGAAGCTTTGCTTCAGGTGCACCACGAGCCCCTGGTATGCAGTACACAGACACATTAAAAGAAACAGATGCTCCCAGGTTGCTATTGTAATGGAGATAGAGTGACGATAATGCTTAATGGCTCTGTGGAGCCTCCGAGATGATTCTCGGCAATGAAGTTTTTAGCTTAAAAAAATATATATATATAATAAAAGGTCTGTTTTAAACCACAAGTACACATATTGATGGTCTCCCAATTCCCAATACTTCATTTAGCTCATTAAGTTGATTCTTGATTAAAAAAATACACACACAATAGTTATGTAATGTATGATTTTAGTAAATCTAGACATAAAATATATAATTGTCATATAAGATGAAGCAGACTGCTGAATTTAGATATTATAGACAGAATTTAATAACATGGGCTTGTGTATAATAACCCAACTGTCTTAACTCTAATAAATGACATACACTACATTGAACATCAAGGGGAAGCATGACAATTTTCTTATATAAGTAAATATGCATAACAAGTCATGTAATTGGCTTAACTTGAATTGTAGTTTCTGTAACCCATCTTGACCATATATAATATTTAAGTGGTTACAAAGGTAACTAATGTTTTATACATGACATCAAACTGACAAAGTTGTTCAAGAGAAACAACAGAAGCCTGAACTTGAAATCTCACAGAATGTAGCAATCGTATTCTAAACAAATAGTATTAAATTGGAAATAGACAGTTTAATAACATGGGCTAGAGTATAATAACACTACTGTTTTAACTTGTCATAAATGACATACACTATATTGAACATCAAGGGGAAGCATTATGATTTTCTCATATAGGTAAATGTGCATAACAAGTCATATAATTGCTTTAACTTGAATTGTGGTTTTGTAACACATATTGACCATACATAATATTTAAGCTGTTACCAAAGTAACTAATGTTTTATACATGACATCAAACTGACAAAGTTGTTCAAGGGAAACAACAGAAGCCTGGACTAGGAATGTCACAGAATGTAACAATCACATTCTGAACAAATAGTATTAAACTGACAATAATCACTCAGTTTAACCTTTGCTGATTATACAAAATAGAATGTTGCCATTTAACTCTAAAAACTTTCAGTATATGCCATAAAATGGCAATTTATGAATATGAATAAATCCAAAAAGAAGGCACTGATAAGGCAGGCTGGATATCAGTCAAGAAATATTTATTGTTGACACCAAAGCACATTGACAGAAAAATAATAAAATACACACAAACGCTTTAACTGTTTTCACCACATTTTCATCTTAAAACTTCATCAAATGAGCATACGAACAGTTAAAGTCTTAATATATACATAATTTAAAAACCTAAAAGCCAATCAAATCGGGTCAATAGTATGAGAATGAAAGACAAAAACAATGAACGCATGTTGAGCGACACCAAATGAGCAAAAACCGGAAATATTGAATCCGGAAAAAAACAAAATTACAAAACCAAATGTCTAACTAACCATTTTATGCAGGGGGGAAGTCCCCCCACTTAAATATTCCAACTCCAAGATTGCACTACATTGAAGTGAAGGGAAGAATTTCCGTTTTTGACCATTTGGTGTCGCCCAAATGGTGTTCACTGTTTTTGTGTTTCGATCAGATAATATCGACCCATCAAATCAACTGAATAATTAAAGAAGCCCAAAAATAAAAGGAACAGTGCATTTCTAACTAGTTCCATAAAATCACTGTATAAAAATCATTGTGTTTAAAAAGCATTATTAAAAGGCTCAAAAACCTACAAAGAATAAACATTCAAACATATTAGTACATAATAAATACATGTCTATAAAAATAATTTAAGTAATTAATATATAAAAAATCCATATATAAATGTAGTGCTTTATATTTAAAACCTAATAGCACCATCAAGTCAATAAAGTTGTGAATTACAACTTGGCAGATCTTAATTTTAACACAGGCTTCAGAGATACATTTTCATTCAGACCAGGGTATGCATTTGATTCTAAAATTAATTGCCAATATAGTTCCCTATATTCAAGTAGAGTTTCCCAGGGACCACCCCTGGGATCTATAGGTAATACTTCTATAGCATAAAAAACAAAATTGGCATTAATACAAGTTTGATTATGTCTGTACAAAGCATTGTTAATATTTTTCTTTCTGATGTCATACATGTGTTCATATTATTACCATCTATTTATATTAAGTAATACGTTTTGAAAGACTTCATCAATAAGGGTGAATATGTTAAATGACTGAGTGCTATAATCTTTTACTGAGATTTTATATATGATACATCCTACTTTACTATGGTTGAATTGCTTGTCATTTATCTTTCATGTAAATATTAATTGCTTATACAATAAGTAGACATTTATATTAAATTAGAATTCTGTCTAATCTACAATAGTACTATAGCTGTTCAAAATAATATAAATGTTGCTTATTCCTATTACAAATATTCTCCATATGATAATTCAATTTATGGAGCTCAAATCTTCTGGATTATCAAGGTATGAGAGATAATCTGATGGATTTAGGTTTATCCATCAGATTAGGAATGATTTTCATTCCATGGCTAGTGTGGATCTTAGTTTTGTTAATGTTTATTAATTTAAATTTATTTCACAAAAACATTTTTAGTATGCCTGACCAAAACATTACTTTATTGGTAAACACTCAAAGTATAAAACTGACAGTTTTCTTTAAAAGCTCAAACATACACTTTATAGTTATCAGAGGAAAATGTTTAATAGTCACAATAAAACAAAAAAATACATAGTCTAAATAACTTAATATGGATTTAACTTTATTATCTTTAAATACCAATGGCTTAAACAATCCTAGTAAGAGATCAAATCTGCTGAAATATTTAAAACTGAACAAAGTACAAATTGTTTTCCTTCAAAAAACTCATTTCAAAACAAATGCCAATTACAAATGAAATTCTAAGGAATATATGATATTGCCACAAGCCACATATAAGACAAAGACAAAAGGGGTAACAATTTTATGGAAAACAAATGTGATTAACCCAGACATCATTTATAAGTATGAAGATAAAGAAAGCCTTATGGCATTAGTAATAGTTAAATATAATGACAGTATATTGACCCTAGCCAATCTATACTGGTTCCCAGGCATTGGATCAGGAACTGTTAAAAAATGCTTGGATTTCATTTCCAATAATTATAAAGGCAACTTAATATTAGGAGGAGATTTTATTTATTTATTTATTTATTTATTTATTTATTTCAGTTTGATTACCGGGAAAGTTCACTGGGCCATGAAGTGCCCATTTTCAGTGGAGGCCCGGGGAAAAAAGCTTCATAAACAATACAATACAATAAGGGTTACAGAGTGTTGAAGGAAAATACAAGAGTAAAATTCATACAATTAGGAGTTTCAAAGCGATACAATACCATAAGGGTTACATAGTGTTAAAGGTAAAATACAAGTGTAAGATTCATACAGTCAGGAAATGCAAATGCATACATGTACATCATAAGACACAGTTTTTTTCCCCCATGGCAACATGGCAATACTGATATTTACATACCTGGAGTCAAGTGAGAAATTTGCTTGATCTGTGACAGTCAGCAAGTCTAATTTGGGAGAATAGAAATAAAAGCTTGAGGGAAGAATGGAGCAGGGAGTATAGAGAGCTCAGTGGGGAAAATTCCCTAGATATTATGTAGGGTGAAAGCAGGAACATTTCCATTTGGATGACAGGTATTGGAACAGTTGGGCCTTGAAGGATTCTGGGTTAGGTATTGTCCTAAGTGAGGGAAGGAGAGAGTTCCATTTCTTACCTAGAGAGAAGGAGAGTAGAAGCTGGCCAGTGGGATGTTTGGGTTTGTGGATGGAGATTAAGTTTTGGTGTTCAGACCTCAGAGATCGATTTGGGATGTATGGTGGAAGGATGTTAGTTAAGGCTGGGCATTTATCTGGGTAGAATATTAGTCTGTGAGCAGTGGTTAGTTGGAGATAGTCTAGGTGGTTGGGGAGCTCTAGCCAGTTCAGGGATTGTAGGGTAAGGCAGTAGTGAGTTGAGGTTTTGGATTTACTGGCAAATTTGGAGATCTTGTTATAACAAATTTCAAGTTTTGAGGTGTTGGAAGCAGACAGATTGGATAGAAGAGGGGCTCCATAAAGTAGAAGGGTAGCAGGTAGGTAATTGCCAAGGTATGCCTAGAGGAGTTGGAGAGAAAGTGGTTATCCCTGTAGAGCATACCTAACTTTTGGTGGGTTTTCTTTATGTTTTGTTGTATATGGATATCGAATTTAAGTTGTTCATCTATAGTAATGCCAAGAAGTTTTGCAGAAGGGACCACTTCTATAGCAGTGTTGGTTTGGCTTAGGACTTTGAAAGCATTTTTGTCAAAGGAGAAAGCCCTGGAGGGAGGGAAAAGTAGAATTTTAGATTTATTCGAGTTGAGAGAGAGATGATTTTGGTGCATCCAGTTCTCTGTAGTGGAAAAAGCTATTTGTGTTTTAGTCAGAAGTTCAAGAAGGTTAGAGGTGGCACAGACTAAGGTAGAGTTGTCAGCGTATTGGATAATTGTGGTATCAGGGGTGACAGTGTGAAGGTTATTAATAAAGATGTTGAAGAGCATGGGTCCAAGGATGGACCCCTGGGGAACGCCGGTAGGTGTTGGCAAGAAGGAGGAGGTAGAGTTCTTCCATCTGACAGCTTGAGTTCTGTCTGATAGGTAACTGGAGAACCAGGATAGAGTAGAAGGGGAGAGATTAAGGTTGGCGAGATGAAAGAGAAGGTGTGTGTGGGAGATGGTGTCAAAAGCTTTAGAGAGATCTAGCAGTACTGTGGATACTAGAAGTCCAGAATCTCAGGCTCGATTGACTGTTTCTAGGAAGGATAGTAAGGCAGTTATGGTGCTGTGGCTGGGGAGGAAGCCGTGTTGGGTGGGTGTTAGTAGCTGATTTTGACTTAAGAAAGGCAAAAGTTGGTGGTGGACACATTTTTCTAGAATTTTAGATATTGGAGAGAGTAGGGAAATGGGGCAGAAGTTGGAAATAGTGGTGTTTTGCCTCCTTTGTGAAGAGGTAGAATGAAGGCTGAATGCCAAAGTTTGGGTACATACGACTCTTTTAAGGATCTGTTAATTAGGATACAGATGGGGAGGGCAATACCTTTGACAGCACATTTGAGGAAGGAGGAGGAGATGTTGTCAGGGGCATTAGAACATGGCTTTAGTTTGGATAAGAGCCTTTTTATAAAATGGTTGAAACTGGTTTGAGCTGGAAATTAAAAGGACAGTTATTATGGTTGTTGGGTGTTAAGGAAAGAGAGTTGGGTGGATTATTGCTTGGGAAAGTTTTGGTTAGCTTAGCTATAGTTTCAGTAAAGAAAGAGTTGAAGTGAGAGCTCAGCTCCATGTCAGTTAAACAAGGGTCAGGGCAAGGATTATTCCTGGACCCTGGATGGAGAAGGGAATTAACAGAATTCCAGAATTGTTTTGGGTTCTTATTATTGTTGGACTGAAGTTTATTTTAGTAGTTCTTTTTGTCCAAGGTGATTAGTTTTTTTACTTGGTTGCGGAGTTGGGTGTATTGGAGCAAGGTGGAAGACAATTTATTTTTCTGATAAAGCTTCCAGGATTTGTCCCTGTGACGCATGATTTGTTTTTTTTCTTTGGTCAGCCAAGGAGCAGAATTGGCTTTAACTCATTTGTTTCTTAGTGGGGCTAGGGAGTTAAGAGTATTTAGGAAGACAGAGTTAAAATGTTCTACAGCATTGTCAAGGGGAAGAATGTTTAGGATTTGCCAGTTAATTTGTTTAAAAATGTTTGAGAAAATTGTGGGGTTAAAGTTGCTAAGATTACGAGTTTGAATGTAGTGGTGTTGATATTGATTGGAGTTAGCTGACCTATGAATGAAAGCAGGGAGATGGTCACTAAAGGTATCAGAGATAGTGCCAGAGAGAATTATTTTGTTAGGCTGGGAGACTAGAATCCAGTCTATGGTGGACCCTGGGGGATGGTTTTTGTTAGGACGAGTTGTTGAATGGATTACTTGGGTGAAGTTGTAGAGGTTAATGGATAGGGAGGGGGAAGGTGTGTTGATTTTATTCCAATCAATATTGACATCATCTAGAATGTAAGTTTCATATTTTATTTCAGTTGAGGCCCAGTGAAGAATATTTTCAAGGGTAGAGATGTTGTCGCCTGGGGAGATATATAAGGAAATAATGCAGATATTCTTATGTTTATTTTGTCATAGGAGACTCGCTGTTAGTTCAGAATTTTTGAATTGAGGGGTTGTGATTTGAAGAGGGATTAGGGAGAAAAGGTTAGAGTAGATTAGAGCAGAGCCTCCACCTTTTTTATTAAATCGGTCGCTTCTGAGGATGTGGAAACCAGGAGGCAAGACTTCAGAGTCAGCAATATGGGGTTTTAGCCAGGTTTCAGAGATGGCTAAGATGTCAGCTTGGTTGTGGTTAATCCATGCTTGTAGTTGGTGTACTTTGTTGTTAAGGCTCTGGGCATTGATAGTGAAGAACTTAAGAGTGTTAAGAGAGAAAGCACAAGAAGAAGCGGAAGGGGGGAGAGGGTTATTTGTAGTAAGAGAAGTAGGGGGTGGGGGGAAGGAGTTGTTTGTAATGAGGCAGGGGCCGGGGTTAGGATGGATATCTCCAGATAAGGCTAGGACATTACTGGATGTAACTTTTAGCCTTTTAGGTTTGTATAGTAGGAAGTTGTTTGGGGCTAGCAGTAGTTTAAGAGTGAAAGTTTTTATTGAGGTGGAGAAGAGTTTAGGATGGAATAGGTGCAGTAGATTAGGAGGAATGAAAGAGGGGGGTATGGAATGGAAGTGGGTGAATATAAGAGGTTGCAGTTTAGTGCAAGGGGTAGTTTGACTAGAAGGAAGGAATGGGGGAGCTTTGGAAGAGTAAGAGGTAGCATGGTAAAAAGGAATTAGCAGTATGAGAAAGGAACAAGGGATCTGGAAAGTGTAGAGGATTTAGGAGGGCATGTTTAGAATGGGGAGAAAAGAAGGGAGAAATGTAGTGGAAGAGAACAGGCTGTTTGTGGAGGAGTGGTAAAGAAGTAGAAGGGGTTATATTAAATTGTAGAGAGGAGAGGAGGAGATTGTGTGTAGAGAGGGTGTAAGATGGTGGAGTGGGAGGAGTAAGAGTGGGAGGGGTGATAAGAAGAGGACTATGATTAGTTAATTGATTTGGATGGGAGGTGTAATAAGGAGAGGATAGAGATTGGTTAATTGATATGGGTGGGAGGAGAATGTGAAGAATAAATGTAGAGGTGCAGGGGGTGAGTGAGATTTGGGGGCAGGGTAGGGCGAACAAAGCAGGTAGAGCCAAAGGAAGGAGAATGTGAGGAAAACAATCAGTAGAGTGTGAGAACCAGAAGGTAAGTTTGGAGAGATGTGCAGGAGGATTGAAAGACTTACAGAGAAGTAGAGTAGTGGGTAGATATCTGGATGGAAGACAGTAGAAGAAGATAAGAGGCTTTATGAAGGATAGAGAAGGGGAGTTTGTGGAGTAAAATGAGGATATGTGGTCCTGGGACAGTAGTGGGGAGTGAGCAGAGGAAGAAATGTCGAGGACTGTGTAGGGGAGATAAGGTAAGAGTGGGTGAAGTTAGTAGAGACAATAAGCAGGTAAAGGAGCGCCACCTAGTGGCCAGTCAGTTTGAAGTAGCAAGATCCCCTGGGAGAGATATCAGGTTAGGGGAAGGAGTGGGCTATTGTAGACTGGGATATGGGTGTAGATATAAAGGGGGGAATTGGGTGTGGATATAAAGGGGGGAAAAGGGTTTTTAAGTGACAAAGAAAGGGGAGCTTAGGCTGCTGGCTAACCTGGCAGGGAAGCACTCAGCAACCTAGAAGAACTTATGTACTATCTTTAATTATTACAAAATGTTAAAGCTGTACACATACTTTCACTAAAATTCTTTGCTGGGAAAGACACTCAGGGAGCAGATGGGAGTTCAGTTATTTTGATTTAATTTTCCTTTTCTGGGGGTTCTATCAAGCACGTCTGGTTTGGTATGTTTAGGAGGTTACAGCAGGATAGGCAGGAGCCCAAGTTTCACTAAAATTCCTTGCTGGGAAGGACACTCAGGGAGCAGATGGGAGTTCAGTTATTTTGATTTAATTTTCCTTTTCTGTGGGTTCTATCAAGCAATATTAACATTTGAAGATAGACTACAGTTAATAAAAATGGTTTTACTACCCAAGATTCTAGATATAGTTTTGGCAATACAACTGTTACTGGAAAGGAATATACCCAAAGGAATAAACTCATGACTAATAAAATTGTTATGGTTTCCCAAAAGAAACAGAATTGCTTTAATACATCATATCAGACCATGGAAACAGAGAGGATTAAACGTTCCTGATATAGAAACATATATAAAAGTGTCAATATCTAAAACAATCTCAGATTGGATAAGTCCAAATTATTCTGCAAATTGGAAAGAATTACTAACTTTAATATCAATAAATGAATTTGATTTACAAAACAAATTTCAAATAACAGATAAAAACAATTTGCTATGACACATACTGTGTAGTAGTATAGCAATAATCCATGGCTGGGTGTGGATAATGCTGTATTTACCCAAGGTTGGCATGGTTTGGCCATGAAAGTGAATCCCGAGTGACCAAACAAAGCCAACTGTGGGTAAATACAGCATTACCCACACCCAGCCATGGGTTATTGCTATTATACAATGGTGTTTGTTTTGTGTTGTGCTATGTTTGTGTTGCTATTTAGGTTTTTATTTGCTTTCATTTGTATTGTTGCACTTTGTCTGTGATAAAATAGCAAACACTTTTAGTTTATGTTTATTGTTTATTTTATTTGTCTTTTTATTTAAATACAAGTTGTTATTAATTTTTCAAGAGTTGTCAGGAAATAATTATATAAGTAAATATACTATTTAAAGCTTTTGGTATGTCTTACTGTTGCAGTTTATTTTATATTTCTATACTGCCTCTGACTTGATTGTTGTCTATGTTCACATGAAGCTTTAAAACTATATTTACTTATATAATTATCTCCTTACATCTCTTGAAAAAATGAATAACAACTTGTATTTAAATTAAAAGAAAAATAAACAATAAACATGAAGTAAAAGTGTGGGACTATTTTATCTCTGAAAAAAAGTAAATGGTGTGTTATCTGTAGTGTTGCTTGATGTTTCTAAATGCAGGGAAGTAGTTTCTATCCATCCATTGCAACAGCTTTTTTCATTTTTGCATATGCCGTAAAGGTGTCACTTATACAGTGATAATTGTTTGAAGCCAAGGTTTATCTCTGGGTCACTGTTTCTGCTGTGGTAGTTCATTCACAGTGCAAACTCCACACAGTAAGTCCTTGTAGGTTTTTATTAACCATCCATTTTGTGTCACATAGCGGTAAGGTTTACATCGCCGGTTGGGTATTAGTGTTATGGTAGTTCATTCATAGTTCAAACTTGCGTGCACAGTAACTCCTTGAAGTTTTCTGTTATTATATTTCTAATGTGCATTTAGCTTGCAAATATTGTGCATACGTAATGTTTTTTGTGTGGTCTATGCCTCATCTGCTTTGTTAAAAGTTTTGTTAGAAAATTGTATGTCAGACATTGGAAATTGCAGTTGTCTGTGTAATCGAGAGGAAGTGAATCAGGGAGATTGCAATTTTACAAAAAAAAAAAAAAAAAAAAGCACCCACAGCTGGAGTTTCCACACTTTTGATATTTTGGATATGTGCGGTTGTCGATGTAATTTGGAGTAGTCTAGAAATAAAAAAAACTTGTAGTGTGTGCGCAGCATGGAAGCATGGTCTACTTCAACTGCTTTTTATTAAAGGGATGATCTTTTCTGTCTGGAGATACGAAACAGCCACTCTATGATGCATTAGCAGCCGGACTTTTTCTTGTTAGTTTATTCTGGATTTATAACGAGCACGCTGGCTGGATTGACCAATCAGCATGCACGTTTTTTGTGCTTTACAATGTTCCATTGTATAATATGCAATATAGCATAAATAAGTCCACTAAAACTTGTATGATTAATTATTACATTGACTAATTTAAGAAAATTATTAACTTGTAGTGTGTGCGCAGCATGGAAGCAAGGTCTACTTCAACTGCTTTTTATTAAAGGGATGATTTTTTTCTGTCTGGAGATACGAAACAGCCACTCTATGATACATTAGCAGCCGAACTTTTTCTTGTTAGTTTATTCTGTATTTATAACGAGCACGCTGGCTGGATTGACCAATCAGCATGTACTTTTTTTGTGCTTTACAATGTTCCATTGTATAATATGCAATATAACATAAATAAGTCTACTAAAACTTGTATGATTAATTATTACATTGACTAATTTAAGAAAATTATTAATGCAAATATAGATTTAAAAATATTGTTTGATCTTTTAACACCATTCATATATATAAAGAGCTATCCACATAAAATATACAGAGAAATAATTAATTCCTGGGAACAGAAAGGATTTGTTTGTTGGTTTCAATGTATCAAAGAACTAAAAGTTCTGGATATGTAAACAACAGAAACAACATACAAAACTCCACAACAAGATTGGCTAACTATGCAAAGCATTCTGATGTATTTGCAAGATTTATGCAGAATAATTAGTAATTCTTCATTTAAAGAAATACCTAAACTTACGAAATACCTATATGAAATCATATATAATGATTATGACATGGGAAATAGTATTTTGAAATTTTACAATATATTGATAAATTATAAAACAACACCCAAATCCTCATACTAGAATTATATAACAAAAGGGCACTCATTACAGTTAACTGAAGAAATTAAATCAAATATTTTATTATCAATAAAACATACATCTTTTACACAATACTGGAAAGTTTTTAATTAGAAATGCTTGCACAGAGAATTCTTAACTCCAGATAGAATTACTAAAATGAATTCTTCCACAAAGGGAATATGTTGGAGGTATGAGCAAATACACAGTGCAGAATGGAATCACATTTTTTTTCGACTGTGTTAAAATTAAGCCATTTTGGAATGGTATTAAAAACTTTTTACATGCTTTATTTAATGAATCATTTAACTTATCTAAAGCTCTAGTATTATTGAATGTGTATGAAGGTCCTCATTTGAATGAGTCAAATATGTATCTAGTATGGACAATACTTGTAGTCTCAAGAAAGTGTATAACAAGAAGATGGAATACAAACACAATACCGACTTTGGAAGACTTCTACTGAAGACCAGGGCATTGTTGGAAACTAAAATTAAAGAATTAAGGATTCATCCTAAGCCATTTATTAACAATCCATGGAAAAAAGTCTTATCATTGATTGACACTTTACAATAACTGAACAGATACATTCTAACTGGATTGTTATACATATAAAGTAATTGTATATACCGAACTCTGTTATAGTGTCAGGCTGATGTAAATAGTGTACATAGTTATTTAAGATGTTATATACAAATACTATGGAATCTATTCAACTGTATTTGAATAATAAAACATTTTTGAGGAAAAAAAAAGGATACATCTGAACATCATGGTTTTGGGTAATTTTAACTACCCATCCATTGACTGGGGAAATTACTCATGTGGAAACTCACTTGACCAAAGGTTCCTCACCTTCATTAACTCTAATGCCCTGGACCAGCTAGTTGAATCCCCCACAAGAGGTGCCAACATCCTGGATTGGGTGCTTATCAATACAGTGGACCACTGTAGCACCCCCATTGTGAGGCCTTCCCTGGTGGGATCTGACTACAAATCAGTCTCATTCGAAGTTTCTATCACACCTGTCCCCCCCCCCACCGTAACACAAATTAAACTAAAACACTTCCCAAAACAGATTATAACCTCTTATAGGATGAAATAACTAGCTTTACTGCACCTCCTCCCCCAGATGGAACTGTCAACTATGCCGAGTTCTACACAAATGCTTTATACAAACACCTGAACAACTGCATTAATGTGACCATACCTGATAGGACCAAAACAAGCTCCTTGAGGAAGAGCAAACCTGTCTGGTGGACAACTGACATTAACAGGCTTTACAATAAGAGGAAGAAATTTCTGTCTAAAAGTAAGAGAGAGCAAGCCCCAAACTGGAAACACTCCCTCCTCAGCTTTAACAAGCAAATAAGATTCCTTGTGAAGTCCTCCAAAGCTAACTACAAATCCAAATTAGCACCCTCAACTAAGGACAAACATAAGGTGTTCTTTAGTTACATCCATAACCTAAAAGGAAAGCTCAGATATCTGCTGAACTGGTAGTTAATGATACCACATATACCGACCCTGTGGATATTGCTAACCTGCTAGCTGACAGGTTCTGTGAAAACGTTACTCTCCTTTCCCACTGCACTTACTCCAAAACATCCCTACCACCTGCTCTCTACCTTGTATCTCTAAAGAGCATGTTGTGAATGCCCTCTGTAAGGTAAAAAACACAGCATCCATGGGACCTGATAACATTCCAGGCTGCTTCCTAGGCTCAAACAAGGATTAGCAATGCAGTTGGGTACTTTTTTCAATCATAGTCTAATCACTAGCTTTGTCCCAGCTGAATGGAAAAAGGCCACCTTTATCCCCTTGCACAAAGGTGGTGCTTCTACTGACTTTGGAAACTATAAACCTATTAGCCTGACTAGCCTTACCTGCAAGGCCATGGAGAGAATCATTATGGATCTTATCAACAAAAACATTGGTATACTCCAAACACTTCACCCTACTCAATTTAGATTTGTCAAAGGGAGATCATGCTTGTTCAACCTGGTGGACTTCTTCAAGACAGTTACCAAGGCCCTTGATGAGGGGAAAACTATGCGAACAGCCTACCTAGACTTAGCCAAGGCTTTTGACACTATCCCACACTCAGTCATAATTGACAAACTCACCCAGCTACATATAAACCTGTATATCATTAGATGGGTTGCTAACTGGCTCACTGATAGAACCTATATAGTCAAAATAGGGGAATCCACTTCCAACAGCAGATCTGTAACCAGTAGTGTTCCACAGGGATCAGTCCAGAGACCTCTACTGTTTGGAATCTATTTCTCTGAAGTGCAAGCTAAAACTAAAGGTCTGTGGCTGAAAAACTGAAATGCCACACTTGTGGTGGAAAACCAAGAAAGCTAGAGACTCTGAAGTCCAAAATCACTCTTTAATGTATAAAATACATATAACAGTCAAGTGCATTTGTCCCGCAAATAATGGAACTTCATCAGAACCATTAACAAAGTAATAACATCAATTTAAATAGTCTCCAACCCATTATGTGACTTAAAAACACATTTAAAAAACATGTTTAAAAATATCTAGAAAGTAATCATACAAACACTCTTCAATAACAGTTACAAACTCAAAAAATAAATTCAAATAAACAATCTTAAAACTAAAACTCTATGATGAAACCTATAAAACTTGAGCCCTCATCTTTAATACAGGAGCTATAGATATGTTATCATTAATGCCAGGAAATATTGTGGCATTAAGACTAACCTGCCACCTTAAATTGCTTATTTCAATAGTGTTCTCCAAACCCCCCCCCTTATACTTCTTTTTATTATCTGTAATATCCCAAATAAAAGTTATCAGAGAGCTGGGAACAGAATAAAGTATGTCTGTAAAGTGCATTTGACTTTCTATCTCAATAGCATACAAATGCTCATATATATATATATATATATATATATGTATCCATAATGATCTTACTGCCTTTCCAATATAGAAAAAAACACACACCTGACATATGGCAAGATAGACTAAAACCCTACTGGCACAATTACCCCTGGATAACGTCAGGTGCTGTGGGGGGTTCCCAATAATAACACTATTGTCCTGGAAAATAAATTTATAATAATTACACATTCCACAACTTGAAGTGCCTTGCTTCTGTGTATTAATACTCATGATTAGATGTTCTAAAAAGTATTTAATATTATGACCTGTTTTATACAGAAAAGTAGGTCTATCTCCTAAAATATGGATAAACTCCATATTCATGTTAAACATAACCCAATTCTTTACTAAGATGTCCTTCAGATTCCTACCTATATCCCCAAAATTAATTATCATAGAATTGGTGAAAGATCTTCCACCAGGCTTAATTCCAGAATGAGTGATAAGATCTTGGGTTCCCAATAAAGGTTATATCTGGTGCCCTATCCTTCTAGCACCTCTTTCCCAACTGCTTGAAGCAGTCCCTGAGGGTAACCTCTATGCTAGAGCATTGTGTATAACCCAATTAACTCTGATTTAAAAGGGTCTATATTACATCGTCAAACTCACAGGAGTTCAAACAATGTAATATCGAACCATGAAGTTCGAAACCCAAGAATTATGAAAACACAGAACAGGAATTTTTTTCCCAGGGAAAAAAAATCACTGTTCTGGTACAAAAAAACCCCACTTACACTTTAAACTTATACACCCCCATACTTAAATATACCAACTCCAAGAATGCACCACAGTGGAGGAAATAGTAAAGCCCTGAAAATGGCCCACCAATTTTTTTTTTCCCTGGGAAAAAAATCAGTGTGGCATGGCTAAGCTATTTTCGTATATTGAACATTTGGGTTCCATATTACAATGTTCGGACTCCTGTGAGTTTGACATTGTGATATAGACCCATTTAAAAGACCCAACGTCCAAACACATTCTCACTGCTCGAATAAACTGCCCTTTAATGATATTCTTTTTAGTATATCCAGGATGGCAGCTTCTAAAGTCCAAGTAACTGTTTGAAAATGTAGGTTTTCTCAACAGTTTGGAACCAAATTTGTCCTGTGTCTTATTTTTAAAAATAGCCACATCAAGGTAACTGACACTATTGTCTGAATGTGTATATGTAAATTTAAAGAAAACACTAATTGAATTTATGTATCTCACAAACTCTTCTTTTTCATCATTGATCTCTTTTCAAACAACAATAATGTCATGTAAAAACTGTAAATAAGTGTACCAAGAATTGTTAAATTTGGACTTAAATATGTGTTTTTTCTGACAGGTCTACAAGACAAGATTGGCAAATATTGGGCAGCAACTTCCACCCATTGGCACCCCTTTTACCTGTCTAAAAAACTAATTTTTCAAAAATGAGAATCATCTCCATAGCTTAACAAAATGTATCAGGATAGGGGTAAGAGATGTAACCTCACAAATTGCTTTGTGAAACAACTCTAGTCCTTCCTTATGGGGAATTGAGGTAAAAAGGTCAACCACATCGATGGTAGAAAATCACACCCTATCTGTATAATATTCCTGTTTGATTTTGGACAAAGAATCCCAAGAATCTTTTAACGAGTAGTCAATAGGTTGGTTAGTGTCAAGTACCAATCTAGCCACAAACATACCCAAAGGATAAATAAAACTATTGTTAGCAGCCACTATTAATCTGTAAGGTGAAGAGTACATGTTTTTGTGCACTTTGGGGATTCCAAACACTGTTGGAATCAAATGATACTCATTAATTGCACCTTAGTATACGGCATCTTCAAGGAACAGTTTGATTTTCTTCTGCACTACTGCAATTTCATTGTTAGAAATCTATTCATATTTAGCCATATCATGTAGTAGAGATGAGATCTCATAATTGTAAATATGCTTGTCTACAATGACAATCCCCCTCCCTTGTCAGGCTTCATAATGCACAAAGAATTATTACTCCTAAGCTCTCTAAAAAGATATTCCTCCTTCCAAGTCATATTATACTGTTTCCTTTTTGACTGGTGGTATACTTGGTAAATTTCCTGTGTGCAAAGTTTTTCAAAACTCCCAATGATAGGGTGGAGTGGTGGGTTGAACACACCTTTTTTCTTAAAACTATTACAATATGAATAATTCCCCACATCTTGATTTTTGAACATAATCTGTAAGTTTAATTTACAGGTCTAAAGTTTCAGTTCTGTCAAAACTTCAGATATATCCATTCTTATTGAGGGAATAAATGTAAACCCTTTTTGAAACAAAGAAAATATGTTTTTGAAATCACTAAATCAGTGTAGTTAAAAATATTAAAACCACCAAAGCTTAGCATCTTTCCATCAAAAGCTGAAATAATCTCATTCGGTGCAGCCAACTCAGTTAGTACTAATTCCCGCTATTCTTCCTCCAAAACAACCTGTGTACCCTGTTCTTCTTATGTACTGGGGTGTGTGAATGTTCTAAAAAATTCCTGTCCTTATTCTTGTTTTTATTAAAGATCCTTTCAGATTGCCAAAGTTGTGGGAACTCTTGTTTAAAAACCTCCTCATCTACCCTACCCAAATTAACTGTAATATGATGGTAAATTAACTTAAAGCTATTATCACCTTTGTTGCAACCCACTATAGCTGCCCTTAAAGGACTACTCTCATATTCTATATCATCTGAATTTGGTGGCTCAAAGTATGCTTTTGGAAGTGGGTATTCCTTGTTTTCCTTGTATTCAAACTCATCCCTCACTAACATTTTTGCTTACGTGCTAAGTTAGTTTTTAATTGTTGTCTAACTCTCATAAAAATGTTATCATATTTAGGTACATAATTATGAAACATTGAATCATTAATAATGCCCGTGTTCAATTTATCAACTTCTTCCAGGAGTTCGTCAATCTTATGCTGGTCCAATCTGATAACAAATTGCATTAATTCAATTCCATGTCTATCAACCATAGCTAAAAGTTCACTGAGTTCTCCGTGGCCCATAAGCAACCCATTAGGAAATTTATACTTCCTTAATCCTTTAGGAACACTTTGAACTTTAATGCATTTAGATAAGAATGCATTGTCACATTGTAAATTACATACCTTAGCTAACATAAGATCGAGATCATTGAGCCTAATTTGTAAATTGGATGTAGTTGCTTGGCAAACAATCCCATTCAGTGCAAATTCCATGTTCAACCAATTGCAAAAATGAGAACTGCGGCCATTATTATCTTCTTCCTCGTGTTTTGTCTGCCCACATGGAATAGAATCCGGCAATGAACGATTTACATTTGAAATGTTCTCTCTCGAGACTTCACTTCTCACTCTAACTTCATTTCTGATAGGATGACCTCTTTGTGATCCCATCACAAGGGCTGTTGGGAATTGTAGTCTATCTCAACTGTTTTGAAGTTGACTGAATTACTGTGTTAATATTTTAACCAGCTGAGTTAATTTCCCAACATAACCAGTCTGAGAATTATCCATTAGGTTTTGTGAAACTGGAACAGCATTGCTGTTGTCTGGCAAAGAACACATACTGGTATTTAATTCCATCTGGAAAAGACTGTACAGGTGAAAAAAAGTATATGTAGTAAGTTCAAGAGTAATGATTTAATGGCTAATTCCTGGTACTCTTGCCCACTGTCATGCTTCAAAAGAGTAACTTGTAAAAACAACCAAGCATGAAACGTGTGACAACAACAAAAAACAAGAAAAAATGAAATGCCACACTCATGGTGGAAAACTAAGAATGCTAGAGACTCTGAAGTACAAAATCACTCTTTAATGTATAAAATACATATAACAGTCAAGCACTTTCATTCCGAAAATAACGGAACATCATCAGAACTGTTAACAAAGTAATCACATCAATTTAAATAGTCTCCAACCCATCATGTGACTTAAAAACACATTTAAAAAAGATGTTTGAAAACATCTAATAAGTAAAAATTCAAACACTCTTGAACAACTGTTACAAACTGAAAAATAAATTCAAATAAACAATCCTAAAACTAAAACTGTATGATGAAACCTATAAAACTTGAGCACTCATCATTAATACAGGGGCTATAGATATGTTATCATTAATGCCAGGAAATATTGTGGCATTAAGTCTAACCTGCCACCTTAATTCGCTTCTTTCAATCATGTTCTTCCAAAAACCACCTCTTATACTTCTTTTTATTATCTGTAATATCCCAAATAAAAGAGTTGTTGGGGGGCTGGGAACAGAATAACTCATGTTTTAAAGTGCATTATTTTGGTTTTCTCTCTTAATGGCATACAAATGCTCCTATATACATTTCTGTAATGATCTTACTGTCATTATCTGTGGCTAAAAAGTTTGCTGATGACTGCAAACTGAGAGCAGTCATAGACTCTCCAAACAATGTCAACATCCTACAAGAGGGTCTTACACAAACAAATGACTGGTGCCAAAGTCATGACCTTAAACTCAATGCAAGAAAAATGTATTATCATCCTTTCATTAAGAGTGATGTTCCTGCTAACTATCACAAAAGTAACAACACTCTAAGTACGTACTCAGTGGAGAGAGACCTGGGCACACAGGTTGACAGCAACCTTACCTTTGATCACCATGTCTCCACAGTGGTAAGAAGGGCATTCTATATTGTTCATCTCATAAATAAGGGCATTGCCTCCATAAAAAAAGAAGTTATAACCTCCCTGTACTCTTCCCTCATCAGGCCAATAATTGAGTACAATGCCCCTTTTGGTATGTACCTTTCCAAGCACCTGCAGCAATTGAAGAGACCACAAAGGTTCCTCACAAGGAAAATTCAAGGTCTTTAGCATCTGTCCTACGAGGATCGTCTGACATCACTGTCACTTTATTTTGTTTCATACAGACTACTCAGAGGTGATCTCTACCTTGCATATAAGGCAATCTTTGACCCTGCTTTAATGGAAATGCTGCATATCTGTAAGTCAAATGGTACATGGGGTGCTCCCTCAAATGGCCTTAACCTGGTATGTGACATTAATAGAACTTGCTGGAGAGACAGATTTGTTTCCCAGAGGTTACACCACCTTTGGAACAGACTCTCACGTCATGTCAAACACAGCACCTCACTGGCCCTCTTCAAACACAATCTGGAATTGGATGGGTAAATATAAGTTCACCCCAGGGGTTCCAACTATGTCCCTCTTGGATAGAGGTGATAGGTGCTGATCATGGAAATAAGGGTAAAACTTGGCTAGGCTTTTAAGTTCCCTAGGGTCATTAGTCTAGTAACCTCCTATGATCCTATATGGCTCCATTCCATTTCTCCCCGAAGGCTGCTAATATTTTTTAGTTTTAGGAAAGAAAGGGGCATCTCCTAAAGAGACAAAAGTACTTTTTCTTTCAATAGAAAAATTCTTAATCTTGCTGGAAGTAAAATGTGAGAGTTAATACCATATTATTAGGAACTTTACCAGTGGTAAGAAAGTTTTCATTTTTGCCATTACTTTGTATGAGTAGTCAATCAAAATCCAATGGCAAAACTATTCATTTTCAAAACAGTAGTTGCTAAAGCAGTCATAATAACAAGTTCTTTGTCCTGATGGAAGATAGATTTATCATTTATAGAGGTGAGAGACTAGACCAGTGGCACAGAGAGGTAAAGCCCTGACTATGACTTAGGTGACCTGAGATCGATTGGTGGCTCTGGTATGCTAATGTCTCTCTAGTGGAGGCCAGGGCTCAGAGACAGCCATAGGGATTGGGATGAGTGGCAGGATAGACAGTATAGTGCACATCCCTTAGGGGTAGCAGGAGTTACATGCCATAGTTTCCTCATGCCCAGACACCTGTACCATGATGCTAACCATGTGGGTGGGTGGGTGGGGGGCTACTGGACTACAAAATTTCTAGATGCCGCAAATGACAGCAGCACTCCAAATCCTCAACCTAAGTCTCAGATGAGAGAAGATTAGTGCATAAGTTGAGGCCTCAGATGGCAGGAAGGACAAGCCTACTTTGTGGGGAGAAAGACTTCATGGTTGGGGATACTGGACAAAAAAAGCAATTGTAGACATGTGAGTGTCTCCTTTCTTTGTTGAATATTTTGTGAGAGATCTGTGAGCTCTCTATATACCATAGGACAAACCCTCTTGAAGGTTTAACACTTTGAATCTGGCAGGTGATGATGTTAACCATATTTTCTCTCTCCATTTTCTCAGACTCAGCATAAATCCTTGATTTTTTCCACTCACCTGGTTTTGTAGATCAGCTACCTTATCTAGTAGCTAATTATTTTGTTTTACACAAATTAGTGTCATTTTTTTGTACATTCAGGATTCTGCTAATGACATTTAAACTTGTTTCTGCATCATTGTTATGAGAATTTGCTGGGTCATAGTTTTAGAAATTTGAAGTTTAAACTGTTTGCTGTCATCCTGTTCTGTACAGTATACCTTATTATCCACAGTGCCCATTTTTAAGAATAATTCTTGTATGGACAGCATTATCTTCTGAAATTCTTCATTGTACAAATGGTCTCTTGTCGGTAGTTTTGGAAATCAACATCTTAAGGTGGACTTTGGGAGAACTTCTGACAATAATTTTTTGAAATATGTTTTGTCAGATATAATTTGATCATGAGACAAAATAAAAGCTTTTTTTCCCTTTTACTTAAAGTAAAAGCTTGATCAAGATTTATAATAAATTCCTCTCAAAAATCTTTCTAATAGTACAGAACAACTAAAATCTGCTGCACTGAAACCACCATCTTGGTAGGCATCATTTATTTCCTTTGGATTGTATATAATCTGTCTGCCATCACTGATGTTGCAGCCTGCATATCTGGGTCCATACTAACAGTCTTCATCGCATCACTTAAAAGTATTAAACAGAAGAAAAACTCTCTCATTGGATTCTGGTAACCTCACAATCTCTGTATGCCATACGTTGGGGAAGAATGATAAGTAGGCAGGCACTGGAAGAAATCTATGATGTAATTCATTTTTTTAGTTATGCTGTCTTTGGGGAATCACTTGATTGTAAGCATGTATCCTTATGATCCAAAGTAAAAATAAAATCTGGTGATTCAGTTTGTACATTATAATAGTTCTCTTTTTCCTGCAAAAGAAAGAGGAGATGGGGCACTGTTGCATTTTCTTTTTACGTCATCATTTGTTTCTAACATCAGTAACTTAACTCCTGATGAACGGCTCATGCCAACTTGAATGCCTGAGTAATTGCAAAAGCTGTGTTGATCCAATAAAAAATATGTTACATCATATCTGTGTTTCAGTGTCTTTGTGTTTTCTTTTTCCTTCATAAAATTTTTCAGTACCAGTAATAGCAATGTGCTTTGGTCTAATGGGGTAATCTGTACAGGTCACTGCTGCTGCCTGTCTGTCTCTTAAATAGTATTAAAGTACTCCCTAGCAAAAAGCTTATAATTAAAGATGGCAGCAGATATTACTAAAATAATAAAATATTTTGGGGGCGGTTAAGCATTAATTAGTTGAACATACAGCAGGATTACCCTCAATAACAGACCTTAAAACAATGTCTGTTTAATTTCCTGTGATGTTCTAGATGGCTCACACATTAGTACCTATGAATATGCCAATGCAGTCAGTGGCTGCTCTCTAGGTACCTTGGACATGACTTATAATCTCTATTTTGACAGTCTTCATAGTAAAAATAAGTATCATCATTTGTAGAGCTAGTTTATTTAGCAGAATATGTAGTGGTACAAACCTTACCTTTCTCACTGTATTTTTTATTTCCTTTTTTATTTCTTTTTAGATCACGTATTTTGATGGCTACTGACTTCTGACACTCTTTATGCATAGCACTCTGCTTTCTTAAACATTTTCTCTTATGAACTTAGACATAAACATTTCAGTCAAGTAAAGTAATCAAACTTTAGAAAGTCTCTACAGGATTCAGCTTATGTTTTCTGGGTGTAAACCTCAATCGCTGTGCACGATATCCAATCTACCAACCACAACCACACTTGTTGATTGATTTAAGGACCAATGATGGTGTTTAAGTGTAGATGATTCACTTGTGTTAAGAAAAAAGATGACTTATAAAAAAAGGTTTTTTTTGTAAAAATAATTTTATTATTTTTCTCGAGGCAAACTGAGAAATTAGTAGTTTCACATACAGCGTGAAATGAAGAGAGCCACAAGTAATATATAGCTGTATGGGAGTTACATACCTCTGAGAGGCCACTGTCAAAGGCACAAGACATGCACTAATCCTCCAACAGAGAAATTACTGGAAAATCCTGGCTCAGTCATAGGAGAAAAGAAAGTTGTCAAGCTTAAACGTTTTAGTTTATTTTACTATTACTTTTGATGTGTGTGTGTCATGTGCTCTACTGTATTCCTAGAAGTAGTGGCCTTCTGTTGAGATGGAATATTGAGTCCAAAGTCTGTTGTCTATTAATTTTAGCTTTAAGTGTAAAATAGCAAACCTCAGTCTATCACTATTTCTGAGTGCATATCTGGTTCCTGTACTTGCATTGCAAGATTAAATATTTTGTTTTTTGGAGCATAGTTTATGTTATTCGGTTATAAAATTAATTTATATCACTTATTTACATTTGTTGATTGAACCAATGATGCAATTAACATTTTGCTCAATGTTCTGCCAAAGTTCTTTGACACGGATGGTAATAAATTTTTCAAAAAAAAAAAGATAAATATTCTGGGCAGGGGAGCAACTCTCTTAACTCATTACAACTGAGTGATGCCTCCAGGTGCATCTGCAGTTAACTCCTACTGATGCCAAATATTACTTATTCATATTTACATCAATAATTGCAAAACCACGCTATGTACAAGGTTTTAAACATTTTCATTTTAAAGCTTACACAGTAGCAAACTCAACTGCATTAATATCTGACCTCTGTCTAGTGCAGGTAAATAAATGTTAACTGTTGTTTTTATGATATTAATTTATATAGATATAATTTTTACATCTTTCTAAATATCTCAGCACTTGAGTGGTTGCTGAGATATTTTAAGTTGTTTACAAATATTACAAATGTAATAATACTGTGTTTACTGTGACTTATAAAATCCAGTTTAAGACCTAGAACCTAAAGAATATTGTCACTATAAAAATAGTTTGCGCTGAAGAGTTTCCCATTTATACTTTCATAATCCTTATGGTTCCAGTGATATGAACATTTGTTTGAAATGTGAGGACATAATTTGATTCTGCTAAAAGGCTTCAGCTCCACCCACTGGAAGTTTCAGTCCAAACTTCCTGAGCTCCATTGGAGCGAATAAGTTAATTATTAATACCTCTAGCGAAGACGTTCAGTGATCATTATGCTCATAGATATGGCCATGATTATGCCATTACTGCATTTAAGTCTTCCAAGTCTATCACTAACACTGCTAAATCTGGGGTGCAGAAAACTCAGGAAAGAGTGCTACATAAGGAATTGAGATAATTGCCAAATGAGTGATCTGTCAGTTCACTGGATTTATTTTTCCTGCTCTGTTTTCATGGATGATTATGTAACACCTTCCCTCTTGATGCTGTTTCCATTTTCTGTAACATGCCTGGCCTTTTTTCTGACAGCCTTCCTGCTGAGTACTGGCTAAGGCTCTTGCCACCCCTATAGTGCCTTTTTTAGGCAAAGTTCAAAGGACAAAACCACCACTGTAACAGGTACAAGCATGCAAAATCTGAAGGTAATGCTACTCATTGCTAGAAGTCTAAACCTCAAAATGCACTCTCTAGAGGCACTCCTAAAATGGAGAACATCGATATCTGTGCAGTAACTGAGACCTGGTTCAAGGCTCCAGAGAGCACCCCTGCAATGCCAGGCTACAACTCTTACCACACTTTTCCACCACCAAACCAGGACCGAAACACTAAAGGTGGAGGAGTGTCAATATTCACCAAGGATATTCACACCACCAGGCTAATTGCCCAACACAATGCGTCTGAAATTCTCCAGGTGCAACTAACACTAGATAAGACTGTAATCCAAATTGTAGCTTGCTACAGATCCCCCACCATACCCCAAGATTCTCACTACACCTTTCTAAACATACTGGAAAATATTAAGATAATACCAAACACCCTAATACTGGGTGATTTTAACTACCCTGCCATTAACTGGGAAAACTACTCATGTACCAACACCTTTTCCCAACGGTTCTTGGAATTCATAAATTCCAACGCCCTGGATCAACTAATCCATAGTCCCAGCAGGGGCTCCAGTATCCTAGACCTGGTCATTACCAATATGGGAAATCGATGCTCCACACCTATGGTCACCCCCTCGTTAGTCAGGTCTGACCATAAGCTAATCACCCTTAACATCCACATCCCACTCCCACCTCCCAGTAAGGAAACATCCATAAAAAACTTCTCCAAAGCCAACTTCATGCTACTCAAGTCAGAAGTGACAAACTTCATGACACCCATGCAGATGGGAACTGAAAGTTCAACTGCTGAATCCTACACTAAGGCACTGTATGAGCACATCCACTCATGCATGAATCGTGCCATCCCAAATAGAACCAAGATGCTCTCATCCAAAAAAGGAAGCCAATCTGGTGGTCCCTTACCATAAACAAACTTTACAACAAAAGGAAGAAACTGTTGCAGAAAAGAGGAAAATCCCAGGATGCAAAAAACTCCCTTACCAGCCTCAGTAAGAAACTGAGATCCCTCATAAAATCATCCAAAGCTAGTTACAAAAATAAAATTGCCAAAGATTCCAAAGACAACCACAAGGCATTCTATAACTATGTCAAGAATCTAAATGACAATGCTCAGATCTGCTCTGAGCTAAAACAGAATGGCATTAAATAAACTTATCCCAAGTTATCGCCAATATCCTGGCAGATCGATTCAGTGCCAACATCACCCCCTAAATGGCCCATCTCAATACCGAAAGATTGCCAAATTCCGGTATTAATGGCCACACAGGTAAAAAACGCACTCTCCAAAGCTAAGAATACAGCATCCATGGGACCAGATGATATCCCGGGCTGTGTGCTACATGAACTACAATATGAACTGGCACCTCACCTAAGTGTTATGTTTAATCATAGCCTCACCTCAGGTTTCGTGCCCACTGAGTGGCACAGAGCTACAGTTATCCCACTCCAAAGGGGGGATCCACCTTGGATCCCGGAAACTACCATTCCATCAGTCTGACAAGCCTTATCTGCAAGGCCATGGAGCGTATTATCATGGAACTTGTAAAGCACGACACTGGCAACCTTGAAACACTGGACCCCACCCAGTTTGGGTTTGTGAAGGGCCGATCTTGTCTCCTGAACCTGATTGACTTCTTTGAATCAGTCTCCAGAGCCATGGACAAGGGTAAGGTGGTCCACACAGCCTATCTAGACCTTGCCAAGGCCTTTGACACCATCCCCCCTCTGGAATCATAGATAAACTTACTAAGCTGGGCATTAATACCTACGTCACCCAATAGATTGCTAACTGGCTTACTGATAGAACCCACACTGTAAAAGTAGCCAACTCCAAATCCAGCTCCAGACAAGTGACAAGTGGAGTACCTCAGGGTTCAGTCCTGGGACCACTCTTGTCTGGCATCTACTTCTGTGAAATACAGGCCAACACTAAGGGACTCTGGCTAACAAAGTTCACAGATGACTGCAAACTGGGAGCCATTATTGAATCCCCAAATGATGTAGATACTCTATAAAAGTGCCTTACAGAAACAGATGCTTGGTCCAAGAGCCATGGGCTCAAGCTCAATGCCAAGAAATGTATAGTTATCCCCTTTGGGAAAAAACACGTATCCGTGAATTACCATATAGGTGGCAGTACACTAAACACCGAAAGTGTGATGAGAGACTTAGGGACACAGGTGGACAGTGGTCTCACCTTCGATAATCACATCGCCACAACAGTCAGGAAATCCTTCTATGTGGCACACCTCATCACTAAGGGCTTTTCATCCAGAAAAAAGGAGGTCATTGTCCCACTGTACTCATCCTTCATTAGACCCATTATAGAATACAATGCCCCATTTGGTATGTACCTCTCAAGACATCTGCAACAACTGGAAAGGCCACAGAAATACCTCACTAAAAGAATCACAGGCTTAAAGCAGTTGCCCTTTGCTGACTGCCTTAAAAAACTCCAGCTATACTCTGTCACATATTGTCTACTCAGAGGCAATCGCTGCTTACCATACAAGGCCACAGCAAACCCAGAGCTGTTGGACATGTTACACTTAAAGAAATCCCAATCCCTCAGAGCTACACGCTCCAGGGATCTAAATAAACAAAACATGCTGGAGGGATAGGTTCCTGACCCAGAGACTCCCCAGACTCTTGGAATAGATTGCCCATACATGTCAAGCAGAGTGCTTCTTTGGCCCTCTTCAAAAGGAACCTTGACGATTGGATGGGAGAAAGGAAATTCACCCCGGGGATCACGTCAGTCACCCTGCTAGACAGGGGCCAAGAGAAGTAAATAGTGTGGGAAGAAATAACCAGGGAATTGTTATGGCTAGGCTTGTATAGGCCCTAGGGCTGATAGCCTAGTACCAACCTATAAACCTATGAGTATCCTGTTGCTGTTCATAAAATCTTGTGTTTCTTGCTGTCAGTCATTCTGCTGCAGTGTAAAGTAATCATAACCATTTGGATTCTCTCTCTCCTCTCCCTCTCTCTCTATAAATATATATATATATATATATATATATACATAGAGAGAGAGAGAGAGACCTTATTACTGTCACCATGTCACTCTCCTCTGACATACTGAAGCCATTCCACTGAGCAGTCATTTCCATAATAGAAATTCTGCTCACAGCAGAACGTTTTTCTTCTGCCTTGATGACCCATTTCTATTGCACTTTGATTTCCTTTGCACAAAATGTATGTAACTCCAGTTTTTACTAGTGTGCACCTGCATCACTTTTGTATTTATTCTCTTTTCTGTCTTATCAGTAGCATCACCATTCTGTACCCTTACTTGTTCTTAGTGGACTTTCTTAGTAAACTCTAAGGCTACATCATAGATTCCAGCTAGCCCCTAGTTGATCGATGCCCCTTCTGAGCATTGTAACAATTTCTCTATTTCCATATTCTCTGTCCGTCTCTTTTCATAATTAATAGGGAAGCAGCAAGAAACCTCTGCATTTACATGTGGTTTGTGCTTAGTCTTCTGAAAAGTTGTAAACCATTTAGCGCTGCTTACACTCTTGAGTAACAGCACCAACTCCAGAAACACAAGGTATTTTCTTTAAACTTAGCAACAGAAACTTTTTCAAGCTGTTCCTTTCAAAACTGTATTTATTGTTCAGCCTCAGTAACAGTACCCTAGATTGTTAATTAGAAAACTGTGGAGAACTAAGCAAGATTAAATGTAATACTGGCTACTGATTAGGTCTGTACAATTAGAATTTATTCCAGTGGAGAATGTTTGTAGCAGATAAAATTTTAACCTAGTTCAATATCCTTCAAATTACCCTGACTGCCACATGGAGTACTAATGTTTCTTCTTAAATGCTGTTTGTTTCAACTGCTCTATACATTCTTAAAGATGCCATCATCCATTTTAAACCACCCCATACATACACTTGGTCATATTTCCTTTATGACAGTCTTAAAAATCACTCCTATATCCCATGTTCATTCTTTTAATGGCAAATTAAATATATACCTCAACATTCAAATGCCCTTGTTCCTAATGTCTGCATGAATTCTCTAAAACCAAAATTTTTGAAAAAAAGTAAAAGTATTAAATGGATCCACAGCAGCCTATACTTTACTCATTTAGTTCTGTTAAACAATATGTTAACACAGAAATGAGTTAGTTCTAAGTAACTCTACTAGGACTATGAGAAGAGAAAATGTTTACAGATAGGCTCCTTATTGCAGTTGAAAGACCCATAATTGTGAGTCCTACAGGTTCAAAAGATAAACAGTTGATAAATAACAAATCAAAAAGAAGTACAGTTGATATCAAAACTCTGTCTACACATTTTAAAGTGGTAAGCTCTGCCTGCAACCTCCACCCATGCAATTTACATATTCATTAATTGTTATAAGCAATGGTTGGTGGGTTCCACTATGAACAGAGAAAACTGAATGCACAGAGGATAGGAATTCCCCACCTGCATTCACAGAAAAATTCTACTGAGAAACACTTTAAGTGTTTTTGTAGGGGGCAAGCACCATGCACCCCCTGAACTTACGTATAACAATTTCATGGTTGTATCAACTTGAAAATGGAGGAATCCCCCCCCCAAAAGGGAATCACTTAACTCACAGACAGTAAGTTCCTATAGAGGAACTCCAATCCTCGGTAAGTTGTACCATTTGTAACTGACGCTCAGGCATTCATTCTTCATCCACCAGTAGGGTAATGATGGTTAGTAACATGCACTTTTAAACAATATTTGTTTTTAGTTTCTTGTGGTTTTATTCTCTGAACGAATATGTAAAGTTTTTTTAATTATAATAAATGAAGTGACTGGATGAATGTCAAGAGAATGGTTTCAGACATTTACTCTAGACACATTGATTCAATGCATTTATCTGATGAAGTCAAAAGTAGACAAAGATGTTAATATTTGTAAACAGTGGTAGTTTTCTTCAACTTGGTGTTTTTTTTATTTGCAGTACTTTGTCAAGGTCATCAATCAATAGTGCAGTTATATTTAATATATTTATTACTTTTTGAACTTTATCAATATGCTCTTCTATGTACCTTCCAGAAGATAACTTGCTATCCAACACAATCCCCAGATACCACTGTAGGTCAGTTGAGACTATGGATATTCCTTTTGGATCATTGATGTTTAGAGGCTGAGCTTGTGTGAGTCTGTTCTCAGTATCTATTATCATGACTATGGAGTGTTGGGCATCGCTGGTAGACTTGTGTCTGAAAGATTTATTACTATGTGACTTATATTTGCAGTGCAAAAGAGGCTAAAGTAATATTGCAAAATGTTCCTTAAGAATTTATTTATACTGTAAATGGTTCATATTTGTAGTCTAAGAAGGGAAAAAAGTAATAGAGGTGAGATAAATATGAACAGCTCCAGTTGTCTAAGACAGTACTGGGTGCAAATCTAATTAGTAGAAGGTATGAGAATATAGCTACAGTCTCTTAGTGAGTGTGAGAATGACTAAGTTCATTTGTAGAAAATGTGAAAATGATACAGCAATGTGCATAGAGCAGCTCCTGGTATTGTTTATCCCAGTAAAGAAAACAAAATAGCCAGGACTTCAGAAAATAATGCCTTCTTTCATAGTACAGTAGCAATTACACTCTCTGAAACAGACAACTGCTACTGGTTCTTAGAAGCTAACAATGAACCACAAGCTATCTGGAAAACTTATAAAACAACATTAAAATTAAGGAAAAGCAGAGGCTAACACAACATCAGATACCAGAAACACTATAGCAATGTAGTGACAGCCTGGCAACTGTATAAACACAGCAGAACAGTTTTTCTTTTTAACTGAAGAGGAAAACATACAATAATAAAATAGCACTTAAACTATGTAGATCATTAGGTGACTGTAAGTGCAACTGAGGAATGCCAAAGCAGCAGTAGCAGTCATACCTCTCAACTGTCCAGATTTTCCCATAATGTCCAAATATTTGCCTCATAATTTTGATCTGTTCTTCATAAATTTTGTAGTTTTCTGGATTTTTGTGGTAAATCAGTGAGAACTGAATTGCATAAATGATGACAGGCATTTGAAGTTCAGCTTTCATATCCTTCAGAAAACACATGGTAACATATGACCTTCTATTATAGCTACTTTCTAAGTTTATAAGAACAATATTTAAAATTCGTCCCTATTTTTGATGCTCCCCCCCCCCATTATTTTTGTCTTAGCCCTGAATTTTGTGCCAAGAAATTGAGAGCTTTGGTAGCAGTACTCTAGTTGGGCGGCCACGGTGGTGCAGTGGTTAGCATTGCCACCTCACAGCAAGAGGTTCTCCGGTTCGATCCTCGGCTGGGGTGCCTTCTGTGCGGAGTCTGCATGTCCTCCCTGTGGTCGCGTGGGTTTCCTCCGGGTGCTCCAGTTTCCTCCCACATCCCAAAGACATGCTGCAGGTGGATTGGACACTCTAAATTGGCCCTAGGTGTGTGTGTGAGTGTGCCTTCTGTGGAAGGTTGGGCACCGGGCTGGCAACTCAACACCGTAAAACTCCACTGCCATTCAATGTGCGGACATGGCGATCCGCTGTGGTGACCCCTAACCGGGAAAAAAGCCGAAAGAAGAAGAAGAAGGTAGCAGTACTCTAGTTGCTAGTGAGGAGGTGAGCAAATTGAACTTTGTGAGATGCCTTGACCTTTTTCTATTACCTGAAGTGTCCAGATGAGAAGGAGGAGCCAAGCATCACTAAACATAGATCCTCACTAATAGATAAACCACCATAAAATGCTTTTCCTTCTTCTAAGTAGCTACTGTCAAAAGAAATCTTTTAGTATGGGAAGACAGGTGCAAGTATGCTGTCACTTGTAGTGCAAGTTTCCTGTTTTTCCATTCATTATAGCTCTTATTTCTATTCTTTTTGCTCTTTGGAACTGCTGGCAGAGAAAGACAATCCCCTAGATTTAATAAAATCTGTGTAGGCATAGTATAGAGTATTCATGGAATGTTACCATGTCCGTATACATGCTCCCCTCTCAGCAGGGTGCCATGCATATTAATCATGGTGCATTGTCGAGGGAGAGCCATGGAAAACGGTTATTGAATCAGTGTAAGGAGGGTGGTGCAAACTGTGATTGCAGATGAATAACACACTCCCTACACTGTTCATTTGTAATATATCAATGTAATTTAATCGCATGGCATGGTGCTCAGCACTGCTTAAAGGTAGCTCAGAGGTATAAGTAAAGGAATAGCAACATTACACATATCCACATAGCTAACTGGGTAGAGTTACAGCCTCATGTAGGGTTTGAATACATGGAAGGGCAAATCAAAATCCAAATTATGCAAATTAGGAGATTCAGGCTAATGCAAGACCTGTTATTCTAATGACATTCTATGTTTGTAGGAGCTACTATTTAAAACCTGTCCTTATTTGTGGGCCTTGGTCCCAATTTTATTCATGTATATGGCTAGATTTCCTGCTCTAAGAGGTTGAGAGTTATGATATGATTGGGGTATATGATATAACACCACACACAGAGTGACAGTCTGCATACCTCTCCCTGTACATGTTTTTGCAGAATGTCCAGCATTTTGCCCCATATGTCTGCTGTGTTCCTCATACATTTGTAGTTTTCTGGTACTATACTGTAAACAGTGGTCACTGACTTGTTGTAACTACTGACAAAGTTAAGTAATGGCTTTTACAACCTGCAGCTAATCTGACCTGTTATACTAGGCACCTGCTAGGTTACTCAGAGCATGTATAATGTCTGTCTGTAGGTATGGCCCTTTATGCCCCATTCACTCTGGCTTAGTCCAAATTTCTTGCAATAACAAATTAAGAGGTTATGACAGTCTGTGGGAATACCACCATATGAGTATCTGACATGCAAAAGATGTTGGATGCTGCCAAATCCGAACCATCAGCACCATCGCCCATGTTACTGTTCCTGGCTCAGTGAGCCACACCAGCCACCAGATGGAGAGGTTTCATTCCTCATACTATCACCAACATACAGGAATTGTCTGGTCTGCTGGTATGTCATTGCAGACTTACTGTTACAGCAGTTGTATGGGGACACTGATGTGTTTGGGGTGGGGGATGACCAGCCTATGCTCTGCTGGTATAGACAGTGGTGCAACTGTCCTGTGACCCCACTGTTTGGCATCTCCCTGGAATAATCTCATGGAGTTTCCAGCCATGTGGCCTATTGGATATTATGGGGCACATACTAGTGAACAGAGTACCTGTTGTCCCAAGTGGCTGTTAGATCTGTGTAAGTAGCCCAGTAGCCCACTATAGATTTCTGCAAGTAGACTCTATATAGCCCACTATATTCCCTTGTGTACATGCATCAGGTCCATACATATGCTATCATATTGTAGTACCCTTACAAGTGGTGTATAGGAGAGTGACTTACAGTACCTTGCAAATGCAGCAGTTGACAGACCTGTAGTTCAGGGCTAACTCTCTCTAATGCTTGCAGTCCACAGCCAATACATGGTGAGGTACAGGTTTGTGGTCTGGCTGGCATCAATTTTACTAATATGTATGCGAGTCAGAGTAAGGTATCAGTCCCTAGGGCCCTAAGTTGCCAGTACATGTGCTATGCATTGTCGCTTGGTCAAGGCCAGGGCATATTGGGCATGCCTACATCTGCCTACAGGGACAGCCTCAGGAGGTTCCTCCTCTGCGTCCTCCTGTGGATGCAGCTTTGGTGACCTAGACACTGGTGGGGGGGCTGTGTATCCCTTCCCTTTGCTGATCTTGCTGCAGCTGTTTCTACAGGATCATATTGTGTAGCATGGCATATACTTTGAACATCTATGCACATGTGGCTGAAGAGTACTGCAGGGCTCCACCAGATATATTGAGGCACCAGAACTGTGACTTCAACTGCCCAAACACATGCTCTATGATGTTCCTAGATTGTGCATGTGCCACATAATGGCATTCTTCAGTGGGTGTGTGTGTTCATTTCTGATGGGTGTCATCATCTACGGTTCTAGTGCACAGCCAGCATCCCCAAGTAAGTAGCCCTATGGGATGTCCCCCCCTAGTAAACATCTGGTACAGCTGTGATGCATGCCAGATACGGGAGTTGTGATAACTGCTAGGGCTGCCAGGACACACATTCATGATAGTACCCTAGGCATTGCACATGACCTGGCAGTTGATGGAGTGGTACCCCTTGCAGTTGATGTAGATTCTACCCTCTTCACCGGGTGGTGCCCTGATGTGTACATAAGTGCAATCAATGGTACCCAGTACTTCAGGGTAGTGTGCTACAATATTTTTTTCCATAATGGCATGTTTGTGCACTGCACCGTGCCATGCAAACATACCCAGGGTATTAAAAAGAAAATAAAATTATTTACATCATTTTCTGTATGGTTTTGGACACACAATGGTTAGTTTTACACACATCTGTGTCCTCTGTGCTATTTCTGCCACTGTCAGTACACTTTTACAGCCCCTGGTGTCATTTTTATATCCTGTACATGGTCTTTTTCCAGGTACATTGCGGACACCAACACGGGGTCTGCATGACTGCCTATCTGCTTGCTGGATCACTCTACCTGCCTCATGTGCATGCATTTTACCTGCTTATGAGGTTATTTTCATGCCACGGACATTTCCATGTTCATATGCTTGTGCACACCCCTCAGCTCGGTTTACTGGATCACACATCTGCTTACTTCCATAGGCTTTATTGAATTCCCCCGAATCTTTCAGACCTCATATCATCTCTTTGTGGGGCAAGTCAGTGTGCTATCACATCTAGGATAAGTTTCCTAACCTTTCAATTATTGCACCTTTATGTTTGGGAGCTGCCTGATATTGGGGTGGGTATCATTAAATTTAGCCAATAGATGTCAGCATATTCCAAACAGGCTAGTGTGTTTTGCCTAAATTCATAAGCAGTGTTGTATACACAGTTTATAACACTGTACAAGATGATATATATTTTATCACACAAGCATACCTGACACATTTTAATAAAATAGACTCATGATTTTAAAGTGGCATATGCGATACAATTTTAAAAAATGCTGTAATCTGTCCTCACAAGTTAAGTAATTAAAAAAAAAAATAAGTTTAGTGCTTTCATACACCAAAATCTTATGAACTTCATCAGAACAAATAAATAATCAGACGTACTCCATTCATAGGATCATAGGATCATAAAAAGTTACGAGGCCATTGGCCCTGAGCCCTGATAAACCTAGCCAAGCATTTAGCCCATGTATCGACAAATATGACACAGATCTTGTGATCAATCACACGTATCTCATCTATGGTTATAATTGACCTAATACATTCATGTATGCACTGTGAGAGCCTCCTAGTAGCCTTACCTGCATAGAAGCTGTTACAGCTGGAACACTGTGCATAAAGCAGTCCACTGAATGCATACATGTAATGTGTTCCCACATCATATGATTTATTTATGTGCAGCAGATCTAAATATGTATCATCATAATTAACTCTGCACATGTTATATCTCTCACATGGAAAAGTCTCTTCCTCTTTTGACTGCCATAGTTATGGAATAAAAAACTGTTGCGTTTTGACCTGCTTTTAAGGTTATTTCCTGCCTTATAAACAAATTAAGGCATATAATCTGTAATTTTAACAATCATTCAATTGTCCTTCACCACCTGTTTGAACATATGGTTATTAACAGATGTATCGATCATAAGTAAAAGTAATGTCTTTCAGCTTTTCCTGGTTAGGGGTCGCCACAGCAGAATTCCAGTCCGCTAATGATTGGCAGTGGATTTTTACGGTACCAAGCTGCCAGCCCAATGCCCAACCTTCAAAAAAGGCATAACCATTCACGCATGCAACTACCTGCATGTCTTTAACATCATTTGACTGCGGGGAGGACATGCAGACACCACATAGAAGGTGCTCCAGCCGAGAATCGAATGGGAGAACCTCTTGCTGAGAGGAGGCAATGCTAACCGCTGAACCACCGTAGCCATAAGTGCTAACAAAAAATACTTGTTGCCACCTTAAGTGACAATCCCATTTGAACTATATAAAATCAGTAAAAAAAACAGTCTTACATTTTTATTAATCTCCTGAATAAAACCATCAAGTGTTTTACTGTCAAAACTCCATTCTGCAAACAATCCTTTAATAATTAAATCTGTGTCCTTTAAAGAACAGTTAATTATCAGAAATTAATTAAAATAAATGGTTGAACTGTCCTTTAGCAACAATTATTTTCATAGATTTTGGGTGAGCACTGCTGTAACACAAATAACTATTAACAAATGTACACTTCCTATATACAGTAAAACTAAATTTCTTTGGTATTTCATCTAAAATGATCGTACTGTCCAAATAATTGACTGTTGCCAATATCATCAACAATTTCAATAGTAATGACTGAAAAAATGTACTGTTATTCAGCATGTACAAACATCACCCACTAAAGTCTTTATTACCTTCCTAAGGAAAAAAAAGTAATCAATAAAGCATGTATAGAAGGTCACATTAGAAAATAAAGACTTTTTGAACAAAGTAACAAAAGTACAGGAATTTAAACCTTAGACTATACAAAATTATGGGTATGGGCTCCATCTTAAGACCTTTAATAACCAATAAAATTGTCCTAAAGGTGTCATGTTGATATTTTTATGAATCTTTGAGATTCCAAATTAAAAAATATATATGGGTAGGTTAGAAACATTTAAAAAATCACAAGAAGAAAAAATAATAAAACATTGTTTAGCAATTCTAAAAATATTTCTTCTAACTGTTTATATGAACAGGGATTGAATTGAATTGAATACTGAATGGGAGGCTTTTGACTGTCAATACTAGTGAAAGTACTGTGAATACACAGAATCGAAGTGCTAGTGATGAACAAATGAAAATGAATGGTCAAACAAGTCCTGGAAATGGCAGTGATAACACAGTGATTCCATTGTTAACTGAATGGTTAAGCATTCCAATGGGAATGTGTTACCACAGACTAGCTTGGATAACAATAGAATTGGGCAAGATAAAATTGTGTTCAACTTAAAAGCGTTTGACCAAAAACTTTTTAAACTTGGAAACTGCAGCTTGAAATTGCATACTTCAAGGAATGTATTCAAAGAAGGCATATACCAAAAGGACTTAGGCAATGGAAATTTCCTACAGGCTTAGTGAGGAATTCACCTTTCCATCTGGAATTATTGCAGTTATTTGACACACAGGGCTGTGAGTTCCTCGAGTTGCTCATCAAACAGTATTAGGGACAGATTGTTGTGCTGAGAAATGATTTAATAACATTAGAAAATGACATCAAAGAATTTTCCTAGGTACAAGTATGAATTTTCCCAGATTTTAACCAGCATTGACAGTACTTTGGTGATATTAAGGGAAGTTAAAATGAAAAAATTATTAAGAGACCAATGGGACTATGATAATGGGAAGGCCTATCCACCCCCCTGGAATCCCAGAATGGATATAACAGTGAAAATATGCATTTGGATGACCAACATGATAGATCAAACTCAGATGGATATAAATGAGGCGATTGAAGAGACTCAAGTTCAAGGCTAAGCACAAGCTTCTGTGAGATGTAGTGATTGGCTTTAAAGACCAGCAGAGGAATGTCAACCAACCAGGTGATCAGGGTTTTCAGTGGGGCAGGATAAATGTACAAGTGTAACAACAGGGAGGCACAACAACCAGATAACGGCAGAGGAAACAGAATTGGAGATGGCATTAGTTGTAGATATGCAACATGATGATGGAAGGAACGAACCCCCAGAGAGAATAACACTTACAATTTTGATGAATTCTACTGGGGATTTTAAGATTTACAACTATTCTTCTTTTGATGTCCCAAGTGAATTGATTCATATCTTATCCAGAGGGGGTATTTGCCTAGGACTTTATTGGACTTGCAAATTTTTTTGTGTAAGTTAAATTTGACTGTTTTGTTGGGCAACAATGGTTATACTGAACAAGACTGTAGAGTCAGCAGTATTTTTAACCCACCATTACAAACTACCCTAAGTCTTTTTGAAAAAATATGTGAGATGGATATCAGGGCAGCTTTAAATAAGCCTATGCATCCCCTGACTAGATCAAATATCACGGATAGTGACAGAGAAGCTTTAGAACCTTTGAAATTACAGGGCATAAGAGTATTGGAACCAGATAAAACGGGTGGGTTGATTTTCATGGATGATGATGATTATAAGAATACAGTAAACAACATACCGGAAACCAAAGCTTATATTGGTGCATCTAAGAATGAAGTAAATATAGCCTACCAGACAGTTAAAACAACAATAAATGATTTATTTCTGTAAGCTACTATTAATATTGACACATTTAATTATTTAAATATGACAGATCCTAGGTATATGGTTATGTTCAGAGCACCAAAAATACATAAAGAAATAAGTAACCCACCCCTCTGACCCATTGTGGATGGGATGGGGTCATTGACCTATGTATGTGCTAAGCTTGTAGATTCCAAACTTAAGAAATATCTGAATGGGGAATCGCAAATATGTTCCGATTCATGGAACTTTTTGGAAGCTATTAATAATTTAGAGTTTGTTGAAACATATAATTTTCTTACTATTGACATTTGTCTTCTTTATACAGTCATACCCCAGGAACTGGATATCTCTTGGACTAGGGAATTTTTATTTAAGGAAGGGGTAGATTCTGAGGAAATTGATTTGATTGAATGCTTGTTGGAAATCATTCTTTCCAGCAAATTTATTTTGTTTGACAACCGGTTCTATCTCCAAAAAACTGGTGTTGCAATGGGCTCACCATGTGGAGGCAGTTTTGCCAATTGTGTCATGACTCACTGGGACCATGAATTACTTTTTCCAAACCAGATGTTTAAAGAAAAGGTCCATTGGTACACATGATACCTGGATGACATTTTTGTCACCCTTAAAGATGACGAGAGGGTGGCAGATGAATTTGTCAATAAAATTACTACATTAACAAACTTTTTACGATTTACATCCTCATTTAATATGTCCTCCATCCCTTATCTTGATGTGAGACTTGCCAAGGACAACATCAGTGGTAGATATATTGCTAACATCTATAGAAAGATGACATATTTGAACAGCTTCCTACATTATAGCAGTTCTCACCCCAACCATCAGTAAAGGTCTGTGATAAAGGGGTAAATAGTTAGAGCTGCTAGAATGGTGACTTTGGATGATGATTATTATCAAGAATGTGAACTTTTAAAACAGATGTTTATGAAGAGGGCATATCCAACAACATTGGTGGATGATGTCATTAAGGAAGTCACCAGAAAAAGGGAAGCAAGGCATTTTGTGGCAATACTCAACCAGGGCACAGTAAATGTTAGATATCAAATATCAGGTGTGTCAGCACCGGATGTCACTATAGGACATAATATGTCCAATACTGGCTATAATTTGAGCTTCATTACCCCATTTTCGAATGATGCCAGGACACAGGAATATTTTGACTAAAAATTGAGCTTTAATAAATGAAGATATTGGAATTAATCAGAAACTGGGTGATACATCTAGAATTGTTTTCAAACGGGGGTTGAATTTGAAAATTCTACTAGAATCCAGAAGAAAATCTTGCATACTAAATAGGGGTATGCAAAAATGTGGACATTGCCATTATTGTAAATATATAGAAGTTACAACAAAATGTAAAACAGGTGGCAAGATTTTTAACATCAATGGGAAATACACATGTGAAACAAAAGGTGTGGTGTATTTGTCTCAATGCCAAGTATGCCCAAGTTTCTATATAGGAAAAATGGACTGTTGTGTAAAATAACGTATTTATGAACACCGGTATAGTATATCTAAAGTCAGTCATACTAATGCCCTGGCTAGACATGTTATGGAGTATCCTAATCACAAATTCTGGTATATAGTAATTGATCAAGTACATCAAGATGTCCGGGCGGGGGGGGGGGGGGGGAGCTGGGCCATTAAGGTTAGAAGAGAGAGAGAGAATTATTGTGGCAACTTATACTGAATGCCCAAGCTTCCCCAAGTCTAAATGAATAGATTTCCTTGAAATGCGTACTAAAGTTAAAATCACTAGGCAGATAATAAATGTCTTGTGGGTGACTGTATGTATATTTTTAAATTTACACTGAACACTGAATTTTTTATCTCATATTTTAAATGCACTTATAACATTTGCAATCTCAAGTGAATTTTATGTGGAATGCAGCTTTAAGAATGTCAGGAACTCATGCCATGGCTACATATGTTATTTAAACGTGTGTGAATGAATGGTAGATGTCTGAAGAAGTTTACTGATTGAAGAAGACAAAAATGGTAATAATAAGTTGTGTTTGTTGGAAATATCATCAGGTTTTTTTGTTTTCTGATGTTTATATGAACAGTTAATGTTAAATAAACAAATGTTCTTATTGACATGGATTTTTTTGTCCATATCCCACTGCTTTGAGATCCAACAGTTAGTCTGTATAATTAGCAGGGGGTGTGGGGGGAGGCAAAAACTAATAATTGTTCATTTTTTGAGCACTTGCTCATATGAGCATTCTGTCACATGAGCATTTGCACTACAATGCTGTTTAGAGGGTTGCTCATATGAGTTTTTTCTGCTATGAGACACATATATACATATATATGTATATGTGTATGTATATCTATCTATATAAGTATGCTTTTTTAGTAACAATATAAACATAAGATGTGTTATGACTTCCACAAAAAATGGCAAAAATACCACAATTTCACTAAAACCAAGTCCAAGGTATTCAGAAAAGATATCACCAGCAACACAGATCCAGTTGAAGCAGTTTTAATAAAAAATAATAACACTCACATAAACGCATACATTTTAAAACAACAGTGTTTTCGTTACTACCAAGTATACTTCATTAGATGTGGATAGACAACTACAATGATGCTTTTATACCCTTCTAAAACACAAGTTATCCAATAAAATTGAACAAATGATTAAAAAGCTGTGTTATGACTTGTGACTGACCACATGATCTATGTGATATAAATGGAGTGAGTCTGACTATTTATTTGATGTGATGAAGTTCATAAGATTTTGGAGAGCTAAAGTGCTTAATTTGTTTCATTACAGGATATAACCTGGATGGATGAATTACTGCTTTTTTATAGTTGTTGTTAAACACTGGCTGCATCCTTGTTATTTTGCTTTGGTTTTATATGCTGTACTATTACTACATCCCCCTACCTCTATAAGCAGAGGCCCAGTTTGCTGTCATTTATAAGTTCAAATTCTAGTAACTGTTGCCTAAGCATCATTCCGATGTTGTACTTCAGGACGTTTCTGCATGAATATGCCAGAAGTACTCAAACATACACAAACAAACACACACACACACACACACACACACACACACACACACACACACACACACACACACACACACACACACACGCACGCACACACACACACACACACACTCACACACAAACACACACACACACACAGACACACACACACACACACACACACACACACACACACACACACTGCACATGCATACAGATGCATGTACATAGACATATACATTCATGTGCACACACGCTCACATATACACACAAACATCGCTGTGCTTTTTCAGTTAAAGGCTTTTTTTAGTAAACACTTACCTCTATAATTATGAATTAAACATAAATTGGGTATATGAAAAAATGTGCTGTAAGTCTGAGCGATTGTCTTTTGTAAATTCCTTGTTGTATTGCTCCCATCTGCCACACAATGTTCTCTCAGGTTCTAGTAACTACTGTTCCACTTTGCATTAGTCTGGTGTCTCACACTTTTAAGACATGTTTCATTTCTTCAGAGATACAGAAAATAATGCAAAAATACAAATAGTTCATAGGTTCAAAGGTTCATAAGTTCATAGGTTGGTACTAGGCTATCGGCCCTAGGGCCTATGCAAGCCTAGCCATAACAATTCCCTGGATATTTCTTCCCACAATATTTACTTCTCTGGACCTCTGTCTAGCAGGGTGACTGACATGATCCCCGGGGTGAATTTTCTATCTCCCATCCAATCATCAAGGTTCCTTTTGAAGAGGGCCAATGAGGCGCTCTGCTTGACATGTATGGGCAGTCTATTCCAGCGTATGGGGAGTCTCTGGGACAGGAACCTATCCCTCCAGCATGTTTTGTTCATTGTGATGACAAGGTTTAGATCCCTGGAGCATGTGGCTCTGAGGGATTGGGATTTCTTCAAGTGGAGCATGTCCAACAGCTCAGGGTTTGACATGGCCTTGTATGTTAAGCAGAGATTGCCTCTGAGTAGACGATATGCCACAGATTATAGCTGGTGTTTTTTTAGACGGTCAACATATGGCATCTGCTTTAGGCCTGTGATTCTTTTCTGAGGTATTTCTGTGGCCTTTCCAACTGTTGCAGGTGTCTTGTGAGGTACATACCAAATGGGGCATTATACTCTATAATGGGTATAATGAGGGATGAGTACAGTGGGACAATGACCTCCTTTTTTCTAGATGAAAAGCCCTTAGTGATGAGGTGTGCCACATAGAAGGATTTCCTGACTGTTGTGCCGATGTGGTTATTGAAGGTGAGACCACAGCCCACCTGTGTTCCTAAGTCTCTCATCACACTTTCGATGTTTAGTGTACTGCCACCTATGTGGTAATTCATGGGTACATTTTTTTTCACAAAGGGGATAACTATACATTTCTTGGCATTAAGCTTGAGCCCATGGCTCTGGCACCAGGCATCTGTTTCTGTAAGGCCCTTTTGTAGAATATCCACATAATTTGGGGATTCAATAATGGCTCCCAGTTTGCAGTCATCTGCGAACTTTGTTAGCCAGAGTCCCATAGTGTTGGCCTGTACTTCAGAGAAGTAGATGCCAAACAAGACTGGTCCCAGGACTGAACCCTGAGCTACTCCACTTGTCACTTGTCTGGAGCTGGATTTGGAAAGCAACCTTCTTGCTTTCTTTCATTCCCTTATTTGTCGACATGCTTCTAAGTTTGGCCTTTTTGTAAACAATGCTTTAGATTTGATAACTGGGTTAGAACACTTAACCTGAAGGAAACATTTCATGCTCAACCCAGAAACAAAGAAGCAAAATATAATCAAAAAAGACCAAATAGTAAAAACCAGCACCATAATATTTACTTAAACAGCACAAACACTGTATTGCATAAAAAATAATAAACCTACAAAATATAATGAACCTTTTCAATAAAAAATGAGAAAAGCATGATAATTACAAAAAAAGAAAGAAAAAAGAACAGGAAGAAAAAAGAAAAGCGGAAGAAGGAATATTAAACAAGGAATGGGAAAGTAAAGATAAAGAAGTAAGGAAAAGAAACAGAAGAAAAAAATAATACTGAAATAGGAAGAAAAAATGCGTTAAAGAGAAAATTGCTATTAAAGTGTTCCTTGTGTTATCTCTAAGCTGAGGAGCTAAGGCGCACCCACACGATTCCCGATTTTTAAACCCAGAAGGCACTCAAACAGCTATAACATCTGGTGGAAGAATGTCACTTTTACCTGCCTCTGGATGCTGTTCCAGAAATGTTTAAAGTAAATAACCATGAGACAATCTCCCTCTCTCTCTCTCTCTCTCTCCCTATATATATATATATATACATATATAAAATAATACCTATTTGTTAACCAAGTAGGCCCATTGGACCCAGAGTCCCTTTTCAGGAGCAATACATAATTAAGTAACTTGCCCAAGATCATGCAGTAAACAAATAAGGACTGAAGGAATCAAACCCTGTACCACAGAAACTATAATTCAGAGTCTTAACCCTGTGTGTTAACAGCCAGACTAATCGAGTCTAGTAGTGCTCCTGATATTTCATGCTGAACCAGTGCTTCATTTCTTGTTCATTCATACTGGTGGCAAACTGATTTAAAATGGAGTTAAAATGGTGATGAATAGCCTGGAATGAAAACCTGTAGCTACCGTTTCAGGTAAGACTACAGTTTCCTTTGCGATGGACTTTGAGAATTGCTTGCTATAAAAAAGTCAATAGCAGTATTTCAATGAACGCAGTTCCCTTCAACATGCAACAGTAAGAACATGAGGCTACCTTTTTCCAGTATTGTATTTGCTTCTGTAATTACTTGCCCAGACAATGAGAAGTAAATTATATTTAATTGCACTTCCTGTGAACAAGCTTCAAAATGTTCAT
>NC_056730.1:650331931-650394431 GCF_019279795.1 Protopterus annectens | reverse complement strand
GGGGTGTTCTAGTTATCTCCTGGACATCGACATCCATGACACTGGATGCAGTCCTCAGCTCCATGTTGCAGAACATGAGAGAGTATATATTGTTTCCTCATACCCCACCTCCCCAGGAACACCAAATCATCATACCTTCTAAAGTATAGAAGGTCTGTTGATGGCACCAGACAAAATAAATCAAACCTCTGCACATACCAAGGCCCCGCTTCAGTCTAAGACAGTTTTATATATTATAGGAAAGCATATCCCTCCAATAACTTGGCTTTTGATTGATATCCAATGATTGTGCACAATATGGGAATGCTCTGAAGATGAGCAAAGTATGAAAGATTGTTCCTATCTCAGGGATATCTCACAGGTGAATAGGAAATTACACCATACAGCAAGCTTAACTGACAAAAAGGGGACTAAATACATGGAATACATGAGATGCATGGGGCAAAACAGGAACAGAAGAAGGGATATCTTCGGGGGAAGGTATACCCAATGGAGAACAATAACACAGTATAAATGGAAATGTGCATGTTAGGAGGAAAACATATGTAACATTCGGTCCCATAGATGATGTCACCTGTGGTGTTGTTATGACAAAAGAAATCAAGAACTGTACAAAATATTTTATTAAGTATGTCCCCAGTGAAACATTTAGTGGAATTACAAAGTGGAAAGAAGATCTGTCTTTGTATAGGCCAATAACCACACTAGATATACTCCCTGTTGGGCAAGCCTCTTAACTTCTTCTTTAAAGAATTCTGGACAAAGCCAAAAATGGAGAACAAATACCCCAAATCAGGGTTAATTTTATAATATTACTTTAATCCACTTCAAGATTAATAAAACAACAGATTTTGGTTCAACATGCATTTTCTTGATAATAAAAAATAAGAAATTCTAATGCCCAGCATTGCTGACTAACTGTAATCCTCAGTGGTTTACAAGAAAATCAAACCTTTTATGAATGACAGGGCAAAAATATAAGTTAAAATCAGGGACATTATACAATATCAGGGACATCTGAGTGGTGTGAGGCCATGTAGATTAATTGTTTTTACCTGATATTGCTTACAAACCTTTAACTCAAGTATTTAGCTGAAGGCATCTGTAGCATATCTCAAAAAAGAAGATCAAAAGGTTATTCACTTATGGACTCAGGATGAACTGGCACTACCATGCAAAATAATTTTATCAATCTGGTCAGGCCAGAAGCCAAATCACATGTCCAGTCACACGTGAGGGGTGATAATCCCATGCATAATTGATCACCATTCCGATAATGTAGGATTAAAGAAAATCCATAGGCTCTAGAAAAACAGGACTATCTAAATAAAGTAGCAGTCACCAAAGTCCAATTTATAAACAAAAAGATGGGTAAATAGTAAATAGTAAATTAAGGTATATCAATATATCCAAACACAATGTAAATGAAGGTCTTCAAAGCTTCAGCCTCTGTACCAATAAGGTTAAACTTAAATGCCTAAGGGTTGTCACAGCAGACAAACAAGCCCATTATTCATTATATTAAGAATCCACAAATTCACAGATGCATACTGCAGAAAAGTAAAGAAAGTAAAATACTGTTATATTAAAATCAAACAAGCAACAAACAAGCAAAAAAAATAATGCGCAGGTGCTAACTCATTAGTTGATGCTCTTGCGTTCTTAACAAGATATCACAAATCCCAGTACTGTAAGTGGTGAAACTGCAGATTGTAGACTACAAATTAAATTATTTTCCCAGATGACTGTCTATCATGCCAAAACAAATAAGAAGTCCATCACATACGAAGAGTAACAGTGTAATTTGAAGCTATGCAATATAAAGAAGCAAATGACCTTGGTGCAGAGGTGCAGAAGTAGTGATGGAAAGTGGTGGAAACACTGTCAGAAAGTGTTAGTACTTTCTGTCTGAAGTGAAGGAACATGCCACACTTACAGCCAGAAAGAAACAAGCTAACTACAGAATACAGAAAGTGCTTTTAGTTGAGTGGCAGTATTGAACCACTACTGCCAATAATCAGAATAAAAGGCTGATGAAACTGCAAGGTACCAAGCAAAATGATTCAGAAATTTAAGATGAAATAGGAAGATGAATGATTCTTGGCAGTCACCTGCCACTGTACTTGATCATACAGACTAGTTTCCTTCCCCTTTTAATGAATTTTATCCTTTTCTCAGTAAATAAATAACAATGATCTTGCACATGCTGGTTAGTAGCCAGGATTTTATCTGCCTTTGACCCTTTGTAACACCTTTACCCTTTTAGCTGAGCATGCCTGGTAAATGTGTGCTGAAGTTATGCATAGCTTTAATATAGTCTTTATGGATCACATTATTTAGTCATCTGAAATGGATCTGCTGTTTACGCTGGTAAATGTACAGATGCTAATTCTGAATATTTGTTAATTTTGGAGCTGAAGTTTCTACTTGATAAGAAGAGTGGATGTGATTTGTCTTCATGACAAACTAGTCCTGAGCCAAAGGTTGATAGTTAAGTAATAGTCTAGCTGCCCTTGTGGACCATTTTAATCCTAGACAGTGCTGAATTAAACCATGTACATGTTGTCTGTAAAGTAAACCCTTTAACAATTATGCCAACCCCTAACACAGTCAGTTTCCATACCATCTGAATCTAAATCAGTAGCCATCAACACATGCTCTTAGAAAATTTCTGCACATATTTTCATCATAATAGTGACATCTTCTTTGCTGTCTGATGAGGTTTCATGCTGAATGTTTTAATTGTTCATGCTTAGCTCATCAGATTCTGCAAAGTTATACATTTTTAGGTCTATCATTACTTCAGCATTTGTGTAAGCCACAGTGGTGCAGCGGTAACATTGTCGCCTCACAGCAAGAGGTTCTCCCATTCGATTCTTGGCTGGAGTGCCTTCTATGTGGAGTCTGCATGTCCTCCCCGCAGTTGAGTGGCGTTCGAAAGACATGCGTGAATGGGTGTGCCTTCATTGAAGGTTGGCCGTCGGGCTGGTACCTTGGCACCATAAAAATCGACTGCCAATCATTAGTGGATCAGAGTTCCGCTGTAGTGACCCCTAACCAGGAAAAGCCGAAAGAAAACAAACAAAAACATTACTTCAGCATTTGTATATTATTTTTCCACAGAAACTGCCTTTGATAGGCTAGCCTCTCACCCAACTGCTCTATTGCCTCACACTTTCTCCCAGACAGAAGTGTAACTGGCTCAGCCAGCACCCTATGCCAGTATCTACTGCCCCACCCCCTTAGCTCTTCAGGTGAAGAGCAAAAAAAGCACTTTACTATATTTGTATTAAGCCAATCTAGTGATTTCAGATTCAAATACCCCAAACTCTGCCACTGAAGAGAGAAAAAAGGGCATTCCTTCTGTTGCCATCAACCAGATGGCCAGATGCACAACACAAGCACACTCCTGCCCTTTGCCCAGCTATTCAGGTCCTATTTTGGTGCTCTGCCTTTGACCCTCCACCCTTTTATTAAAATAAAAAGTAAAAATTTTTTCTTATAAACTGTAGCAAACTATTTGTTACAAATATAGCAAACAGTTGCTATGGTTTATACCCTGCCTGCACTCATCTTTTACTTAAAAAATATTTTTTTTCTAATTTTTAAACTGTAGCTAACTGTTTGCTACAATGTAACAAGCAGCTGCTAGTTTAGACCACACATGGAGCACTACAGTGCTCATGTTTGACTGCAAATGTAATTCCGGTCTTTAAAAGCCAGTATTGCATTAAAGAAAGAGAGATCAGGATCAGCTGATCATGCCCCAACACTTTGTGTCTAGGGCAGTTGCCCCTCTCACCCTGATCTAGCTACACTATTAGGAAAAAGTTGGGGATAGGTAATAAAAGGTTTGTGCTTTCATTAGACGTCTCTGCCTGGTAGCTTTTATATTTCCTCTTTAGTGATGCTACGTTCTACATACTTGGCTGCAGTTAGCATTGACATCTGTTCCTTTTCAGTCATGTTGCATCACTCTGTCATTTCATTGCATTGTATTTGTAGAAATGGTATTCATTATTATTTTATTTGCTTTAATTTATTTATGTATGAATATCTGTTTGTGTATGTATGTTTACTGGGGTAGTACACAGAGCTGACAAAGTGAAGGTACAGATGGGGAGAATACAGTCTCAAGTAGAAATGGTTATGATATGATGGCATTGATGTAGCAATCAGTGAAATAAGAATCATAAAATATAATAGAAAATTGGAAGAAGAATGCAATAGATAGAAACAGTGCATGAAGAACACCATATTGACTCATGCACTATATGCTGCATATGCACATGTGAGAAATATCTGAAGGAAGAAAATGGTAATGAGGGCGATCAGGCAGAAGTAGTCACATGACAGATTCCCAAAATGGTTCAGGGATGGAGTACTGTAGGATATAGACAAGGATGTGAGAAAGAGGCAAAAAATAAAGAAGACGAGAAGAAAGCCAGGGCTATTACTGAGGGAGCAAAAGGTAAGGCCTACAAGAGGTGGAACATTATGGTTAAGGAAGTAGAGTACAGTACAAGAAACCAACAAAAAAGCAGCAAGATAACAACATAGGAACATTGGAATAACACTAGGCAGCTGGTCACATGAAGCAAAAATTCATAGCCATATAAACATTTAGTCAGACACGCTTAAAAGTTCTTTCCATCTATTATGTGCACATAATAATGCCTTCCTTCTAAATCAAACAGGGCCATACATGATAACCCTGGAGTAAATTTGTGCCTCTCCATCCAATCATCAAGGCTAGCCTTAGACAGATAAAGTAGCACTTTCCTTTACCTTTAGTAGTAACTTATTCCAGGATCTAATACAGCCACCTGAATCCAAAGTGATTGACTAGCACTACCTTTCAGCCAAGTACTTGGGTGAGTTTCAGCTCACATGACCATCTGCTCATGCTTGATCTGGAATACTGTGGTTGAGTGAGGTGCAACAGATGTGGGGAAGAGAGTGGAGTTTCTGCACCTCATCCTAACACAGTATCCAACTTCAGGCAAGATTAATGCAGCAACCATAGGGATGAGAGTGCAGGCTGGAGTCTTAGATAGTAATCAGGAGGGGGGGGCTTTAGGTTTAGGGAGCAGGACAGGAGTTTATGGTTAGGGAATGGGAAGGGAGTTTTAGGGTTAGGGAGCAATCATGAAATTTACAGTTAAGGAGCAGGAAGGGGGTTACATTTAGGAAGGGGGATGGGAGCTTAATTTTAGGGAGCAGGAGTACTGTTTTATAGTCAAGGAACCAATGGGGCCTTTAGTTTTAGGAAGGGGGATTGGAAATTTAGGATTTGGAAGTGATTAGTAACTTGGTTAGGAATGGAATCCCAATGATTAGGCCAGAAGATAATTTTGAGAGTTAAAGTTTGGGTTCTGGTAGGGATATGTAGTTAAGTAAGATTGGGAGGCGAGAATGATAGATAATTTACTAGGACTAGGGTGTTGGGCTAGTGGGAGTTAGTGCATTTGTCAATTAGAGCAAGTGGCAAGGAGCAAGAGTGTCTCAAGCACTTGCAGTAAACCCTTATTCCATAAGTAGGAATACATTACGTTAAGAGCCTATACCTCCAGTGAGTCTTGTTTCTTGGTCCCTAGTAGAGATGCTTGGCTCGAAAAGTGAGATGAATCTCTCCAGATCTGAGGCAGGGGACAGCAGGAGACTAAGTATAAGGAATGTTTTGGTCATCTATCAAGATAGTCGAATGATTTAAGGCCTTTAATTTTTTGGTTAAAAATCATCAAGGCCTTTCAGATGAGCAATTTATTTGGATTTGTACAAACCTAAGGGAACGAACATTCAATGATGAGTCTATTAGGGAAAGATTACAATGGTAGGATATTTCCTTGAAAATTAACTGGATTAGACAGAAGGATTTCCTGAGTATGGTAAAAACATGATGGCGAAAGAGAGGGTTGTCTAGATAAGTGCCCAGTTGCTTATGACCATATCTTTGAAGAGGAGTGCCACTTATAATATATGAGATGGGAGAAACTTTTTTGCCAAACACTACTATGCCTCACTTACTTGCATTTAACATGAGACCATTTTCTGTATACCTGGCATGTGCATATTCTAATACTTGTTGGAGCAGTTTAGTTTCAGTTGATGGGTAGATAATAGTGCTCAACTTGTGTTCATCAACCAACTTGGCCAACTACACTTTAGAGATATGTTTGGATGTCTGCAGAATAAATCCCAAAAAAGGGAGTGCAAAGAACAGATCCCTGTGGTACCTGACTAGTTAACATTTTATACTGAGAAGATACCAGTTTTCACTACTTGGGATCTGTTGACTAGCCAGTTTGCAGTTGAGCAGATAACATAGGAGTTTACATTAAGTTTAGCTGTCTAACTTTTCAATTATGCTAACATGGGGAATAGTATCAAAAACCTTGGTCAGGTCAAGATAACCAGTATGCATGGAGTTACCACTGTCCACAGCTTCTGTATCTTTTTTCAAAGAAGTTTATTAAGTTCAAGAGACAGGATCTGCCCTTCCCATATCAAACAGACTGCGGTCTAGGTCAGTTATTTTGCCTATGTCTGCAGAAATTAGTTTGGCTATAATATGTTCCATAGCTTTGCATATAAGGCTGAAGAGGATGATGGGCCTATAATTACCAAGTATATATGGGTTGTCCCTTGTGTAGGAGAGCCATAGTGGCTGTTGTCCAGGCATCAAGCACAAACCTTGGTCCTAAACTGAGGCTGAATAGTTGGCAAAGGGGGTTAAATCTATGACCTGTAGTTCATATGGTGCAGAGTTAGATTCCCTCAACTCTCATTTACCTACTGCATGATCTTGCGTATGTTACTTATCCAGGTATTGTTCCTGGGTTGCCCCCAGAAATGGGAGTATAGGACCTGCTTGGTTAAAAATAGATTTTTATTAAATAAAGGAGCAGATAGTGCATACTAGACACTGACAAGAAATCAGATTGGTAAGTTATCTGGTCCCATGGAAAGTTTATTTTTAGCCTTTGACAGGGATTCTTAGACTTCTTCCAAGGTAATTCCAAGGGAATATATAATTTCGGTTCCCCTTCACAAGATCGAATATATGAATACTCGAAATGCAGAAGCCCAAGCCCAAAATCTCGAGTATTCATATACTCAAAATTGTGAAGGGGCACAAAAGAAAAGAAAAAAAACACTTTTTCTAACATTTTTGCAGGGGGACTGTGCCCCCCTGCACCCACCACACACCCCTACTTAAATATCCCAACTCCGAGATCGCTCTACAGCAAATGAGATGGAAATGTACCATTACGCGCTATATGCATAAGCGCACAACGGGACAGTTTCCATTCCTCCGCTGAAGTGCGGTCATGAAACCTGCACATTAAGGAAGGAACAGTACAGGAGGACCCACCCTCCTACAAAAAGGTAAGTAAAACCCTTAATCTAATTTTTTACACTTTCCGTTCACAGTTTTGAGTTACTGAAACTCGAGATTTTGAACTTGATCTTATGAGTTTCGAGCTTTCAGTAATTCGATCTTGTGAAGGGGAACCATCATTTCAGGGATAGTGGGTACGATGTGGGTAAATGGGATAAAGTTAGTACTAAATCGGTCTGCTGATATATTGCCTAGATCCTTTGGATTAGAATGTGTGATATTATTATGGGTGAGCTCAGTGAGTGTTAAACATTATCCCTTAGTTGCCCGACATAAATGAGGAAAGGTTTGTGGTTAACATTGTTATGCATAATAAGCTTAAGTCCATACTCAGCTTTACAGTCTCGAATAGTTCTCTTGTTTCTTGTTGGCATCTTTTAGTGTGGTCTCAAGGAAGGGGGCTGGGAATTTCTTACAACTTTTCATTGTTTTCCCTCTTTTCTTATACAGCCTATTAATAAAGGAGTTCCACTAGAGAAGTTCATAGGATCATAGGGGTTACATGGTAACTAAGCTGTGAGTCCATTTCTCCCCTGCCAGTTCCTACCCTTAGGCCTTACCTCCCTTTTGAAGGAGGGAAAGGTCTGTCATAGCAGGGGTGCATTTATGAGTACTCCTCCATTTGGCCAGCTCCTTTTTAAAGGCAGAGAGTGTGTCACACTGCTTAATTTGGAGAAGAATTTTTTTCCAGAGAAGGAGTAGGTGTTGCATCATAAGTCATTCCCTCGACTTTGTCTTCTTTATTTTTAGAGCAAATTTAGATCTCTGGCTGTATTAGTAGGAATGTTAAATTTTGGAGGTATAACAGTCCCTGGACTACTGAATCCCTTATTACCCAATAAGCAAGGCACAGATGATCTCTAAGTAATCTATATTATGCTGAATATAGAGATATAGCCTCCAGCCTCTCTTGGTAGCTCAGATCGTTAAACCTTTGAACTTTTTAGTAAAGACCCTCTGAGGTCTTACCAATTGCTTCATGTGCTTAGTCGGGTACACCCCAAAGGGGCATTGTGCTCTGTGATGGATCTAATCAGTGAGGAATACAAGGAGGAGAGGACTTCTTTTCATCTAGAGGAAGTGCCTTTTGCTATGACATATGTGAGGTAAAAAGATTTCCTAACCACCCTTACAGCATGATGGTCATACATGAGGAACCTATCCACCCAAGTACCCAGATCTCTCACTGCCTTCAAATTTTGAATGGGTGAATTTTTTAAACTTTAAGCTGGAGCTAAGGGTTGCTTGAGTCCATTTTTTTCTATACCAGATACTGATGAGTATAAGCTCCCACTGGAGTGCCTGTATTCTAGAGGGAGATTTAACAACTCCCACCTTACAATCATCCACAAACTTTGTTAACCAGAAATCCTCATTTGATATACAAAAATCTGAGAAGTTGACAACAAATAGCAGTGCTTCCTCACAGGTCTCTGAGGGACTCCACTGATCACCTTCAAGCTCTTGGAGGCTGGACTCCCTACTCTTCCTATGTCAGTCCTATCACCAAGCCAGCTGGCTATCCATCTAACCATGTATGGGTCAATTTGGAGCTCTTTCAGCTTGTATAGTTTATTTGCATGTGGTATGGTGTTACTTGTTTGTGATCCAACTTGAACAGTGAGGGACATACCTTGGGACTAGCACATGCAAATGCTAAGTTTGTTAGGACCATGTGAAGTATATTCAGTCCTCTATTGGGTTCTTTAACAATCTAGTCCAGGGAGTTCATGTTTATAGAATTTAAGAATTTATGTTCATATCCTGCACTGCTTGTACAATAACCCCTCCCCCAGTTTATCATTGGGTAGTTAAAGTCACCTAGGATAATAGCATTCTTAGGGAACTTATCAAGAATATTTAGGAATGTTATATGATTTTCCCTTAACACAGAAGGGGTCCTGTAGCATGCTATAATCTAGTAGTTGATCCTGTTTAGTGTGATTTAAGTCTTGATGAGCTCCACTTATGAGTCTCTAAGAAACTGCCTCGAGGTAATGTGGTCTGTAATAAATATGGAAATGCTACCACAGATTCCATCAGGTCTAAACAAGTGACAAACACAAAACTTAGACAATGAGGTGGAGCTCTCTGTGCTCTTAAACCAGGTTTCTGTAACAACACAAATAGGGATGTGTTTCAAATGCAGGATGGCCTCAAGGTTGAGCAGTTTGTTGTTTAAACTTCTATTATTAAGAAGAGCCACCTTGATGTAGCCCAGTGTTTGGTTTGTTTATAATGTTAGGTTGGGAGAGCCATTAGCTGAGCTTGCCTAAAACAGCAAAATGGGGACAACAAAAGCTTTTGCCAGTATGTTGAAGCCTTGGAATGAGAAATGCAAACCATCCCTGGCAAAGCAAGTACAGTTCAAACATCTCATCCCATGCTGATATGTACTTGGTACCCATAGAAAGATACCAAGTATTTATTTATTTCATTTGTTAATGGGAAAGTCCAACTGGGCAAAGAAAAATGCCCCATTTCAATGCAATCAGCAACAAAATATGGTTAAAAATGCAGAGAGACACAGATTGTAGTAATACCTGCTGTTGTTAACTGGCTAGGTAATTACACAGTGATGTTTCTATATCTGCAGTTCCTTTTCTTGATAGGCCAATGAGGATTAGAGGAGGGATAATTGGTTAAAGGTAGAACAGGGGAAAAACAAGGGTTAGAGAGGTGTTGATTAAACGATTTTGATAGATGTGATATCAACTGTTTATCAGATGGGTTATGAGATTGAATTCCAAACTTTTAAGATGTAGGAGGAGTGCAGAGATTGACCTGCTAAATTGTTTGATTTAGGTATTAAAAACAATAGTTTATCAGTTGAGCAAAAGAGACTGCCTGGAGAGCAAGGCTGGCTGGTATTTGTAGGCTGGGACATCTGTCAGACTGATATATAAGTTTATAGGTGGTGACTAATTAAGTGCATATTAACAAATGTCTGAGATCAAGCCATGTAAGCTGTCTGAGGGGCCCACTGTGATAGGTCCTATACTTGTGGTTGATGGTGAACTTTGCTACCTTATTGTAGCATTCCTCCACTGAGGACAGAGTGATAGAGTGGGGGTTCATTAGGATTGGGGCTGCATAGACAAGACTAGGAAGTAGAAAGGTCGTTGCTATAGTGATTCTGGCTTTATCTGTTAGGAATGGTTTGGCTCCATGAAAAGATCTTAGTTTCATTTGAGTTTTTTATGACATGTTTTACATGAATATCAAACTTTAGTTTTTGTCAATTGCGACTCCCAAGAACTTGGTATGTGTAACCAGTTCAATTATAGTATTGTTGGATGAATAGCTAGTGAAATGGTATTTCTGATCTATTAGTGGTTTAGGAGTAAAACGGATTAGCTTAGTTTTCTTTGAGTTGAGTAGGAGTTGGGATTCTGCTAACCATGGTTTGACCGAGGAAAAGATTCCTGGGTGAGCTATTTGAACTTATATAAGCTTTTGAGAGAGCAGGTGAGGGTTTTGTGTATTGGATGATCGATGCATACCTGGTTGCAGTATGCATCTCATTTGTGAATATGTTAAATAACAGGGGCCCATAATGGATTCCTGGGGTCTCTGACCATGACTGACAGAAATGGGGAGCCTGTTTAGGGATAGTAAGTTATTGTCATTAATCATAGGACCATAGGATCATAGGAGATGACTAGGCTATCGAGCAGGAGATCATTTTAAGCCTAACCATTTCAACCCAATGTAATACCATAGAGGTACTAGTCAATACCCAAGATTGCATTTAGTGATGAATGCCCATGTCCAGGAGAGTTGCGGGCACTGTCTTCGGTAAGAATTTACAGTGCCCCATCCATCATCCAGGTTCCTCTTGAACAGTGTCATAGAGGTGCTCTGTTTCAAGTGAATTGGTAGCCTGTTCCAAAGATGTGGCAGTCGCTGGGAGATAAATCTGTCCCTCCAACATGTCCTATTTAAGTCTCAGGCCATATTTAAGTCCTTGGAATGGGTAGCCCTAGACCCATTTGATTTACAGATATGCAGTAAGTTTATTAGGTTTGGGTCTTGGGTTGCTCTGTAGGCCAGGCATAAGTCTCCCCTAAGAAGTCTATATGATATGGAATATAGTGACAAGGATTTTAGTCGGTCCATGTAAGGCACATGCTGGAGGCCCTTGATCTTCTTTGTTAGAAACCACTGAGGTCTCTCTAATTGCTGTAGATGCTTAGTATGGTACATACTGGCTTTATACTCAATTATGGGCCAGATAATTGCCGAGTATAGGGGGGGTTGTAACTTCTTTTGCTCTCGGGGCAATACCTTTCTAATCATGTGAGCTACATGAAAAGCTTTCCTTACAATAGTAGACATGTGATGGTTGAAGTTAGGGTTGTGGTCAACCTGCAGTCCCATGTCCCTTACCACTTCATGGGTACTTAAGGTATTGTTACTGATTTGATAGTATGAAGGGGCATTATTTGCGCAAAGGGAATGTTAATGCATTTCTTTGCATTCAATTTGAGACTGTGACTAATACACCAGTTGTTGGTCTGTGTGAGACCATCCTGGAGTATACTGACATCATTTGGAGATTCAATGATTGCACCTAGTTTGCAGTCATTTTCAAACTTGGTCAGCCACAACCCTTTAGTTTTTATCTGAACTGCTGAAAAGTATATACCAAACAGTAGGGGCCCAGCACTGACCCCTGTGGCACCCTGCTGGTAACAGATCTGCTGGTTGATGTGAAGTCACCCACTTTGATAGTGTGTGCCTGGTTTATGAGCCAGTTGGCAACCCATCTTAAAATTAAGGGGTTTACATTCAGTTTTCTAAGGTTATCGGCAATGCCTGAATGTGGGATTGTGTTGAAAGCCTTTGCTAAGTCGAGGTATGTTGTGTGCACAGACTTGCTCTCATCAATGGCCTTGCTCACACTTTCAAAGAAATCTACCAGATTTAACAGGCAGGATATATCCTTCACAAAGCTGAATTGGATAGGATCCAGGATTTGGAGGTCACCTATGTCTTTATTTATAAGGTCCATAATGATACATTCCATGGCCTTACAGATGAGGCAGGTCAGGCTTATGGGTCTGTAATTCCCCAGGTCTGTTGCTAGGCCAACTTTGTGGACGGGAATAACTGTAGCTGTTCTCCATTTTGCAGGAACAATGCCTATGGTAAGGATATGATTGAAAAAGGTACTCAGTGGTGATGCTAGTTCATGTTTTAGCCTGTTTAGAAGAAATCCTGGGATGTCATCTGGTCCCACAGAGGCTGTGTTCTTTGCTTTGGTCAGGGCTTTGAGGATCTGCTCTTCAGATATGTAAGGTGGGGGGGGGGGTTTGGGGGGAGGGTTTTTTTCTAAGTTATGAGGGTATAAGGAAGTGAAATTTTCACCAAACCTATCCGCTATCAGGCTTGCTATCTCTGTGGGTCAGTTTGTGTGATAGCATTAGCCGCCAGTTCTGCACATGCTTGGGTCCTACTCTTTAAGTTATGTACATAGCTGTAAAAGGCCTTATGGTTATCTTTGGCAGTACTTTCTAGGTTTCTCTCAAAGGAGTTCCTGGAGGATTTGACAAGTTGTCTTATTTGTCTGTTAAGGCTGATGAGGGTGCTTTTTTGTTGTTGAGTCCTTGTCTTTGTTTTCTTGGGCAGCAACTTTTTGCATTTTTTGGAGAGTTTGTTGATGCTGGAAGTCCACCATGGCAGATTGATTTTACTTGTGGCTCTGGCTTTGATTCTATCTGGTACAGCCAAGTTTATACTCTTATGCAAGTGATTGTACATGGCTTTAGTGCAAGCTTTGGCATAGTTACCACTTTCAGCTTGGGGTGGGGCTTAGAATGCATTTATACCTTCACCTAGAAGGGTACAGTTTGCCTTGGTAAATTTTTTTTATCTGATTTCACCCTTTATGCGTTCTGGTGTTTGTGTCAGTTCGAATGTGACTGATTTGTGTTAGTTTTAACTAATACGGGTCCAACAGTTGCAGCAGTGCACCTGTTTGACATGTTGATGAGGACCAGATCTAGAACATTTGTTCCTCTTGTCAGGGTACGGACAATTTGCTCCAGGGCATTTGAACTCACAAAGTCAATGAACTTTTGTGCTTGTGAGTGTTTGGTCTACAGTAGGTTTTCCATTTGATGGTGGGATAATTGAAATCCCCCATAACCAGTGTGTTCAGTAAAATTTGGATTGTCTTCAATTTGGTTAAGTAGGCATGAGGTGAATTTATCTAATATAGATTGAAACACTGCCTCCTTTGGTTTTCATACATTCATTTTTGCAGTCTAAAGGTGTGGAAGGCATTGTAGCCGCGCAGGGCTGTGGTACTGTCTGAAGCCTTAAACCAGATTTCTGTGACTGCACAGACATTTACATCTTCTAGTGATAGAAGTGCTTCCAAGGAGTGCAGTTCTTGGTTTAAGCTCCTAGCATTTAGCAGCATGACCCTTATTTTGTTCTGACTGGTAAAGTTCCCGTTGGCAAGATCCTTTGCCAGCAGCCGAAAGAGTAGGGGTATCAAGTGAAAACCATCTCTGGCAAAGCAGAGAGGTTTGTTGGCCATGGCTTCCCATTCTAGACGAGGGTAGTATGCTGCTAAAGGCTAGGGACATACCTGCCTGGGACATATATTCAGAGAGCTCAACCATGTCTCTCTTCATATAGTCCAGAGAGGTATGCCTCAAGTCATTCACACCAACATGAACTATGACAGAGTCATAACAGTACTTTTTGCTGAGAGACCTGAGTGCATGCATGAATTGGCAAATCCTGGCACCGGACAGGCAGTTGATTGTGACTTTCTCCTTGTCCAGCCTGGTGAGTGGGACATCCATGTGTCTCACTACTGAGTCTCCAAAATCAAGAAAGCTTGTTTTTTGAGTGTTACACCTTATGAGCTTGGTGGGTGAGACACTGGTGCTGTTATGTGTCATGGGTGCTGTGGAAACTATGTTAGCTGTAGCAGATTTATAATTTGGAGGTCTCTGCTGTTTCCGTACGTTTTTTGAGAGAATCTCCATGTATGTGGATTTATGTGCTTGATGCATACTATGTGTATGAGTAGTGGTATGTGTATGAATAGTGGTACTATGTAAATATGTAGTAGTGGGTGAGTTGACAACCTTCTCAGTGTTAATGTTTTGAATGAGAGAGAGCATGTATTCTAGATTCTTGGTGTAAATACACCTCTCACACTCTGTACTAAACTGTGTTATTAGTAGACGATTGTCGGTGTACATGAGGAAATTGCAACACTGCCTCAAGAGACCCAAGTCAACAAGGTTGGCAGGAGAAACAAGGGTAGTCCAACTGTCCATAATGCTAAGTTGAAGACTGTTCTCACTAGGGGTGGCTTTTCAGAAATGATCACTGAGGAGTTCAGCGAATGGATATTTCTGCATTGATTTTAAGGGAAGATTTGTTGACTTTAACTGTCAGGTTTTGGCGCACAATTGCATGGTAGTGTGTGGTGCTGCACGACACACAAACAAGCAGAGACCTGCTCAGATGCAGGGCCTAAATACCAGAAGCTAAAACTTAAAAAAACAACTCACTAACAAAATTCAAAAGGACCAATGAGAATGCTTATTTCAAGCCCTAGACTGGCCACCCTTTACCAGTCAGGTACCAATCAAACACAATACTCTCACAAAAGTGCAGATAGGCCCCTTCCAATCCAAGATGACCTGGAAAACATGCTCAGAACAAGAAAACCACTACAAACAGTTCCAGAAGCAGCATGCCTGGATCTGGACTATGCTACAACTACTAGTTACCCTAGTTTCAGAGCAAGAAACACTAGAGAATATTTAACACAGCAGGAAAATAGCAGTGAGACACTAAACAAAACATTCAAAACAGCAGAAAGTCAACCAGGAGGCTTTTAAGAATGATTTAAACAGTTAACAGATCAGTTAATTAAGTACTGCTTGGTGGGAAAACCATAGCAGGCAGAACAGATAGCTTTATAACATTGAAAAAAATATTAGTAAATACTTAACAAACAGTGGAAACAACAAAAAAGCTTGCTAAACAGTGAAAACAGCAATCAAATTTGATTTTACAAGCACAGTGTAGAAGGCAATTGCAGTATAACAGTGTAGTTTAGTACACAGTAAATAAATACAATATAAAAGTAGGCGGCAGGCAAAAAGTGCAGTAAATAGTATAAATAAGCAGAAAAACAGGCAACTTATGTTTTTTGGGAAGCTCAGAACCCTCTAGTCATCTAGCATCTCAGCTCAGAGTTGTGGCTGGTAGTCCACCTCAGTTCAGCTCATTACAAACAAGCAGAAACCTGATCAGATGCAGGGCCTAAATACCAGAAGCTAAAACTTGAAAAAAACTAACAAAATTCAATCCAGGAAATAGCTGATTTGCTCTTGGTTGATAACTGGTAAAGTTAGTGGTTGATAACTGGTAAAGTCAGTGGAGCTACCATCTTTGTGAAGGAGTAAGATATAGGATTTTTTCCAGAGTGGGACATGGCTTTCTGCAATGGAATGGTTGATTAGTTTGGAGACATGCTAAGCTATAACATCAGCAGCTATTTTGAAATATTCTGCTGGAATGTTGTCAAGTGTAAGCATGGTAGGTTTTAGTTTAAGGAGTAGTTTCTTTATAGTAGATGTGGGCACAGGTTTGAAGGAGACGGTTTTCTGATATGTTATTGTTTTAGATGTTGGTGATGGAGGGGTAGTTGGTCCGGGGGTTGAGTTGTGAGTGAGTAAAGTTATGGAATTTAATAAACTGGATATTGAATTGAGTGACAGTGTCCTCATGTTGTTTATTTAGGACTGGGGTGGGTTACATAGTTTGACCAGGTTACAGTAGTCAGATTATTGCTTACCAAAAGGCTTTTGGGTTGTGATGGTTATTTTCTTGTATTGTGAAGTGGAAGCTTTTTTTTACCAAGCCATATCCTTTATTTCCTAAATGTCTATACTGTTGTTGATTTAGTGTGCTAGGTTTTGTTTCCAGTTATCCCATGAATCGTAGTGGGTTTCACCAATTGTTTTGTTTCCTTAGATAGCCAGGTTGCTGGATTAGTTTTGATTCTTTTTGTAATAAGGCCATGGGTCTTTAGAATATTGAGGAATATAGAGTTGAAGTATAGGACTGCATCTTCAAGATTATATGTGTCTAGTACTTTCAATTTTGTGGCTTTTAATTCTGAGGTGAAAGTTTTTGGGCTGAAGGAAGAATGATTATGGGCATTGTTGTAGTGGTGGCATTTTGTATAGGAGTATATTTTCTAACTGCAAACAATGGGTGATGATCACTTGAGAACATTTGGTAGGGTTCCAGTGGTGGACATATATTTAGGGGTGTTGCTTAGTATCCAGTCAGCAATGGCTGGTTTGTTTGTTATTTCAACAATTGTTAAAGAAAATCATGTTTTTTTATACTTCAACATCATTCTTGGTGGTGTAATGGTTCTTCTGAATTCCAAGGCCTTTCATGTATTTGTGACATATCTGGAGAGCACTGTCATGTCTCTCTGCATATCCCTCAGGGTTTTGTTAACCAGGTAATTTGCCCAGCATGAACCACCACCATGGTGTAATCATATGTGCAAGGTTTAAGGGTCAGCATTGCCCTAAAAATATGGTTATCTTGTCCCCTGGAAGATAACTCACTGTCACTCTTCTTTTGTCCAACCTCATAAGTGTAAAATCAATGCACCTAACAATAAAGTCACCAACTACTAATACATTTCTATTTCTGTTTGTAGCTTACTTTGGTGCAATGGATTTAGGGAATACTGATTCCTGGGGACTTTCAGTTGTGTTTTTGCCTGTCAGTGTTTCAGTGGTTGGTTTATACTGATCCTTTCTCCTACTGAATCATTGAGGCTTGGGCAAGGATTTTTTAACTGCCTCAGCTTATGATAATTTCGTATGGATATGTGGGGTATGTGGTGTAGATGTGTGATGTTCACAGGATGTATTAGGGTGTGAGAAGGAGGCCACAAAATGTGGTTAGGTATTTGCAATCCTCACAATGTTTAAGATGAATGTATGCATACTTCTATGTAGCTGTTTGGGTGCTGGTAAAAAATGGAGGTGAATGTGGCAGCCCTCTCAGTTTGGTACTTTTGTGGGGGTAAGGGCAGCAAAGGCTAAAGATGAAAAGGAGTTAGTACAAAGGATCAAGCAAAGAAGTGAGGGCTTTTTATGTACCAAAACAAAGGCAGAGAGGGACAGAACTAGACAGTCTGAGCAAGCATGAGCAGGAGATCAAATAAGACTGGGAGAAAACAGAGGTACTGAATGAATACTTAGCTTCAGTGTTCACAAACAAAAGCAAGGGGAGGGTTTGCTGCTAGTTAGAAGGTAGGGCAGAATGGAAAGAATAGTGGAGAGACCTCAGCATAGAGAGGTAGGTTGTCCAGATGAAACTGGTTCCTCTTAGAGAGGATAAAGCACAAAAAAAGATTGCTTGTATCCCAGAGTCCTCAAACATTAGGCCTGGATGTAGGTAGACCTCAGATCTTCAGCAGAACACTGACTGGTGCAGAAGTGGCAGGGGCTAGAAGATAGCATGTGTGGTACCTCTGCACAAAGGAGGGATCAGAAAAACAAATCTGGGGAACTACATGACTATTAGCTTAACATCAGAGACAGGGAAAGTCTTAGATGAATCCTGAAGGGAAAATTGGTAGCATTTATAAAGGACAACAACATCCAGGATAGCAGCCATAATGCAGACTGTTGTTGTTGTCTTTTGGCTTTTCCTGGTTAGGGGTCATCACAGCGGAACTCTGGTCCACTAATGATTGGCAGTAGATTTTGATGAACGCCGAGGTGCCAGCTTGACGTTCAACCTTCAATGACGGCACGCCCATATACGCATAACTTTCGAATGCCCATCCAACCGCAGGGAGGACACGCAGACTCCGCACAGAAGGCACTCCCCGCACTCCAGCCAAGAATCGAACAGGAGAACCTCTTGCTGTGAGGCAACAATGCTACTGCTGCACCACTGTGGAACAGCAACCATAATGCAGACTAAAGGCCAGAATAAGCTGTCAAACCTAATCCATCTTTTTGACTAGGTTGCATGTGAACTTGTCAGGACAAGGCTTTTGACTTAGTCGCTCACAAGATGCTGACAGGAAAAGTGTAGGGGTTAGAATATGGACCAAGACTGAAAATGGATAGATAAATGGATCAATGGTAGTACACAGAGGTTTGTGGCAATAGTGACAATGTGAGGAATTAAGAAAGTAAGCAATGGAGTATTGGGAACTGTCCAAGGTCCATAATTTTCATTGTGTTTGTGTCAAAAGTATCCAAGGGATTAGAAAATAGCATAATTTTCTTTGCTAATGACACACAGCAGTGAAGGATGTGGAAAGACAGAATAAGTAAGCAGACAGATGGCAGTTTTCAATGCAATTAAAGTCAAAATATTATACTAACTCCACAAATACCTGGTGTGAAATATCCACTGTGGGGAGTGGAATTGATGGTAACAGAGAAGGCAAATGAACTAAGGTTGTATTCACCTGGAATGGACAACCAGATGCAGAGTAAAGGGCAGTGGAAGACATAAACAGAATGTTTGGATATATCCCAATGGGATAGATTCTAGAAGCAAGGATGATTTTCCTCTGTACAGTTTCTTGGCCAGAGCACACAGCAATACTCTGCAGGAAAAAAAATATCAGGCTGCTGGAAGGAATCCAAAGGAGGCAGACAGTGCATTCCCCATGGAGATGTATCAAGGCTGCCACCACGTGGTGGTATGGTGATCCAATCATTTGCCACCAGGCCTCATATTTGAATCAACACCAAGCTTCAGAGGGATTCTGATAGTGCTTGCTCCATACTGCCCCAGTGTTTGGCAGACCTATGTTCCCCGGCCAACTATGTCATGTACCTATGATATTAGTCAAAGTCAGGTCACCTGGCTGTAGTCAGGGTATTAGACCATGCAGCATGCTAATCACCTCATTTGCTGGTAAGCCAAATAACTGGGGGGGGGTCATAGGTCACATGCATGGATGTCAACGTGGGGGTGCCACACCCACCACCAACCCCACATAGCAGATCAGCTGTAGACAACCATACAGAAATGCCGGGCAAAAGCCCCCACATGGTGACATCCTTGAAATCCCCACCCACAGACTTACACAGTGATATCACAGCAGGTCTGGCAGTGGCAGTATGGCTTTGAAAGGTAAGAAGTCTGAAACTACAAATGTCTATGCCAGCACAATCTAACCTGTGGTTGATACTGTTATGCCTGTAGTCTGAAAGATAGGGCACACCACTATGCTACATGGGACCAAAATGTTAGGCAAATATCAGCACAGTCTGTGCAGATGTGCAATGTGTACAGTTGTGGCACCCCCCCCCATGGTCCCATAGAAATGCAGTAACATGTTCCTAGACTTAAGCAGCATCCAGCTGTCACCCAGAGTGATGGCACAATAGTAACAGAAAGCAATTGTCAGTAACACCCACAGTCAACTTACTGGTGCCATCCCAGGGGTGTCTCTTGCCGGCAGCCTGGGAACATATGATCATCAGAATGCACTGCCCTGCTACAGATGGCCTGCATCTGTCACACCTGGCCTACAGGCCTCTGGCAAATGCCTATGACTCACCCACAGTGCCCTTTAGGGAGTGGCATGGGGTCCATAACACCAACATAACACAGTCCACAAAATGCAAAGAAAGGCCATGCTGACAGTTGCTAGGAGCAAACCTGTCAGCCTCAGGGAGCCAGAAATTAGGACAAAGCCATGAATAATAGGGTGATGATGGTCCAAAGAGAAGGTCACGTGTGAAATACTGCTCTAATAATGTTATAAAGTTGATGGAATGATTTGTAGTAGCATGGAATGTCTGATGGGCATGAAGTCTGAAACTGCAATGTCAACTGTCAGTAATATCTGACTTCATCCCTGAGTGACTTGCAAAACACATTTGCTGGAAAACTACACTTGTTTGTGTAACCAACAAGATATATGAGTCATGGATGTGGACATTCTGTGATACTCTGTACAGTTGACAGGCAGGGCTAGGAGTTTAAACATGGGAATGCACACACTGCAGGCAGGCCTAACCCTGGAAGATGGTGATATGTCTGCACCCACAGAACCCTAGGCCACTGCCATGGGGAGTAACACAACCCTCCCTGATCACTCATCCTATGCAACATCCTGACCCCAACATGTGGCCATCCAAGAAAAATGAGGTGGGCCATACATATATGTGTGACAAACACACACACCCAGGCTGGTCAAACAGTCTGGCACACACAAGACCCTCCAAGTGCAGTTGACCATTGAGGAGGGCCCAATGCAAAGTACTGGTAGCTATAGGCAAACATATCTGCCCAGAACACCCTCCCACATACCCTATCCCCTACAAATCTATCTGGAGTCTGCCTGTCACCCTGATCCTGTCTGACTTATATTACCCAACTGTGGACTGGAAATCAGACCAGGCCAGAACATAAATACACAGAGATTCCACCATTGTAATATATCACCAAGGTGCTGGACCATTTCCACAGCAAAAGCAGTCAATTGCTTGTAGGCACACCCCTTAACAGGCTGGATTGTGCAAGAATGCATATCATTTGGCCCATAAACCTTGTGTGTGCATCATCCATCCTGTATTCCTCTGGTAAATCACTGTGATGATTTGAGGAGGTATGTCACAAGGTACTGAAACAATACATGACTGAGTAAAATGGCATATATGACAGATGTCTGCTAAAACAAGCCCTGTAACCCTAACAACCCATACATTACTGAGAGACATCACAATCATTTTGTGTCCCATTGTCCCCACATTTTGATAGGCTATCTCCAGATATCCTGCACCAACAGGTTGAGAAGTATGGCTGTAGCACAAAACAAACCAGACTGGAATACAAAATTCCCTGGAATGGAGTCACACATGTACTATAGAAGGACATACTGGGCATGCTCATACACTTAGAGAAATGTCAGTAGGATCTAGGAATGAACAGGCCTTCCCCACCTTAGCAGTCCTGAAGATGTCTGTCACCATAGAAGTCACTTTTGTTAGACCCAGCCCCATAAGCTCTGTGGTGCATGTGATAGCTGCATAACACTATAGTGCAAATAACTAGTTAGGTAGGAGTTCTAATCTCAGTCCTGGCAAATGTGAAAGTGTGTGTGTGTGTTCACAACTTAAAGCTTTTGGGTCCATTCAAACCCAGTACACTTCCCCTTTCCCTACTTTACCAGTCCTGCAGATATCAGTCATCTAAGAAGTGCCTTCCATCAGACCTCAGCCCCATAAGCTCTGTGGTGCATGTGATAATTGTATAACACAATAGTATAAATAACTAATTAAGTAGGAGTTATAATCTCAGCCCTGGTAAATATAGAAGTGTGTGTGTGTGTGTGTGTGTGTGTGTGTGTGTGTGTGTGTGTGTGTGTGTGTGTGTGTGTGTGTGTGTGTGATAGTTGTGTGTTTGTTTATAGGTGAAACAGTTCTATGCCATTAACTCCCATGACACTTCACATTGCCCCACCTTATCAGTCCAGATGATGTCAGTCCATTATCAGCAACCTTGGCCAGCTGTTAGCCTTGTAAGCTCAGTAGTGTGTGTGATAAATGCTTAACATTATAGTACAAATGACTAGTTGGGCAGGGATTCTACTCTTATATCCCTCAAATGTGTGTGTGGGTATGTATGTTTATAAGTAGAAGTATTATGTTTCCCACCCACTGCATTACTTTATCAGTCCTGCTGATGTCATTCCCCATATCAGCACCTTTGGCCAACTCTGAGCCCAGTAACCTCTGTAGTGCATGCGATAGTTGCATAACACTATGATCCAAATCACCAGGTAGGTTGGGGTTCTACTCTCAAGTCTGGCAAGTGTGTGTGCCTGTTTGTAGGACAAAGTATTTTGATACATTTAACACCCACAGCACTACTTTATCAGTCATGCAGATGTCATTCCCTTTATAGGTTCACAAGTGTGTAGTAAGTAATGGTCCAGGAGCCTTAACAAGCCTAGCACATAGAAGGGCCCTGCCATTGTGCCACTTGATGTTACGTCCCAGTGCCTGTATCAAGTATAGCCACTGCAGTGATCCTGGGTTGAACTGTCTATAACCCATCCACTCATCATGATTTCTCTGGAATAGGGTCAGCTAGGTGCTCTGCATGATAAGTATGGGAAGTGTATTCCAGGGCATGTGCAGTCTCTTGTTGAGGGACCTGTCCCACCAGTATGGTGTGGTGATTGTGGTACTGAGGTAGAGGTCTCTATAGTGTGTGGTGTGGATGGATTTATATGTAGCATTTCTAAACCAGTTGGGTCAGACATGGCTTTGTAAGTGAAGCACAGATAGCTGCTAATTAGGTGATATGACACAGAGAATACCTTGAGTCTTCTGAATGTGTCTGTGTAGGATGTGTGTTTAATGCCTAGGAACCCCTTTGTGAGGTGCTTCTGTGGCTTCACCAGCTGTAGCAGGTGTCTAGTGAGGTGCATGGAAAATGTGCCATAATACTTGGGGAGTGGTCCAATGAGGGAATAGTAGACAGAGATCATTACCTCTGCATTCCTGGATGCAAAACCCTTGGTAAAGCAATGTGCCATATAGAAGGATTTCCTGACCACAATGACAATGTGGTTCTTGAAAGAGAAGTTGCTGTCAACCTGTGTCCCCAGATCTCTTATCATGCCTACAGTGTTCATCGGGCTCCCATTGATGTGGAACTTACTAGGAACTGATTGTTTTACCAAAGGGGGTGATGATGCATTTTATGGTGTTAAGCTGCTGGCCATGGTTTCCGCACCACTCATTGGTCTCAGTGAGGCCTTTCTGTAGGATGTCTCCATCACTTGTGGAGTTCATGATAGCTCCCAGCTTGCAGTCCTCTGTGAACTTGGTCAGCCAGAGTTCCTCTGTGTTGGGCTGGACTCTTGAGAAGTAGATGCTGGACAGGACACTATCCAGTACTGATCCCTGTGAGACTTCACTCATGACTGCTTGTCAGTCTAACTTGGAGTTTGCCACTGTCACACTGTGTGTTCTATGAACCAATTTGCAAACCACCCACTGATATAGGGGCTGATGCTTAGTTTGTTGGGTTTATCAATAATCCCTGACTGAGGAATGGTATCAGAAGCCTTGGCCAGATTGAGGTAGACTTTATGCAGTGCCTTACTGTCATACACAGCCCTGGTGACTCACTGAAAGACATCAACCAGGTTGAGCAGGCATGATCTGCCATTCACAAAGCCAAACTGTGTGGGGTCCAGAGTTAGGAGGTCACCCATATCTTGGTCAATCAGATCCCCGGTAATGGGCCCATACCTGTACATAGTAGGCTTGTCAGGATAAGTTCCCAATAATCCCCAGGGTCTCTAGATGCTACCCCTTTATGGAGAGGGATGACTGTAGCAGTGTGCCATTTTGGAAGGACAAAGCCTGAGGTGAGGCTGTGACTGACCAGGGCACACAGATGTGGTGCCAGGTCTCTTTGTATGTCATGTAGAACACAGCCACAGATATGTTGGGGTCCCATGGAAGCTGTATCCTTGCCTGTGGACAATGCAGGTCTAACCTGGCCTGCAGTAATGCTGGGTACCTGACATTCATCTGCCATTGTGATTGTCCCCTTGGGGGGGTGAGAGGGGTAAAGCTGGCACTGAATGTGTTGGCAAGACTGTGGCCAATATCCGTTGTCTCAGGATAGGAATTAGCATTGTGCAGTAACTCACAGCACTTGTGTTTATTGCTGTGGAGGTTGTTGATATAACTATCAAAGGCTTCGGTGATTGTTGTCAGTGTCTGATGCAATTCTGCCTTCATAGCTGCCTGTAGGTGATACCATGAGGGATCCCAAGTTGTGTTTCAGGCTGATAAAGGGGTTCACCCATCTTGGGACACCATCTTTTTCTGCAACAGTGTCCTCCTTCTGTTGTACACTTTAGTAATGGCAGGGGACCATCACATTGGCTTCCAGTGTTTGGAGGACAGTGTCTGTGTTCTGTTGGCTATGGCTAGCACCATGCATCTATGTACATGTTTGTGCAGTGCATATGTGCATGATGCAGCAGTCATGCAGCTATTTCCCATTGGCATGGGTGCAGTGAAGTCATCCATCCCTGTTTTTATGACTGCAATGTCAGCACTGGAGAGGTTTTGCAAGATGGTTACCTTTGTGTGGGGGTGTCAGTAAGATGTTGAGCTCCATGTTGATTGCATCATGTTTGGATCTGACCAGGTAGGGATTGACAACTGTGGTCGAGCAACAGTCCCATATGTAAGCAATCAACTAAGGTCAAGGTTGTTGCATCCTCTACTGGGGGTCAGTATGAGCCAGCCAAGGCATTGAACTGATGAATTCCATGAAGCTTTGGGCCAGTATACTGGTGCTTGACTACTTTCCCCAGGTGATGGAGAGATAGTTATGTCAGTGTTGGGTTGGACTTTCTTAGATGCCAAGGTGTTGAGGAATGTGTATTGACAGTCTAGCGACATAGCTGGAGACAAATAGCAGGCTATGATGTGGATTGCACTATTCCCCAAAGTCAGCTTTACTGGACGTACCTCCGATGCATTATGCTGGGATTCTAGTCTGGAGGTGGGCATATCCATTATGAATGTGGAGACAACACCACTTGTTGAGGTGTGGTCCATGTTTTGGTGCTGACAGTTGTGGAATGTGTCATAGCCTGTTAGTGCAGGGCTGCTGTCTGCTGCTTTGAACCACCTCTCTGTTACAGCACAAATGTCAATGTCCTCCACTCTGAGGAGTGCTTTGTGTGACTGCATTTTGACAGTTGGATGTCTACTGTTGAGCAGCATGATCCACAGATTGCATACATGTCTAGCTGTTACAGTGGTAATTTGATCTGGAACACTGCCTAATAAGGCACTATAGGGGTGGCAAGACACTTACCCTGTACCTGGAAACTCAGGGATGACAGATTTAGGACATCTCTGGCAAGGCATTGAGGTCTGTCAATCATGTTATCCCAAGCAGGGAGATACTGGATCCCCTGAGAATGACACACAACACGTAAGCCAGTGTTGCAGTCAGTTATCTGTTGATAGTACTGCAGCATCATTCTGTGTGATGGCAGTATACTGCTCAGGGCTACTGTAACACCTGCCTGGACCACATAATCTGAGTATTCAACCATGTGTCTTGTCATGTAGTCCAGGGAGGTGTGTCTCAGGTCATTCACACCCACATGGATGATGACAGAGTGATACTTCTAGCTGTTGTGGAGTGGCCTGACTGGGTATGTCATGTGTTGGATGCTGGCATGTGATAGACAGTTGGCTATTACCTCCTCCATAATCAACATAGTGAGCGGGACATATGTGTGCCACAGTAGTAAGTCACCCATGATCACTGTATTGTCCAAGGTGGTCAGCCTTAGGAGCTTAGGTTGAGGGACACACTGTGTAGGTGACATATGTGTCCTTTAGCATGTGCTATGTCATGGTGTCTGAGTGTGTGTCTGTCGTTCTGGTCTGTGCTGTTTATGTAAATATCCATTGAGCGCCCCTGTGAAGGTGGGTGTGTGGCTTTTCAGTGTATGTCAGGGCTGTCATAGTGGGTGTTGTGGTGAGCTATGTGGTCCACATGGTGTGGGGCAGGTGTTGATCTTATCCTCTTGACCAGCTAGTCCAGTCTTTGCTGGAGAGTGCATATTTCCACATTTGGTGATATGGGGTAACTCTCACTGGTCTGTGCGTTTGGAGATTAGGGGAGAGGGTTGTCTGTGTACATGAGGCAGTTGCAACAGTGCCTCAGAATGGACAAGTGCACGAGGTTAATGGGTGAAAGCACAGAAAACCGCACTTCAATCATTCCAGGAGAGGTGGTTATAAGCAGTAAACACTGGGGCGAATTCCATGATGAACAAGTACTGCTGATGGCTCCCAGATTTGATACACTTATTGATACAATAACCTGTTGAAGTGTAAAGCTATAATGCTATTTGAAGTGCAAGACAGAAAGAACTAGCAAGATGTATGGGAGAAACTGAAAGCAGACTTCCTGCCACCTGTAATACTTTACCTCAGCTGTGCAGTTATCAGCACCTTTGGCCAGTTCTAGATCTAGTAAGCTCTGTAGTGCTTGCAGTAACTGTGTAACACTATAGTACAAATAACTGGATAGGCAGGGGTTCTAATCTCAATACTGGCAAGTGTGTGTGCATGTGAGAATGATGTACTGTGTGGGTTATACAATTTTGACTTATACCAGTAGCCACCACCCATTACACTTCCCCCACTCCAATTTGGCAGTCCTGTTGATGTCATTCACCATAGAAGTACCTTTGGAGTAAGTGATATTGTATAAGCTCAGTGGTGCATTTGATAACTGCGTAACACTATAGTAGATATAACTAGACAAGCAGGAGTTCTCATCCCAATACAAGCATGTGTGTGAGAATCATGCACTGTGTGGATTATACCATTTTTGACTTGTGTACCACCCTTTACACTTCCCTTCACTCCAATTTAATAGTCCTGTTGATGTCATTCACCTTAGAAGTACCTTTGGAGTAGGTGATATTGTATAAGCTCAGTGGTGCATTTGATAACTGCGCAACACTATAGTAGACATAACTAGACAAGCTGGAGTTCTCATCCCAATACTAGCAAGTGTGTGAGAATTATGTACTGTGTGTATTATACCATTTTTGACTTGTGTACCACCCTTTACACTTCCCTTCACTCCAATTTAATAGTCCTGTTGATGTCATTCACCTTAGAAGTATCTTTGCAGTAGGTGAAGCTGTATAAGCTCTATGGTGCATCTGATAACTGTGTAACACTGTAGTAGAAATAACTAGATAGGCAGGTGTTCAGATCCTAATACTGGCAACTGTGTGTGTGAATAATGATACTGTGTGGCTTGTACAATTTTGATTTGTATACCACCCATTACACTTCCCTCACCTTTCTTTACTAGTGCTGTTATTGTCATTCACCTTAGAAGTACCTTTGGACAAGGTGAAGTTGTGTAAGATGCATGGCGTGTCTGCTAACTTACAAAAGTTCTAATCTCAATACTGGCAACTGTTTGTGTGAGAATCATATACTGTGAAGTCTATACCATTTTGAGTTGTGTACCACCATGCTCATCCTAATTTAGTAGTCCTGTTGATGTCATTCACCTTACAAGTACCTTTGGATGAGGTGAAATTGTGTATGCTCCGTGGCGCATCTGATAACTGCATAACACTGTAGTAGACATAAATAGATAGGTAGGAGTTCTAATCTCAATACTGGTGTGTGTTTGTGTGTGTGTGTGTGTGTGTGTGTCTGTGTATCATATCTTGTGTGGCTGATAACATTTTGATGTGTGTACCATATGTAGCAGATGACCACCTCCTGATGCCATTACTTTATATAGTGTGGTAATGGCATCTGCCTCACATGCAGCATGTGAAACCATTGTACAGGCCATACCAGTCTTCTGTACAGATGTGTCTGGAACATCCAGATGTTTGGAACCTATTAGTGCTCTGTCTGCCTTAACAATGTCCATGTATGTGATATAGTTGCCAAATAGGCCACAGTGAGTGTACTGATGCATATGACAGCATTGGGTATCATACCTGACTGAAACAGCATACTGACACAATGTATGCTACCCTCACATTTGTCCAGGCTTGTAGGTGCAATACATGAGTCCAGATGCTTGGTTTTACAAGTGAATTGTTCATGTCATGGGTCACATTAAAGGTTTGGAAAGGTGTGTACATGAGGCAGTTGCAACAGTACCTCAGAATGGACATGTGCACCAGGACACATGGTCTCAATCAATATATATCAGAAACAAATGGCATCTTAACAGGTCAGTTTGTCCAACACATTTTACAGGTGTCTGTTCAGATGTCTTGCACTGACAGGTTGTGAGATATGCTACATAAATGTTACTTTCTCTTCAGATAGGCCACTGTGGTGACCACTGTGATGCAATACAATTAACCCCACCACAAGTGAACATGCCCATAAAGCAATATGACTATTAGTCATAGTTGTATGCATGGTAACTGGCTTGCCCTCCACATGCCTGTGGTATTGCCAAAGCACAACTGAACAATTCCATACTCACCAGCTTCAGGCTGCTGTCCCATATGCAGACTAGAGTGACCTATGTAGTTGTGGGAGAGAGGTATTGTCAGCAGACTTAAATGTGCCCTTGGTAAAGGATGGTTGCAACATGTCTACACATTTACAGTACAACACCCAATACTACACAACCTGCTATCCTTCACCATAGACTTGCACTAATGTGCATTAGAAATCCCCATTCATGACTGCAATCTGACCTTGCACATGCATGTAGACACTGTACTGATACAAGTATGTCTCATACAGTAGTCTACTAATCCCCACTGGGACCTTACCTGCATGCTCCTTGTCCATTGTGTGGGTGCCACCCACCTCCAGCAAATGGGGCTTTGTACTCTGGTGTCATACTGTGATGGGTGGCCCAAGCTTGCAAGAAGCTCCTCATTTGGTGTCAGTGGGGGCTGCATGGCTGGGCTTCCACCTATGGTTGTGAGGTCCCTGGCCATGACAGCAGCCCTTTCCCAGGCATGGCATATGAGGTTAGTGGCATGATGCTGCACCTGCTCATATGTATGTGCATGCAGGCCCACCTAATTTACCCTGTGGACAGGGTCATCCCACACAGTGCTCCTCTCCTGCAGATGTTGCTTGCCTCGGCCCAACAGTACTGTGTGGTTCTGTATTATGGCTTCCATTATCAGGTTGCATTCCGCTGGTGAAAAGGTGTCCCACCGGTGATGTGACATTGCACCTGGTAGACACTAACAGGGAAACACATCACAGAACCTCATACATTTGGCAACAGTATGTCCAGTAACTGCACATGTATCTTGAGTACCAGTAGCCAGCACTCACAACCATACCAGTAGCCACCACTCACAACCACACCATACCCCTGTAATCTATCAGCACCATAGCATCTTGCATTCCACTCCTGGTCCTGATGAGTCATATTGTCTGCAGTGAGGGCAAGCTGTTTGCATAATCTGTCATTCCTCATTCAGGTCTGTGTAAATGGATGGCATTAGCCATTTTTCATGCAGATGGTGTGTGGATGGTGCTGCGCCTTGGTGTGACTACAGTGTGTAATGCAGTTGGGAGCACATGCCTGAGTCCATGTAGGATGTAAAAACTAAATGGAAATTCCAGCCAAGCTGGAACTTCCAATGAGTGACCTCTCTAACCTCTTTTATCAGAGACACATGAGATATATGCAAATCACCCTTATGAACATCAGGTGTTTCAGCTAATTGGCGAGTCTGAATACCCATGACTTGTTTTGTCATTTTAATGGACAATTTAAGGCCAATAAAGCCAAACCCCACTAGCTGTGGATGTGCATACTTTGGCCTTGTTATGACCTCATCAGCACAGCACAAGCAGAGTGTTTGACTAAACATAAGAAACACAGGGCTATTATGCCCAGCTGATGCCCATTATCATTAGGGTGACAGCGATGGTTGATATATTGTGTGTGTGCAAGAGACCACATGGAAGGGGATTATGGCTGGGTGCATGGTAGGCAGGTCACAACTGTGCTATCAAGGTGTGGACTGGAGGTGGAAGGGGTTAGGGCTTCTGCTGAAGGAACAGTATGCCAAGAGTGTTTTTGGAGGATGACATAAGTGTCTGACAGAGTGATGTTTCTGAAGCTGTAAGCTGATGGTGTAATTATGACTGTTGTTAGTGCATATGCTATGCAAGTTGGTTGTGCGATGGATGAGGAAGAGAGATGTGACATCAGTTGGATGATGTGGTGATGACTGTACCCAAAGATAACAGACTGGTCATTGCAGCAGATGTCAATGGGCATGTTGGTGAAGGGAACAGAGGGGATGGGGAATTGATGTGTATGTATGGTGTTAAAAGGAGTGGAGATGGTGAGATGGTAGTGGAGTTACATAAAGGATGGACATGGCTGTGGTGAATACACACTATAAAACAAGGGAGGAGCATAGGGTGACATACAAGAATGGAGTAAGATGCACACAGATGGAATATATCCAATATAGGAGGGCCAGTTTGAAGGAGACTGGAGACTGTAAAGTGGTGACAGGGGAAAGTGCCACTAAGCAGCAGAGAATGTTGGTATGTGAGATGATGTTGGTGATAAAGATGAGGATGAGTGTGGGGGCAACACCAAGGATTAAATGGTGTGAATTGGAAAAGTGTGCTTGTGAGGTAGAGTTCAGGGAAGAGTTGAAACAGGCACTGGGTGGCAGTGACAATCTAACAAATATCTGGTTAAGTACAGCACAGCTGGTTAGCGAGACAGCTAGATGGGTGCTTGGGGTGACATGTGGGTGGAGGAACCAGTAGAAGGACACCTGTTGTTGGACTGAGGAAGTACTAGACAGTATACAGAGACAGAGGTTGGAGAAGAAGGAGTGGAATTGTCAGAGAGATGAAGAAAGTAGGCAGGAGTATCAGGAGATGATGTGCATGGCAAAGAGAGAGGTGGCAAAGGCTGAGGATGGGCATATCAAGAGTTCAATGACAGGTTGAACACTAAGGAGGGATGAAAGGAATTGTACAGATTGGCTGGACAGATGCACTGAGCTAGGAAAGATGTGCAGCAGATAAGGGTGATAAAGGATGATGAGGTATATGTACTCACAAATGAGGAGAGTGTGTTGAGCACATGGACAGTGTATTTTGAGAGGCTGATGAATGAAGAGAATGAGACAGAGAAGGTTGGATGATGTGGGTATGGTTAATTAGGAAGTGCAATGGCTTAACAAGGAGGATGTAAGGATAGATATGAAGAGGATGAATACTGGCAAGCCTGTTGGTCCACATTACACACCTGTGGAAGCATGGGGTGTTTAGTGGAAATGGCAGTGGTGTGTTAGCCAGACTATTTACTGATATATTGGGAAGTGTGAGGTTACATGAGGAGTGGAGAGAAAGTGCTTGGGTATGGTGTTAAGAATGAGGTTGATGTGCAGAGCTGTAATAACTACAGAGGGATAACATTGACCAGTCACAGCATGAAGTTATGGGTAAGAGTAGTGGAAACTAGGTTACGCAGGGAGGTGAGGAGTACTGGTCAGCAGTATGATGTCGTGTGTGGGAAGGACACTACCAATGTGATGTTTTTTCTGAGACTGTTACTGGTGGAATACAGAGAAGGTCAGGAGTTGCTCTGTGTCTCTCTGGACTTACAAAAAGCATATGACAGGGTACCTAGACAGGAGTTGTGGTATTGCATGATGAAGTCATGAGTGGGAGAGATACATGTAAGAGTGTTACAGGATATGTACAAGGGTGGTGTGACAGCAGTGAGGTCTGCATTGGGATTGATGGATGTGTTTAAGGTGGAGGTGGGATGACATCAGGGATAAGCTGTGAGCCCTTTCTGATTTGCAATGTTGATGGACAGGTTGACAGACAAGATCATATGGGTGTCCCCGTTGACTATGTTGTTTGCAGATGACATTGTGATCTGTATTGAGATTAGGGAACAGCTTTTGGAGACCCTGGAGAGGTGAACATATGCTCTAGAGAGGAGTGGAATGAAGGTCAGCAGCACTAGGATAGAATATCTGTGTGTGAATGAGAGAAGGGATAATGAAATGTTGGGGATGCATGGAGTACAGTTGGCAAAGGTGGATGTGTTCAAATGATTGGGATCAACATTTCAGAGTAATGAGGACTATGGAGGACAGGTGTAGAAGAGAGTACAGGCAGGATGGAGAGGGTGGAGAATAGTGTCAGGAGTGATATGTGACAGACAAGTACCAGTAAATGTGATATGTAAGGTCTACAAGAGGGTAGTGAGACCACCTATGTTATATGGGTTGGAGAGAGTGGCATTGACAAAAAGGTAGGGGTCAGAGCTGCATATGCAGAGTTGCAGATGTTATGATTTGCACAGGGTATGACATGGGTGCACAGGTTTAGCAATGTGTATATGACAGGCTCAGGCCGTGTTGGACGGATATGAGACAGTGTTGGAGAGGCAGCATTACATCAGTTTGGACATGTGCTGAGGAGGGGTGCTGAGTATATTGTGAAAAGGATGGTAAGGATGTAGCTGCCAGGTGAGAGGAAGAGAGAAAGGCCTCAGATAAGGTTTCTGGATGTGGTGAGAGAGGACATACAGGTGGTTGGTGTGAGAGAGCAGGATTCAGAGGACAGGCAGAAATGGCAACAGATGATCCACTGTTGTGAGTCTTCACAGATTTGGCAAGGATTTGACTGACATAACACAACTCTATGGGTAAATGACTACAAATATGAGGCACACATATGGTCAGTGTGCAGAACACTGGACAGTTGAATGGTATGAGCCCAGTATATAACATGCAGTTCAACACACACATCTGCAGCTGTACTTTACTCTGCACATGCTCTATATAGTTGTCTTATATTTACAAGATATATGCACAGGTAACATATGGATATGTACAACATCCCAGTAACTGGCCTAGTCACTACAGACAGAGCCACATGCTATGGCCATCAGTGCTGTTCAGCAGTACATCAGTACAGCAAGTCTTGTTGAGACATATGCTTTCAAACCCCTATTTTCTATTATTAAAGACCACCTATTGCATTCAATTACATGCTTACTTGTTTCACATACTTTTTTTTCTGGATATTTCACAGATATATCCTTTCTTATTTTTTTCTCACACTACTTCAACTTTGCACTGACAGACTGTCTATGACAGAGGTGGTTTGAATATATGGCAGCTTGTCTTTTGTAGGTAATGCTCATGACCATGTGATGGCCTGAGCACCAATTGGTGCTCCCCAGTTGCTGATTGCATGCAGAGCAGCTGTGTAGTTATTCCTATTACCAATGTCATGGCAACACAGTCCTATAATTGAGTACTTCATGTGGGCATTGGCCCTTTCCCTTACCTGTGAGGAAGAGATCCTGGAGGTGTGTGAGCTAATATCTCTTAGAACAAGACCTGCAGAGACAAGTCAACTAAATTGTGGAGAAGATTCAAGAAGTAGAGGCAGAATGTGAATATTGCTGTTGTATGTTTTGAATACTGCTTGTTTAACAAGGTTTATCTGAACAAGCTACTTCTGCATGGGTTTCAGTCTGACAAAGTTCAGTGTCTGCATAGGTCTCAACTGTAGAGCTATCCACATAATGGCCAGAGGTTTGCCTGTTATGTTTGGTCTGTTCCCCAGAAAGGTGTTGTCCTTGGCAAATTAGTAGCATACTCTGGTGATTGCAATCAGTACATGCCAACATCCATTTGTGTTTCAGATGTTATATCCATCAGAAAAGATATGTTACAACAAACCCCGCAACACCAGCAAGTTTCTCAGTGTATAACAGCAATAGTTCAAGTATGGCCATGTTTTTGGGCCTCAGCCCCAAATTATGTCAGGCTTGGTACAGATGGCATACTATTAGGAGGTTGATAGGTAGGTTCTACCACTATTTTGTTCTGTCATTCCTGGTGAGGGGAAAGGGTGGACAACATGTGGGACTCTGTACATTCAAGAAGTTGGTGTATGGAGAATGCTCTTAGATGCCCTTGTAACATATTTTATGTGGGGGAGAGTAACAAGTGTTTTAAAACTAGGCTGTTAGAACATGTGAGATATATTACTGATGATGAAGAAGACAGTTCTATAGCTGCACATTTCAATAATTCTCACCATGGGTTAGTAGTTACGAATGAAGATTTGTTATATACCGAATCAGTTTAAATTCTTAAATGTGATATATATACACGTCAGTATTTTTTGGTAATATATCTGTATATTGTTATACATATATATGTATCTTCACACATCTATCTATCTATCTATCTATCTATCTATCTATCTATCTATCTATCTATCTATCTATCTAGCTATCTATCTCTCTATATATATATCTATTTTTTTTTTCATGTATATATTTGCAGATAATCATTCCTGATCACACGGTGTGTCTTTCCTATTGTAAACTGACAGTACTGCATGATATTTTGTAAAATACATCCTATCATCTTGCAGCTAAGATGGCCTAGTGGTAAATTGCTGTGTCTATGGTGTATAGCATCCCGGACTCAAGACTGAGCATAACTGATTACTTTGTTGCTGGCCAGAAGAAGGGCTGCTGGATACAGAGTGATTGAGGCACTTTTAAGCAGTTGAAAGTGGGTTTGCGTGGTGCTAAGCAGTACTAAAACACAGTTAAACTGATAGGCGCTTAAACTGTGTAGGCTTCACTTACCGACACTCATCAGTGCACAAATATGCCTAGCAGAGCTAACTACTGGTTATCATTCACATTTACGCAATGTGTAAACCTGCTAAGCATAACTCAGCCCTGGTAACCATTGCTCACATTCCAGTCTCATAAAATAGCAGAGTAATGACATCATGTAATAAGTTTATTTAATTTCCTGTACATAACATGCTTTTATGTGCTGTCATTACAGTAGCAAAAGGTGTGACTATTCTGTCTAGGGTATTTGGGTATACCTGGGTAGTATCACATTTTTATTTATTTATTATTTTTTATACATAGGTAGTATTACATGTTATATGCACTCACACTTGCATGTTACACCAGCTACAGTACACTGGTTGATGAATATGACTCCACAGATATTGTATTATGAAATTAGTACTGTTGACACTGCTTTTCCTTGTAAATTAAATTGCCTATTGTAGTAATCCAACCATGCACCTCTGCATGCAAAGCTGGGACTCTGAGCACTACACTATCTTGTTCTTGGTGTTTCAGCTGTATGTTTTTATGTATCTCATATTGGATATTAATATGATATTATTATATTAACTGTTGAGTATTATGTTTTTTGCCCATGTCATTGAGGACTGCTGTTATGTAGTAACATACAATTCAGTTTTAGACTTCTATCCTTCAGGACATTCATCCTAACGCATAACATGTTTGCTGTCCACTTCCTGTCTGTCCTCTGTGTAGATGTGCAGATGTCAGGTATTGCTAAGGCCATACAACTATGATGGTGCCCACATAGTTTTGTGCTGTGGGCCTAGGTACTGCTGCAAGCTCCAACAAATGGGACAGCCTTCATGTGGGCCTTGGCCCTATTACTTACCTGTGTGAGGGACATTACAGAGGTGGTGGGCTATAGATTCACAGACAGTAGGTGGGAATACTTAATAGGACAGGACATCTGGAGACAGCACAATAACATGGGGGACATATCTCCAGAACTGTGAACAGATTCTATGTCATCATCAGTGCTGTTATACACATGGTGGGTTGATAGGCTGACAGGGTTTGTGTGGACATGCATTTAGTGAGTGACTTCACGTCTGACAGTGATATGTCTCTGACATACCTCTCCACTGGCATGCTGTCCACAGACTGGCGACATGTTTGCCTGTTATGTTTTGTCTGTTCCCCAGACAGTTGTTGTCCTTGGAAAATCAGTCAGGGACTCTGGGGAATGCAGTCAGTAAATACTAAAATCCCTTGGCATTACTGCCTTCATATTCTTCATAAAGGATATGTTACAACAAACGCAGTAACATCAGCAAATGTCTAAATGTCTGACAGAAATATGTCCAATCTACACCTGTGTTTGTGCCTGTGTCCCCAAATGATGTCAGGCTTTGTCTAGATGTCATGCACTATGAGGCTCAGACGTATTTAATAGCATTATTTCTTGCCTTCATTCCTCCTACCATTCCAGTGATGTAGTAGACTCACAGACATGTTACAGGGAAGAGGCCATAGATATAAGTCCTGACCCTGTACATTCTGAGGTGAACTGTACATTTGAGAGGTCTGTGCATGTCTGGCCATTGTTGACAGACCATCAGGATTGTGTACACATGTCATGTGTACATGTTATTTGGGCTGTGTATGGAGTGGGGTAAATGTAAGTGTTATGGCTCCTTTTTTAACTGACTGTGCATGCTGCTCCAGTGTTGGCTGGTCTATTGGCTGTATGCCTTTGTAGCGGCAAACTGAGACATGTCCTCTACCATAGTCATAATTCATACTACACTGAGAATTGGACCACTATATGTAGGGGTAGTGTGTGACTGGAAAACTAGTATATTTCTTCACACAGTCCATATACTCTACTGTTCACCTGACCTACTGGTATGTGACTGTAACTGTCGTGGAATTGGTTGTGGGTATGCACTTTCACACTGGTGTCTGATTTTTGGTGCTGTAACATCCCTGTGGTGCCTGACATCCCAAAGGGGGATGACAACACATTCATTGACATTGAGCTTAAGGTCATGGCTCTGACACCAGTCATTGATCTCAGTGAGGCCTTTCTGTAGGATGTCAACATCACTTGGGTAGTTAATAGCTCCCAACTTACAATCGTCCCTTCATGTTGGCATGGACTTCAGAGAAGTTGATACCAAACAGGAGAGGACCCAGGACCAAACCCTGTGGAACTCCACAAGTGACTGGTCAGCAGTCTGACTTGGGCTCAGCTACTTTCACACTGTGGGTTCTATCTGTGAGACAGTTTGCAACCTACCTACTGTTATAGGGGTTGATGCGTAGCTTAGTGAATTTATCCATGAATCCTGAGTGGGTAATGTTATCAAAGGGCTTCACTAGATTAAGGTAGGCTGTATGAACCACCTTCCCTTCATCCACAGCTGTGGCAGCTGGCTCAAAGAAGTTAACCAGGTTGATTGAACATGCATAATCTACCTTTCACAAAAGCAAACTGTGTGATGTCCTGAGTCTGGAGATTCCCATATCCCTGTTGCTTAGGTTCATGATGATGTGTTCCATAGCTTTGCATGACAGCCTTGTCAGGTTAATGGGGCGATACTTTCCAGGGTCTGCAGCCACCTCTCCTGTGTGGAGAGGGATAACTGTAGCAGTGCACCAGTCAGTAGGGACAAAGCCTGAGTTGAGGCTCTGATTGAATAGGGCACACATGTGAGGTGCCAGTTCACTCTGTTGTTCATGCAGAAGACAGCCAGGGATATTGCCAGGTCCAATAGAAGCTGTAATCTTGATTTGGACAGTGGTGTGTTAACTAAAGCAGCAGTACTACTGGGTGCCTGGCAGTGTACTGGTATTGTGATTGGTCCTTTGGGGGGGGGGATAAAGTTGCCACTGAATCTGTGTGCCAGTATATTGGCAATATCTGTTGAATCTGTATAGGAGATAACATTGTGCAGTAGCTCAGAGCACATGTTGGTATTGCCATGGAGATTCTTTACATAACTGTAGGAGGCCTTGTGGATGCCTTTACTGTGTGCTGCAATTCTGTTTTCGTAGCTAGCTTTAGAGTATTTGATGAGGAATCTCATCTTTTTCTTGAGGCTAATAGGGATTTTTTCCAGTATTGAGACTTCACCTTATTTCATATCAGTTTCCCCCTACTGTTGTATAGATTTTTCGACAGGGGGTCACCAGACTGGCTTCCTTTTTCTGGAGGGGAGTGTCTTGTTCCTATTGGGTATGGCGAAATCCATGCATTTGTGTACATGTTCGTACTGCATTGGTGTGTGTTTGGAGGTCATGCAACTAATCTCATTTTGCATGGGTGTCATGAAGTTATCCACCTCTGATCTTTGGAGGCCAAAGTTAGCTTTGGAAAGGTTTTTCATAATGGTTACCTTTGCAGGGGGGTGGGTGGGAGGGATGTGGATTTCCAAAGTGATGACATTGTGGTCAGATCTAACCATGGCAGAGTTGACTATTGGTGTACAGCAACAGTTGCCCATGTTAGTACTGACGAGGTCAATGATGTTGATACTTGTAGTGGGTGTAGCAACAAGCTGGTCCAGGCCATTGGAATGAATGCATTCCAGGCAACATTGGACAAGTGCATTGATACATGAGTAGCTTTCACTCTTAATAGAGGGGTAATTGAGGTCAACCAGTATGATAGTGTAGATTGGACAGTAATATTCTCCAGGGCACATAGGAACATGGGGTTTGACTCTTGGGACATGGTTGGGGACCTATAGCAGGCTCCGACTTGAATTGCTGTCTTACCCTTTGTTAGCTACACCTGCAGAATCTGTGATGCATTATGTTGGGCTACCAGTGTGGATGTGTGTGCATCCTTTGTGAATAAGGAGTGCTTCAAGTGAGGGCCTTTTGAGATTTAGACTTCTAGTGTTGAGCAGCATGACCCTCAGATTTCATGTTTTTGTAGCTGTTATATATTTAGATATATTTATGCATACATATGTGTGTGTGTATATATATATATATATATATATATATATATATATATATATATATATACATATATTTATATTTATATATGTGTGTATGTATTTATATACTTTTCTATATATGTGTATGTATATATGTATATATTTTACATGTATATTTCTATAGATATATTTTGTGTCTATATTTGTCCACATATATGCATCACCATACATAAATATGTGTATATATAGAAAACCTGACTGATTCTACATAATATTTTCCCTACTGTTGAATGACCGATATGTTTGGAAAAGCATTAGTATTTTGTAGAGCTCACATGGTGTAGTGGTACATTGCCCTGACTGTGGTGTACAGGGCCAGGGGTCTAAGACTTGGCAAGACTGATACTTTTGTTGCAAGGCAAGACAGTTGCTGCTGGAGACAGAGGAATAAGGGCAATATTTCAAAGAGGTCCCTAGTTTGGGCCCCTTGACCCCCATTTGACATCCTTTTTTCAGATTTGTTACAGTAAGAGGTTTGGGGTATGGATCTGATTTGCAACTTCAATACATATATATGTAAACATATATATGTAAACATATATATATATATGTCTCTCTCTCTCTCTATATATATATATATATATATATATATATATATATATATATATATATAGATATGTCTCTCTCTCTCTCTCTATATATATATATATATATATATATATATATATATATATATATATATATATATATATATATATATATATTTATATATGTTTTATGTGCATAGATAGATCTGTATGTATTGACTTACTTTTCTATCTATACATGTATTTCTAAATGTATATATTTCATATGTATATCTCTACATATATTATGGATTTATTTGTCCATATGTATATGCATCTCCATACACATACATCTGTGTGTGTATATATATATATATATATATATATATATATATATATATATATATATATATATATATATACACAAAACTTGACTAATTTTACAGAATCTATTCCCTACTGTTGAATGACTCTACTGAATATGTTTGAAAAACATCACACATATCTACAGTTCAGATGGCTTAGTGGGAGATTGCTGTGGCTATGGTGTGCATGGCCCTGGGTTCAAGACTTGTAAAGGCTGATTATTTTATTGCTGGGCAGAACAAGGCTGTTGGATACAGAGTGATTAAGGCACTTTTAAGCAGTTGTAAGTGGGTTTGCACAGGTTTGCATGGAGCTAAGCGACACTTAAGTCCTCTTACGTCACCTTAGCTTCTCTTATGTCCGCTTAAACCCACGCTAATTTTAAATAAAGAAAAGAAAAAAGAGAGACAGGAAAGTGGTGAAATGGGGGCAAACAGGGGGAAAAACAAGATGAGAGGCACCTAGGGATATGCAGGATGGGTGTAGGAAAATACCATAGCTCTGCATTTCTTCGACAGTAACAGCTGGTATGAATGTGGGCAATTTGGAATTTAGAGCCTTACACTTCACAGGGAGGGGTGTTGGTGACATACAATAATGGTAATTAGTGGAGTACATTGTATAAAGGGACCATGTCTCTGGGCAAAATGCAGAGCTATGTATGGGACATCATTTTTTTGGGACAGATGCCCTTTTTTGTTTAAGGTGAGAGTGGGATGTTGAAGAAGGAGTGTAGGTAAGTGTGGGCAGGGATGTTTGGTAGGAGAGGTTGTATTTTTAGACAGACAAGACACACAAGACAGCAGATAGGGGCGGTGTGTGACACATGGGTGCGGAGACACCTTGGATGGGGAAGGTGGTTGAGAATCAGATGCCCATCAGCCCCCTAGACGGTAGTAGTGGGACTGATGTCCCTACCTGATGACAGTCACCACTACTCCTTCCTGTCCCCAAAAGTGGCTGTGCTGGGAGCTGAGCTGGAGGGGCCGGCTGCCCTTCAAGTTGCACCAGTCTGCTCTCCATCTGGTGCAGTCATTCATCCAGCTCTGACTGGAGGACACTCCTCACCATGCCACAGACCTCTTGCCAGGTGATATGATCCTCACTGTGCCTGCGGGCAAGGGGAGGATGAGCCCCATCCCCTGCAGCGGTTCCACCCAAGGGTGGTGCAGGACCAGCAGATGAGGGAGGTCCGGGTTGGGTCCTAGACATGCTGAGACCTGGTGCCTCGGCCAGGTGTGGTGGGAGAGGTGGATCCGCCAGGATCAGCCTTCCTGAACATGCTATGGCGTGAAACATTAACAAGGTGTATTGGTTAGTCATGAACAAAACCTTTCAACATTAGTTGAAACAGCATGCATGGGTGTTCCAATTGACCCAGAACAATGGAATTGTAACAGTTGCATGGCAAACAGAACACATGCAGAAATGGAATGGCACTCAGGATTGCAATAGCATGCTGGTTATATTTATGGCAGCAGACCAACAACAATGGTTATTCAACAAGGTATGTTAGTATGCACAGAGTTTCAAATATAATAACCAAAATGGAACAAAGGTCCCAACAGTAAGTTTTGGTAACAACATACCCATATTACATTTTGTGCAATTATTGAAGCAGATGAGTGGTGGGAGAAGAGGAAATAATTCCATTAACAACTGCATTCAGTGATACTTCTCAATGCACTACTGTTCAATACTCTACAGTTCTGTCCTCCTTTAGCTTCTACCTGGGCCATGGACCTACTACAGCACATACATGCCTGTACATATGTGCACCTGGAGTACTATGGAGCAAAGTATGACAACTCTACTTACATAAGTATAGGGGACTCATACCTGTCATATTTACTGGTACAAGTAATAATGTGTTCCTTGTCCTGCTGTTCTGTAAGTGTGCTTTTGGCATACTTGTACTGTGATTTTATCTGGGTGTAGGTTTCTTGGCAACAGGGGAAACTATCCATGACAGAGTGTCACTTGAGAAGGGCCAGACTGCATAGTGTTGATGGCTAGCCTGCTTCTATTTGTAGGACTGGGGCTGCTCAACAGAACATTTGTACACATTTCATACACATACCCATCATACTGCTTCTGCAAATATTTATTTACCTGTGGGGAAAATATCTGTTCACAATAGATTAGTGTTTCTACCAATATTCAAGTTTACAGCTGTAGAACTACAAAGACATGTTAGCAGCAGTCCCTGGATTTGAACTGTGGTGTGTGTGTGTGTGTGTGTGTGTGTGTGTGTGTGTGTGTGTGTGTGTGTGTGTGTGTGTGTGTGTGTGTGTGTGTGTGTGTGTGTGTGTGTGTATGCAAAAGGGAGCTATTGACCTAGTCCTTATCAGACTGGGCTACTGGGGAAGTGGTGATAGCCATAATCCTTATCAGACTGAGTTACTGGGGAACTGGTGCCTGCTAATTGAGTTATTTCGGACTAGTACATACTTTTCTACACACTCTACATTTTTATCAAATGTCTTTTTAATTGTTTTCCATAATAACTACAACAAAAATCAGAACAAAAAACTGTTGATGTTACTGTTTACACAATATGAGCAGATTATTAAAACTAGACATTTGGACATTTTAATAAAACATACTTCAATTTATAATCAAGTCAACACACTCTACTTTTGCAGTCTGCACCTGTTAGTGGCTCACACTTTCCTGTACATTCAGGACTACATACAGCTGAAATGCAAAGGTTAACACAAGGCAATGCTGGCAGGTATACAGTACAACATATTACTGAAGAAAATATTTACTTTTGCATTTGGTCAGTTATTTCAGATCCACATTCTGAACTATGTAGACAAAGCGGTGGTACAGCGGTAGCGTTGTTACCTCACAGCAAGATGTTCTCCCGTTTGATTCTCAGCTGGGCTTGGGAGTGCCTTCTGTGTGGAGTCTGCATGTCCTCCCCGTGGTTGGATAGCGTTCGAAAGACATGCGTGCGTAAATGGGCATGCCTTCGTTGAAGGTTGGGTGTCGAGCTGGCACCTCGGCGTTTCGTAAAAATCTACTGCCAATCATTAGTGGACCAGAGTTCCGCTGTGGCGACCCTTTACCAGGAAAAGCCGAAAGACAAACAACAACATTCTGAACTATGCAGACAAATAGTGCTAATTCACTTCACCTCATTTACTGCATGCTGCAGCGGCTACACAATTGTACTTTTCAGATACAAGACAAATGAAAGACAACACTTTGTGGTAGTCAGCTTTATTGTTTTTGACATAAAAACACTTCCTATAACTCAGAAATCCACAGTTAGTATTACTGCATGATCTGCACAGGAGGACTGCTTCTCATTTGTAACTGCTACAGTAGTCCTGACACAGCAGGTTCTTTCAGACAGCCTAATACATATCCTACTCTTCCTCTCCTCAATTGTACCTTGTTTGCTACAAAACTCTGTATAACACAGCAGCTGGCACTACTGAGTTCTAACACTGGGAGCCTAACACATGCATTTATTCAGTACAGTTAGAGTACAGTTATATATACAGACAGTATTACATTTATTATTTCTGATTTATTACAGCAGATATTACGAATATCCTTGTACTCACCAAACTCTTGGTGCAGTCAGACCAAGCGCTGTGCATGGGCATCAATGTTCGCGGCCCTCTCAGTGGCTGCTGTATGGAGAAAGAACACACATTAAGCACACTTGTACAGTAACAGATACAATTTTTAAATAATTATTTACAAATACACATACTGATACTTACAGACTTCTGGGACCTCCTGCGCTCGTGCCTCTTGGATCCACTGGGCCAAAAGCTCACCCTTCCTACACTTTAGGTCATCATAGTGATGACAAACTTGCTCACCAGTTCGAGGAATGCCAGTGGCACTGGGGAAATCATGTGCCAGACAGTCCCAGGCCTCCACTTTGTACTGGGTGCCCTGGTACTGGCCCTGCAGCAGTCTAGGTTCATGGTTTTTGATAAGAAGTCCAACTATGACTCTGGACTCCTGGATGCCTCAGCATTGTGCCCAAAAGCAAATACCCTCTCCTACACCTGATATTGTTGCTACCCTGATCAGACTCAAAGAGATATGGCTGTATTCCCACCTGTGCGGTTTAAGTAAGGCCATTTTCCTGCACTTTTCTGTGATTGGCCAATTTTTAAATATGCTAAGCTATTCTTAGCTCTGTACAAATCTGCTTAGCAAGGCTTAAACTACCTAAGCAAAGCTTACAGTTGTTAAGTATTGCTTATATTTTCATGCTTAAGCAATCCTTAGCTAGTTTCAGCAGAGCTGTGACAGGCTTAGCTGGCCACAAACAATTATTTAAAAAAAATAGAAATTTTTTTTACATTTCCATATGGCATTTTCCCAGCCCTACACTACCATAAGTGAGGCATATGACTTACAAATATCATTCCAATTCATAAAAAATAATTTACAACTGCTTCCACGCATATATATTGACCAGAGCTGGAATTCAAACTGTGTATGTTTTGCACACTAAACCAGAGCTCTAATCCTTATGCTACATCAGCAATGAGGATTTCTCCTTCACAATTCTATTTGACTTTCAGACAGCATTTAAGCTGGGCTGAGCAAAGCACCATGGCATGCAAACCCATTGCACTTTGCCTAAACTTTCTTTTTTATTGTAAACAAAATAAAAAAAAGAAATTTTAAATTATTACAGATATTTATCAGCAGGTTGCAGGCATGAGGGGCGAGGATCTAACCATTCCGGAGATAGTCATGTACTGTGCGGGCTACTTCTTAAGGATTGTGTGCTTACTTTTTTTTCCCTTATTTCAGTGTCCACGGACACTGACATGCTCAGTTTTACATTTCAGTGTCCGCAGACACTGAAATAATACATAATATTAGAGCCAGGCTCTAATATTATGCTACCGAGTGTAGGGGGCATGTTTAACTGTCCGTGCAGGTCTTATACGTGTCCCCTGCACTCGTACATGGATCATGTAGGTGTAGGTGTAGGTGTAGGAATACAGCAGCATGCCCTCATTAATATGTAGGGTGCGCTGTTTCTGTATTCCTACATGGAACAGACTATTCTTGCACAGACTGTTCATGAATCCGGGGGACTGAATATCTATTTACAATAAAAAACAGAGTTTCAATTCACAGGAAATATAAAAAAAACACTGATGGAAAGACAGAAAAAAAAAAACAATATTAAGCTAATCTTACTATATTTTCTAATTGACTAAAGAATTACTGTTCCATAGCTACTTATTAAAGCAAGGCAAGATGAAAGTGGATGAGTGCCTTGTCAGTTCCAACAACAGAGTGCACTTATCACATCTCCCACTAGTATTCAAATACAATTTCAGTGCTAGCTACAGAATGACATCACATCCACTCTCTGGATCCCACACTACCCCCTCACTAACAACTGAGCCAGGATCTGGCACTGATGTGTCACAATACACACACATGCAACATTAGCTAAGAGTTATTACAGCATTTGGAAATTGTAAAACAATTTCAGCACTTCCACCCTTCCTGCAGAAACTAGCAAGCCATTTTCTGGCACCCCAGGGTAGCAACTAGCTCACTACTGAGGACAGAAGAGTAGAATCCCAGCCCAAGCTTTTCACAGACATTACATCTCTGGCTGCATTCAGACTTGTGAGATAAAATCTTTATGGCCTAAACCAAGTTATTTAATTTCAGGCTGTTTTTTAAGGTTAGCTGTGCTGAGCTTAACCCATTTCATCAGTTACAAAAGTACAGTCTGACATACATGTATATTTCTTTTCTGTCCAGACCCACTGTTGATACATTTTTAACACAAGCAACTTTACAAATACATTTTTTTTTAACACAAGCATCTGTACAAAACAGTTTGATATTCAAATGACATGTAATTCTTTATAAAACTCCAGTTAGTTATGCTGGCATATGTTACACATGCACTGCCCTACTCACTGTGGCACAGCTGGCACTGCCTCACATCATCACAACAGAAATCCATTTCATCTCATTGCTCCTAAACAGTACAGCTATAGTGACCTTCTGTGCATGCCTCTGAGGCCTGTGAAAAAAGTTAAAGATATAAAGACCACACTGTCTACAGCCCTCGCACAAACTATAGCAGCCTTCTCTGCACACCTCTAAAGTTTTATTGTGAGGAGAATAAAGAAATAGTGACAACACCATTCCCCAGTCTACCATAAAAATTGCAGAGACCTTCTGTACATACCTCTGAGCAGGGCCAGTTTTAGACTAGGTGAGGTTCAGGTCAGAGGCTACTACTAAGCCTGTGTCAAACCCAGTTATACAACCTGGGTTGTGAGGGCTGTCAGGCCACTAGAATCTCTAAGGCTTTGACTATTCGGTGATGTATGTTATGCTTTATTTCAAAAAAATAATGACTTGTTAAAGTTCACACACACACATACACACACACACACACACACACACACACACACACACACACACACACACACACACACACACACACACACTCAAATCCTGACACTGGCCATGAAACCCAGGTCTATCACAATATGTACTGATGTTTTACACCATACACAAATGCTGATACAACCTCTGACAAGCCAGGTAAATCACAAATGCACACACACACACACACACACACACACACACACACACACACACACACACACATAAACACAAACCAAAACACACACATGCTGCATGCTTGCCAACATGAAAATCGGAGGAATGCCATTTTACCTATAGCATGTCTTTGGGGAGTTAAAGGATGCTAGAGTACATGGATAAACCATACCAGACAGAGGGAAGGCATGCAGACTCCTTCCAAAAGAATCTATGGCCAATAATTCAGCCAGAGCTATATGCAGTGAAATGACAATACTAGTCACTGCACCACTGTTGCTATAATCATATACTTTCACATACATCTTGCTCTTACCAGACAACCAAAAACAGCTACTTATGGTGTGAAATGCTTGTAGTGGAAATTGAAATAAATTATGGTCAACTTGCCACTCTCAAAAACAGCTTCCATGTTCATCCTGGACAAAGGAATTTACCATACAGCCTTACTTCTGCAAACTTCCCTCACCTAACCGCTGACAATTGGGGCAATTCAGGATAAATATGGCTAGGCTTGTAAGGGCTCTAGGGCTGTTAGCCTAGTAACCTTCTATGAACCTATGAACAGTACAACTCCTTCTTCAACACACACACACACACACACACACACACACACACACACACACACACACACACAAACATTCTACTGCTTAATACTTAGCTTGTTTTTTCAATATTCATTGCACACTAACTTTGATTTGTGCTATGTCTTTATCTAACAGTACTCTTGCTGTATGAGCAATGTACTATTAGCATATTAGACTACACTGTGTAGCTTTACAGCATATATAAGGCTTATGAATCTTGTCCTCATGATGCATTCGGTGGTGCACAGATCTTGTAGGAGTTGTGTCCAGGCTTATCTGCTGACAGCTTTATGTGTTTATTATGGCACTAGCATTGCCAATCTCTGTAGCAATTCATAAGGGAAGTGATTCTACCTAATTGCTTTTTCCTATGCGGCCGATCCAACAGAATTATTCAGTGCTGTATAATCAATGCAGTATTAAATGAATCATGATTTAAAGCTTGTGCAAAATGGATCAGGACACTGAGTTCTTCATGCAGCATTTCTTGCATAACTAGAGTAATGTAATACAGTTTCCCAGATTTGTGTATTCTCTTGCATTCTTTTTTCATTGGGTAAAACACGGCTGAAGCTAAGAATCCCTATGAAATAAAGATGGCAATTAAGACTACAGGTCTGACGTCACTATTGCAAAGCATTATTGAACATACAAGGAACAATTTCTCAAAAATATGTTAAAAGTCTTTCTTCATAGTTCTCATTTTTATACTAAGTGACAGCTCAAACATGCTAATGCCTACATGGGTAACAATGGCCAATATTCACATCACCAGAACCCATTTGTGTAGTTATACTTTATAACTACTTTACAAGAAATACATTTTAATGGGCTCGTTTTTTGTGTATTAGTCTAATTTATATTAAGTAGCCATAATGGATACAGTAGAACTATGCTTGCATAAATTCATTAATAGGGCTTCAGTCTCTGCTTTTGTTCTTTTGTCAGTGACAGGCATTTTAGTCTGTGTTTTTCCAACTGGAGAACACACTTCAATCAGACATTAAGTTCTGAAGACAGGATAACAGCCAATCTAAGGAACGAATAATACTAGGTCATTTTTTCTGCAAGAGTGAAGCTTAGTTGTTTAAATAAATACAGAAAAACCCAAAACTGCTAGCATGCCTTTTATTACTATTGTGACAAGTCTGTTTGTTCTTTTCATATTTAATGATAATGAAAAATAAATGCTATGCTTCTTAGTATAATTGACCTATCAAAATGGTCTAAATGTCAGTGTGTGTGCTTTGTCCTACAGATACAAGTCATTTATAGAACATCAACAGCTCAGCATGACATCATTTAAAGCAATCTATGGATGGCAGGGAGAGGCAAGCCATTTTCTGGTTATTAAGTCAGATAATGTTGGAAAAACTATATATTTGTAAACCAAAAGCACGTTTTTTTTTTTAACTGAAAAAAGTCAGTGTGCTCTATCAGATACAAGAGTGAAAACTGCAGTTTGTTTAAAAATGTAGTGCAAAAGATGAAAGAAATAAAATGAGAGAAGCAGATAGAAAAACAAAGGTAACTATGGTCCGCCTTAAAATCTCTTCTATCAGAGATGGACTGAAATGCACCAAGACTAAATTATTGTTGAATATGCTAAATATTATAATAAGAGTATGTTAACAGCTTGTGTATGTTAAATTTATTAGAGGACAGCATACCATTCAATCTCTCAGTGCAAGAAATCTGGACAAAGACAAAAATAATGGGGGGGACAAAGGCCCAAAAAATAGGGACAGATTTTAAATGTTGGGCCTATAAACTTAGAAGTTGCTATAATGACAGATTTACATTATTATATATTTTCTGAAGTATATGAAGTCGGAAACTCAAATGCCTGTCATTATTTAGTATTATTTAATGGCATCCACGCTCAGTGATTTGCCAGGAAAAACACACATTTTATGAGGAACAGACCAAAAATAAGAGGCAAAAGTCTGGACATTCTGTGAAAATCTGAACGGTTGAGAGCTATGGAGGACAGTAAATGCACTTGTGCTGCATAATCTGTTGTGCTGGTACTGTGCAGAGAGCAATACTAAATTTAGGAAATGTGAATAAATACATTGCATTAAGGATGTGGATAACACCCAGGAGTACTACATCATGGCCAGCTGTCAGATTATTGTAATCCTGAAGAACATTTGTGAGCAATTGGACCTGAATGCGTTTAGAACAGAAAGGTTCAACTCTAAATTCAATAACCAAACTGAGAAGGCAGCTTGTCTGGCGATATATTTCATTAGGCAAATATAAGACATGAAGAAGAAAACTACAAAATGGGTTGGTAGTGACAAAGGAAGATAAGGCAGGAGGTGAGAGCTCCAAGCTATAATTCATAAACAATAGGAGCACACACTCACCATTCCTAGACTGCTGACTAGAAGGCAACATTGCTGATAGATAAACTAGAAAGATGATCCTAGAAAGAATTTGGGAATGGTAATCCATGTTTTTAATGCAGCTGATGCTGACAGCTGTGTACTTGTTTAAACAAAGGGTTCGGTGAGTTGGATCAAGCCTTCCATGGTGTAATATTACTACCAAACTAGACTTACATTAAACAGTCACGGCAATAATACATGAATAAATAAATAAAATCTTCATTTAGAATCAAGTAGACCACCAGGTCTAAATGAAGTGACATCCATCACATGTATTTTAAAACTGAGAAGTCTAACTAGGTAGATTTAGACTTAGGGTTGGTTTGTAAACAATGGCATTCTCCTTCATGTTATTTTATAAGTTGTCTTAGATATGTTTTTATATGTAATAGAAAAGTATTGTAGTGTTCATGAATAGGCATATAGTGTATTTTAACTGTTTAAAGCATATTTTGCACAAGGGAGGGGTAAGGGGGTTTGGTTCTATTATTCACGGGCTTGAAATTAATTAATTAATTGTTGAAGGGTGTGTGTTTTTTTTATATAAGAATGTTTTTTTTTTTTAATGGTGATTTGTCTGATGAAGTCTGGCTATTGAGCTGGATGAAAAGCGCTTTACCTGGATTTGTCTTTACTATTAAAGTTAAAGTGTGCAGTTTATCATTCCATTGGCAGTTTTTCTTTAGTTAGTTGAGAAATTGCTAGAGGTTATGGGGTGGTATGCTAGTTTTGGCATTACCGTCTGACTCTGTCCATCAGAGACATGAGGACCAGATAGCATTTTAGATATCATTTTAAATAAATCTGCGATATTTGAGATGGTATATAACTGTTGGGTCAAGATTCTTTAATACCAATGTGTTACCTGAAATAAAGATCATTGCGATTGTCACTGAACTCAGAAGCAGAATGAGAGACTACATTTTTTCCTTTCCATGAGATTTGCAAGAATATTTGTCTACATTAAAATGTTTATACTATCTTTTTTTAGATTGTCAGATATTCTAGAATTTTTAATGCATATTGGCAAAACTTACCATGTGCTTTCTGTTCTACAGTACGCTGCTTCCCTTCCCATTCTTATGTATATTCAGTTACCATGAAACTTCAGCAACACCCTTTTCTGATTATACTTGCTCCTGATAACAAAATGTTCAGGTCAAAGAGCTTTAATCACAACTCATGTGACAGAGCTATTTAAATGTTAATCAAAAAGAAGCATCACTATCTGGCAATTTTGAAGAAAGTTTCATCAAGTAAAAAGAGTGAAATATACAAAAAAGTGAGTCAAGGTTAGCTCATTATACTGACTATAATAAAAAGTCATTCTTTAATAATGCTAGAATCTATAATACTGAGATGCAGCTAAACCTTGAATTAAGCAAGCAATAATGCCAAAAGAGTGTGTGTTATAGGTAACTATATCACCAGGGGGTGTTGTGAAGCCCAACATCTCAGATGGAGGAACTTTACCTCTCTGGAAGGTCAACTATTTCCCTGTAATGCCCACCACTGAGGACATTATTGAGCTTAGAAAATGGACTATGCGTTACGTTTCTTTGTCCTATTATTAGAATATACAAATGATTTATATATATATATATATATATATATATAGAGAGAGAGAGAGAGAGAGAGAGATTTCTGATGTTCCTCTGCCTAATGTTTAAAAGTTGCTGTAGGTTATATAATTGTTATTGGATGACATAATTTACATAAAAATATAACATGTTTGCATGTATGTATATAGTTAATAATGTCTGCACACACACACACACACACACACACACACACACACACACACACACACACACACACACACACACACACACACACAAGCAAAATATTTGAGAGGTATATTTACTCTCTCTTTCTCTCCCTTCCTCCCTCACTCTCTGTTGCTCATCTGGTCAGGATAAAACAGACAAACATTCATGGATTCTGTTCAAGCAGCTCTATTACACACAAGCACATCAGAAATGAGGCTTTGTAACTTAAACTTAAATAATCTTATAAACAGACTGACTACCACACTCATACATGTTAACAATTTGGCTGCTCTCTCAAAATGGCATTGCTGTCTGCACATGCTCTGTATTTATATGCAAGTGCTTACATCTGGAAATGCTTCTTAAAGTTACACACACATGCTCTGATCTACATCATCCCTCTTTGAGAAATAGTCCATATATGAAATGACAGTATTCAATGACATGCAATTTACAGAAATGATCTTTTGACATGCAGTTATACATAACTAGTTATTTGACATGCAATCATACAAAATTAGACACATATAAAACAATTATGTCCAAGTTGCTGTGTATTTTACACTAGGTCTGGAAATACGACCTGATCATGTAACATTAAAGTCAGAACTGTATCTAGCAACGGGGGCTGTCTTCAAGGAATGTTCAACTTTGAGGACATCTGGGACATCATCAGGATTGGGAATGGGTACTGTGACATGTTCTTCAGTAGATCATTGTCAGGGCTGCTCTGACATCTAGAGTTTGTATCACAGGTATGGTGCTGCAATATCATTTCTAATACAGAAAGAAGATGTCTGTGGTTTATCCTGTATTCTATACCCTCAAATTCCACTAAATAGGATCTTGGCTCAGTACATATACTTCTCACTTGACCAATTCGATCAGAGCCTTTGGTCGTTTGCATCCTTACTGTCTCTCCTTCTTTTAATGTTTGAAGAAATCTGCTCATTTTATTATAGCTGGACTTCTGAGAAGAACGCTTTTAAAAAGTTGGGGTTTGATTGCTCTGTTGTTTTTAGCATTAGGTACCAACAAACTAGAAATGATATGCTAGGATGCTCTTGTTTGCCTAGAAAGAAGTCTGTTTTTATTGCTTGGAATAAATTGGGTTTTAGAGCCTTGGTGGTCCTACCTTGTTTATTTTATTTTATTCTTGACTGTTTTCTGGGACTGGACCTTTGGGCAGCAGTGACTACCTTTGTTTTTTCATGCTAGATAGAAGTCTTTGAGCAGGTGAGCGTAGTTGGTTGTCATGGGGTATATTTCTGTGATTAAGAATATATCGGTATTGTCATGATTTGACCTCTCCAGTAATTGCTTTGCAGTCTGTATTGTATGTTCAGCAAGGCCATTTGACCGAGGATATTCAGGACTGCTAGTACATGGATAAATTCCCACTCTTTAGTAAATCTCTGAAACAATTGACTGGTAAACTGAGAACCGTTGTCAGAAATAACTTTGTGTAGACTACCATGGACTGAAAAAATTATGTTTCATCTTAATAATAACAGCACTGGCTGTTAGATTAGGTAGCAAATCGATCTCAAACCAGTTAGAATTAAGAGTCTAACAACACTAAGTAATGTTGACTGTTCCACTCAAATGTTCATAGGTTAGTACTAGGCTAGCTGCCCTTGCAAGCCTAGCCAATTATCCTTTGTGAGACTCAAACCCTGCACCTTGTGTTTGTAAGGCAAACACCTTAACCATTAGGCCACCCTCTCAACCCCTTTGTGTCAGTTGTTACTGCTAGCCAAGGTACTTCAGGAATTTGGCTTGGCTGAAGTGTCTCTTTTTGCAAATGTGCCTTAGTACTGTTTTACACTGAACAAGAAGAAAGCATTTTATCAATGTCTTACCCTTCTTTTGGTAGAATCAGAACCTGGGTAGCCATGATGTAAAATCTGAATGTATTCATGTTGTAAGGAAGTAAGAACAACTTTTGCACCTTTGGAAATGATACCATCTTCCATTAGCATCTCATCTCTGTATGGAAAGTAAGGTTACTTCTGGCTATATACAGGATTGTTTTGGCAGCCATCCTACATTAATGAAGTGGTTGAGCTTTTGCAAAATTGGATCAGTCTTTGTATGATCTCCCAGCTCATCAAGTCTCATAGTAGAAAAATTACGCAATTCCATGACATCAAAGTCAAAATTCTCTGCATCAAGTTGTTCCGTGGTATTTCTGGGTGATTTGGATAAGGTATCAGTCAGATAAAGAGGTTTACCCCTTGTATAGACCATTTTGAAATTATACTTTTGCAATTTGAGCACCATTCTTTGTAGTTTTGCTAGAAAGGAATGCATAGGCTTCTTTAAAATAGTAACTAGAGGCTGATGGTCAGTTTCTATATGGATTGCTCAGTCATAAATATAGTCATGGAACTTGGAACATGCGAACACAATTGCCAAAAGTTCCTTCTCAATTTGAGCATACTGCATCTCAGTTTGGCTAAGAGTTCTAGATGCACAAGCAACAGGTCTGCCCTCTTGAAGAATAACTGCACCAAGACTGAACTTTGAAGCATCACAGGAAAGAACCACTGGTTTGTGGACATCATAGCACCTTAATGTAGGTGGGTTAGCAATTTGCTGTTTGAGGTTATCAAATGCTCTCTGGTGTTGTTCCAACCATGATCATACAATATTTTTGCATGTCACTTCTCTTAAAGGTGCTGATAACTCACTAAATTCAGGGATAAATTTGCCCAAATAGTTAAACATACCAAGAAAATGCTGTAGAGCTTGGACATTGTCTAGAGCTGGCATCTCAAGAATGGCTGCTTGCTTGGTAGGATCTAGTCATAAGCATGTACTGGTAAATAAATGATCTACATAAGTAATTTCTGGTAGTCTGACTTTGCACTTCAGAGGATTGAGCTTTAAATTCATTCACGCGCTCTGTCCACAGTTTTCCTGAGGTTTCTGTCATGCTCTGCTTCACCATTACCTCCAACTAGTAAATCATCAATTGTTATTGCACACAGTTAGAATGAAAAAATTTTCTTCATTGCACATTGAAAGACTTCACTGGCAGAATTTATTCCAAAAGGCATCCTGAGGAATCTGTATCTACCAAATGGGGTAATGAATGTAGTCAGTAGTGAAGATTTGCGATCAAGCATCACTTGCCAAAGTGAACTCTTTGCATCTAAGACAGAAAAAGCAGTAGCATTTGGCATGAGGGTTGCAATGTCCTCAACTGTATGCATAGGATGATGAGATCTTTTTAATGCCTTGTTCAAGTCTCTTGGATCAATGCATATTCTGATTTCATCTGCATTTTTCTTATGAGCAGCTACCATAGAAGACACCAACTCATTCGGTTCTGTGACTGGACGAATCACACCTTGCTGCACCATTTTGTCTAACTGGACCTTGACTTTGTCCTGCATAGCTATTGGAAGTCTCCTTGCTGGTCTGATGACTAGAATGACCTCTGGGTCTAACTTCATGAAGTACACAACTGGAAGTTTGCCTAGCTTGTTGTTGAAAACATCAGCATACTCTGAGAAAATAGCATCACTGAAGCTCGAACTGGGACATGTGCTTATACGATGGACTTCTTTGGTAAAAGAAAGCAGTTTAATTGTCAAACTGTCTCTGAGACCTAATAATGATTGCACAAGTCGTCAGGCTACATAAAGTTGCAAACTGTAACTGTTCCCAGCCGAATACCATGGAAGCACTACCGAGCCTTTGGTTTGAATCTCTTCAGCTCCATAAGCAACAAGCTTCGCACAGTTGACCAAATTAAGTTGCTCACCGGCCCTCACTTTAGCAAATGTTTCTGCTGACATCACATTAAACTTTGAACCAATGTCTTCTTTGACATTGGTAGGTTTACCATTGATCAGGACAGTACAAAATACCTCATTCTTTGCCAATAAACCTTTTGCATTAAACTTTTCACCAACCACTGATACATGATCTACATAGAAAGTAGGGTTGCAGCTCTCTATATGATCAACTTGGTTTTTTGCATGACCTTTCATAATAACTGAATGAGGCTTGCTTGATTTAAAATACTTTTGAAAATGATTCCATTTTTTACACTTGTGGCATTGCTGACCAAATGCTGAGTACTTTTCTCTTTTAGACTCATGACTGGCACCATAATGACAACAGTTAACAATAAGACTTGACTTAGGTTTTGCAGACTCACTCTTATACTGTACTGAGCATGCCCTTTTTAGTGAGCAAGTCTTGGAACTTGCTAGAAAGCTACAGGTTCTCCCTGCCACACCTTCAGAGGTTGCTGCTGCCATGTGCTTAAGCCTGTTTCTGCTTGCCACGTTGCATGCTGTCTATGTTTGCTCTAGAGGCTGCTGAAACCATGCTTTTATCACTTGTAAGCATACTTGTGTGCCTTTCTGTGAGCTCATAGATTTGACAAATCTCCATGGCTTTGCTTAATGTTAAATCACTGTCACGAAGCAAAATCTTTCTCACTGCAGCACTATTAACACCACACACAAGCCTGTCCTTTATTAACTCATCTTTCAAGTCACCAGATCTGCATATGTTAGCTTTAATTCTCAAGTCAGTGATATAAGCTGCAAAAGTTTCATCTGGCTTTTGGTCTCTTGTATAAAATAAATGCCTCTCTAATGTAGCATTTGTCTAGGGGTTACACATTTCTCTAAATTTACATTTTAAGCACTCAGGGTCTCCCTTGATTCAGCCAATACCACAATATGATTGTTTTCCTCTTATCCTGCATATATTTCTCGTGCACACACAAATGAATGCTTTCTTTCAACGGTTTCTGAGCCAGCTTGGTTAAGCAAAATGAATGCCCTTGTACGTGCATCTTTGTCAGAGAAAGCGCATCTTTGTCAGAGAAAGCTACTTGTATGAAAATATCTTATTCCTGCTCGAACACTCTCCATTTCTCTGCTACATTATGATCAAACACAAGTGGACTAGGTCTGCGAAATGCCTCTGGCATATCAACACACAGTAGTGAAGGTGCTTGAAATCATGTATACACACACACACATACATATATATACCAGTACTTGTAATTATGCCCAACAGCACAAAAAACTCTTTAAAATAACTGCACTTTGCCAAATAAGTCTCCATAGCACAAGAATGCTTTGAAATCACTGCACTTCATAAAACCACTCCTTGTCAGTCTAAGAAATGCTTCAAAATGACTGTACTTTGTGAATAAGCTGCATATGGCAGAAGAAACTTAGAGTAAGAGACAATTCGAGATGAATGTACTTTGCAAATAAACTGTATACAGAACAAGAACGTTTCAAAATATCTGTACTTTGTGAAATAACTCTGCACAGTGTAAGAAACACCTTGAAATGCACACAGCACAAGAAACTTTTTGAAATGGCTGTACTTTGACTGCACTTCGTAATATAACTGTACTTTGCACACAGCAACCTCTTTGAAACAATTGCACCATAATAAAGCACACACTCTGCAAACAATTTGCACACTCTATACTTCAAACAACTCTTGTTATCCTTTCAATGGCTTTGGTCAATGCGAAATAGTAGATTATGCCCAAAACACGGTATTTTACTAAAAAACATGCGGTTGCCTTAAGCTTAATTTTGCCCTTTTATAGTACTTGTTATGCCCTTTTTAACCTCTTATCATGCTCATTATACTTTTCTTGTGCCTGTTTTGCTTTAAACATGCTCGTTATGCAAACCAAAGATAATTCTGAGCCCCAAAAGAATAGTTTTTCTAATTTTATCAAATATTGTGGTTTCAAACATGTTGTTTAATTAATAATGCGATTTGTGGCTTTCTTTTGCTTAATAATACATTTTTGTACTACTCATTTGATTAATAATGCATTTTATGCCTTATAAATGCACCGTTTCATTTTCTGCGCCAAATAAATCATTTGTCCAGTTTTCTTTACCTTGAGCTCATTTCTGGCCCTTTTTTGTTTGTCTTTGCTCTGTTTCTCTCAACTTGCATAGTCTGCCTTCGCCTTCAACTCTGCACCTCATGGCTTGAAGAAGTAGCTCTTCTAATCTCAGTTCTGACACTATCCCTCTTACTTCTATATTCCCCAGCCTTGCCCTTACCCCTGCCTCTATAACTTTGTTCCTATCTAATTCAGATATCTTTCTTTTCCCTACCTTCACTTCAAAGGGCTCCCATTGTAGTGACCACTGTTGTAATTACATTAACTGGTCACTAAATGGCAGCTACCCCCCTTTATTAACACATTTGTATATCTCCTTCCCAAATAGACTTTATAGAGTACTTCTCAGCTAAACCCAGGTTCTTATTTCCACTATATTCAAGTCCTATTCTCCCTGAACTACTCTACTCCTTCACCTAACCACTCTCTTCTAGTCCAATACGCCCTCACTTACCATCCTTTGGTGGTTACTTTCCACTCCACTGATTGTCTTCCTCTATTACCTTACCTCTTTGGCTCTACCCACTCTGTTCGCCCTACGGGCTCACTCCTCCAAAACAAAACTCATGTTATTCTATACCTCCAAAACCTCTCCCCTAAACACACAACCCTTCATAATAACTAGCAAAAATAATACTACCCTAGAACTTGTCTCAGAAACTAAACTTCTTGTTATTATCAATAATCAACTAAAATTCGACAAACATGTGCAATCAAATATCAAAAAGACCCACCAAAAACTAGGTATGCTTTACCGCAACAAACGCTTTCTCTCACCCACCACCATGGTAACATTAGCCAACACATACCTTATCCCATCCCTCTTTTATGGTACATCCATCCCTACCAACCTACAAGCTTACTTCAAATCAAACCTCTCATCCTGTTACAATAAGATATCCAAATTTGCAGCAGGACATAGAGCCTCTACACATCACTGCAATTCCCTTCACCAGCTGAATTGGCTAGAACTACCAAACCTCCTCACATATACTCAGCTCATTCAAGCACATAACCTCATTCAAAACCCATACCTTTGTCCCTCCCTTACAAATACCTTTGTAATGTACAAACCAGGAAGACTCTTAAGATCCATCTCCCAAAACCTAATTAAAATACACAAACCAGCACGTCCAGAAGGGAATCAACTAATGTCCTTCTCTCTTGTTCACTTCTGGAACTCTCTCCCTCCCTCCATTCGCACAACCAATAGTCTCCCCTTGTTCAAAACCTCACTGCACTCCCACCTTACTTCAAGATGGATATGTTCTTGCTCCCATCCCACCTAACACTGACTGTGTACACTTCTTAATGTGCTTATACTCATTCACCACCTGTTTACTACCTACTACATTCACTATGTTTTGATAAATATCTCAGTGAGTCCATTAACTGCTACAAACCTATCCCAGTTGTAAATACTGTTCTGTATATATATATATATATATATATATATATATATATATATATATATATATATATATATATATATATATATATAAAACTATATATATAAAACTATATATATATATATATATATATATATATATTAACATGTATGTTTATATTCCCTTAGTCTTATGAGACACATACTTCTGTACTTCTGTCATTGAACATATGTAAATAAGCAATGTGACTTATACCATGGAACAAAAGCAACTGACCAATTATTATGTACATCTGTCTTATCTGAAATGGACTATATAATATGTATAACTGTCTTATCTGAAATTTATTTCATGTATTTGGCTTCCTTTCATTGGATTTGTATTTGTACTTCCTTTCACTATCTATTTGTATTTTTTTCTGGAGCTTTTCTCCCCAGGACTCCATTGAAAATGGGCCCCAGCGGCCCAATGGACTATCCTGGCAAACAAACTACAAATAAATAAATGTTGCTCGTCTGGTCAGGATAAAACAGAAGAACATTTGTGGGCTCTGTTTAAGCAGCTTTATTACAAACAAACACGTCAGAAATGAGGCTGCATAACTTAAACTTAAATAAACTTATCAACAGACTGACTACCACACTCATACATGTTAACACTGTGGCTGTTCTCCCAAAATGGCACTGCTGCTTGCACATGCTCAGTATTGATATGCATGTGCTTACATCTGGAAATGCTTCTTAAAGGTACATACACACACTCTGATCTACACTCTCACACATACACACACACACACACACACACACACACACACACACACACACACACACACACACACACACACACTCACTGTCTTGTCAACTGTCCAGATTTTGGAGGGAGGTTCCAAATTTTCCTCAGATTTTATAATCTGGCACACTCAAGCCTGGACATTATTTTGGGTTCTGTGTTAATGCTACCATCATTTAAAATTGTCCCTAATTAGTTTTTTCCCCCTAGTATTTTTTCCTTTATTCATAACTCTGGATGTAAAAGTTAACAGTTATCACATATATAATTGTATTACTGTTGCTTTATTAATTTATTTTCCCACACTCACTAAACACAGCTTTTTAAGCCACACTTAGTGAGGGGAAACTAAAGTGGCTGTTTAAGTGTTCTGCTGTTGCAGTTACTTTTGTAAACTGAGTTTTACTTATTTTTAATTTTTTCCTTTATATTTTGTAATTTATACCCACTATACAACCATGTTTACCAAGTTTAAGCAAAATGGTGTTTGTCTGTTTTTCTTTCATCCATGCTTCACAGTACTTTGTTACATTGTCATGAAGCAGTGGAATTGTTTTATAATGAGCTTTGCTTGTACATTAACAACTTTTAGCAGACCATTCATTCTCCAATAGATAGTTAAAGTTTAGGCCATCTTCTAAAGTTTGGTAACACTATTATCCTTTATAAAAATATTGTTGAATTAAGTGATGGTTCCCTCATTAGAGCTATATTATTGGACACCTTTACTTTCATACAGACTAAGGCTAATGCTATTTATGTATGCAATGATTAAACTAAGGCCTTATTCAGAATGGTAGGACAGACTAAATGTACTTTTTCATCACGGATGAAAACAATATTTTCTCCTGTCTAATATACCCATTTCACAAAATGTATATCTCCAACACAGCAGGAGGCAGTAGTTGCCCATGTTCCAAAGACAACAGAGCAGATACTATAGATAGTTTTAGGCCTACAAGCATTCCATCTATTCTAAGAAAGTGCTCTGAAAGAACATTGTTAACCATGTTATTGTGAAAAATGTCCCTCAGTCTTTAAACATGGATTTATATTCAGTCAGTCTTAACTTACTAACCTTTTGAGATTTTATAATAATGTGTTTGATGCTCTACATGAACAATACCGATTGAAATTATATATTTAGCTCTTGCAAAAGCTATCAGTTTCGTTTTACAATTTTCTATATTTAAGACACTGGGAGACATGAATATTGTCTCATATGTAAATAACTGAATTACGAACTGCCATGGGCCCTGACGGTGTACAGTCAGAATACAGCATACATTTTCGAAATGCAGGAAGGCACAAACAACTTTGCTTGCCCCGAAGCATGAAAATGTTAGGATAGGGACTGACAGCCAATAAGGACTAAATAACTCAACAAGTCTACTTATTTTGTTATTTCCTAGAAAGCAGATGAGTCTTAACCAATGTCTTACCTATTTTACATTAGAACATTCACCAGATCTGTCTTATGCTTATATCATGCTTATTATAGTCTCATAGGTTTATATTTCTGATAAACAAGTTCAGCATCTATTGGCTAATGAGGAATGTGTCCCCTTTGACCCCATGTTAGAGTTTATTGGTGCCCATGTAGTTATCTAATGACCTCTCGTAGTTATAATGTGATTGGACTCTGTTTAATTGACAAAGAAAGTTTATTCCATAGGAGCGAAAGTGTGTGAGATATGTAGTTGCCACATTTTACAGTATGGATGATAGTCATTTTTACTGAGGCCAAGTGTCCTTATGTATTCCAATTACTTTGAATTGGGGCTCTAAGCAAAAGGTTTCAAAAACAAGGGTCCTTTAATACTCTGTATGTCCTGCATAAGTCTTATCTAAGAGATCAGAGAGTATTTCTATAGTCTTCACTCTAAGATAAGCTACAAAACAAATTATGAGACAAGCTTTAAAGCACTTCAGTTGTCTTGGTACCTTTTCCAGTTGCAGCAGGTAGTATGAGAATCATTACTAAACAGTATATACTATTTTATAATTGCCCTGATAAGAGCTTTTTAAAGAGTCAAGAATGTACCTGGCATAGCTCTTAGCATCATAGAAGATCAAGTGGGCAATTCCATGTCCTTAGCGGACAGTAATAGATATACAGATATAAAGACTGTGATCTAAAAGGCACTCCAAAGCTTTTTTTTTTTTTTTTTTTTTTTTTTACTACTTTCTCAAAATGTAGATGTTTCCCTTCAATAGTATATTAAGTTAGTACATTTTTTTGTTTGTTTTGCCAAATGTCAGAAAACTACATTTTTGACACAGGAGGAAAGGTCATTTCTACTGCACAATTCTTATATAACGTTAGGTGCTGCTTGAAGGGAGAAAGTATTAATAGAGGTAATGTTAATACTCCCAAATTTGCAGTCATATGCATATTTAGTGAACCAGACACTAGAGTTTTGACATCTGAGAAGAAGCTGCAATAGATAAGGAGTGAACCAAAAGAAAGCAACAAGGAGCACAGTGGGTAGCGGGGAATGCTCCTATTCTTTAACTGTATTGCATGACCATATAGCCAGTGTTGGACCAAAGTTATTACGGCTTAGTTTACCATCAGATCCTGAGTTTTTGTAGGAGTATGCCATTGTATATAGTATCAAACACTTTAATCAGATCGATATAAAGAAAACCTTCATCAATTCTTCTTACTCTCATACTCTCAAAACATTTTATCAGGTTACTCCTGCAAGGTCTGAATTTGACATAACAATACTGGATTAAGCCATGGAGGAGTTTTCCTGTGTTCCACCGAATATGTTCTGTTATGATTCTCAATATTATTTTACTCAGTGTGATTGTGAGGCTGAACAATTTATAATCATTTGTTGAAGGGCTTCCCTTGTAAGCTGGGACCATAGATGCCTGCTCTGAGATCAGGAACATATATGTTTTTAATGCTGTGTTATGAATGAGTGTAAGGGGTCATACTTGACTGTTTTGTATTCCACAAATTAGGCATCCTGGTACCTAACATGGTCCCTTGGAACTGATGTTTCTGACCTATATGACAGCAGAGGTGATTATCTCAGATGTAATTTTTGGTGGAACTATGTTGTGGGGAAGAAGACTTTCCTCCAAATATGTCTACTTTTGCACCAGCCATATCTGTTGGCTTTGCAATGGTGATACATTTTTTTTTTATCTAGAACACTGCACTTTTGTGTTTCCCATTTATTTTTCAGATGTAGTTGTAAGACTTATTATTGTCACTCATCTTGATGGCAAATTTTACCTTGAATGAGCTTTGCTTCTTTTAATAATTTTACTGAGTTCTTTTTCATGGATAGAGTTGACCTTAGCCTTGTTGCACTGGGTCAAGTATAGTATGAAGACTCTGTTTGCACTTTTCTTATGGTTTAATAATCTGTTGACTTTGTAACTCCATCATTTAAGTTAATTGAATAATTTCCACTGTATTTACGATTCACTGGAAAGCAGTTATCAACTCAGTTATTTAAAGATTTTTAGAAGGCTGTGAACAATTCATCAATAGGTTGTGAGCAGGAACCAATATACATATCAGCTGATTGACTCCTGGTTATTGCTAAAGGCAGCATAGCTTCTCATTTGAAAAATCCCTAAAGATT
>NC_056730.1:650254431-650329431 GCF_019279795.1 Protopterus annectens | reverse complement strand
CTTCTCTCATTAAAGGCTTCTGGTTCGGACACTGCATTATTCTTCTGCCATCCCCTGGACTGACTCTGGTAACTGTAAGCCCTTAAAATGATGAAGTCTGCAGATACTGTCAGGCACATTCTTAAACATCAGAGTATTTATTTATTTATTTATTGCATTTATTGACCGGGAAAGTCCTCTGGGCCTAGGGGAGCCCGTTTTCAGTGGAGGCCTGGGGAGAAAAGCTCCACAGTATTACATACATTTAAAATTAAATCACACAGCTTCAAAGTATTACATTCATTTAAAATTAAAACTAGTCATATGTTGTAGATACATGGATAAATGATAGATTTTTACATACAAGTAAGCCTAGAGCTGATAATAGGTTAAAGCAGTTATTGATACTTAGATAAGCAGACAGTAACAAGGACTATTAAGTGGGAGGAAAAGAAGGCAGGAGACAGGAGTATGACGGTTGGAGTAAGGTAGAAGTATGGGAGCAGAAAGGATATGATGGTGTGTATATAAATATATATATATATATATATATATATATATATATATATATATATATATATATATATGAGAAAATATGATGCAAAAGTGGAGGGTTAGAGAGTACTGGGATAAGATGCAGGTGAACCGGGTTAGGAGAGGGGAGAGAACTGTAGTAAAAAGAGTAGGAAGGAATATAGAATAATAAGCTGAGAGAGGTTAAACAGAGGAACTTATGAGTTAAGATTATCTTGTGGGGTACAGGTACATAGCCAGTTAGAGACTAGATGTAATTTTAGAGTTTTTTTAAAAGATGCAGATTTTCTTCAGCCTTCTTGGATATTTTCTAGTGCTGCTTGATTATCTCAATTGTTTAGTCTTTAAGACCATTTTTTTATTTGTAGTTGCTCCTTCTCACCTTCCATTTATATACTCCAGGCTTTGTTTGCTGCTTTACTATGGGTTGGCATAATGGTTAAGGTGCTTGACAAACAGACAAGAGGTACAGGGTTTGACTCTAACCAAGGGGAATTGACTAGGCTTAAACTGGCCCATGAGGGGCAGCTAGTCTAAGTGTATTATATTTTACTAAATTTAAATATCATACTTTAGACCTTTCTTCTGGACTTGTAACCTCCGTCTTATCTTTTTTATACTTTCTTGTGTGCCAGCCCCATTTTACAATATTGTATTGTCAACAAAAATACATGTTTTTCTTTATAGAATATCTGCAATATGATTTAAAATAATTTGAAAATGACTGACTCTAGTACTACCCTTTACCACTGAATGGAGTCCATTTCCTATGACCTTACATTTCTTGCTGTCTAGCCACCATTGTCTCCTATTGCCATTTTAAAATCCGTGACAGGCCTTCCCGATTATGTCACTGTTTTATGATGCTCTACCTTGTCAAATATGCTACTGTTAAGCTATACCTACAGCTACCTTCTGATTTTATGTTCTGAATACCTGGTCAGATAACTATATTCTCTCTTTGTATTATTTTATTTCCTTGTTTGTTGGTTGGTTGGTTGTTGGTGGTTGGCTAGTTGATTGTTTGGTTGGCTGGCTGGTTGGTTGGTTTGTTGACTGGTTGATTGGTTGGTTTATTTGTTAGGTAGGTGGACTGAACCAGTGAATGTTTTTTCAGCTGCAATAAAGTTACAATAAAAAACTGACAAGAGTATAAATTAATTGTATAGTAGATGACATAACATTAATCAACACATAATTTGAGCAGTCATCAAACAAAAGATGAACATGAACATTGCAAGATAATGTGTTAGAAATTATTTATGTAAGTAATAGATGGTCTATGCATTGCCACTGAAGCACTTTTAGGCAGCAGTAATAAGAAGGAAAGCAATCAGCTTTGTGCAAATTAATAGGAACGGTGACAAACAACATTTCAATTCCAGAGGAAGGTAGTTACAAAGTGGAGGAATAGCTACTGCAAGACAATTGGAGTTATTATCCATCAAGAAATTTTGGATGACAGTGGATGAAAAGAGAGAGAGAGAAAGAGAAGCAGTGACAGGTGATTGACAATAGATAAATGCAGGGAACTAGAATTGTCTTTAATTTTTGAGCTTTACTAGAGTAAAGACAGCTGTCCAGTCTCTGTGAATAAGTGGAAGCCAAGTAAACTTTGTTGTGGAAGCTCAATACAGTTTCTTCCTTGAGGAGTCACGTACAAGGGTATAGATGTTTTATTCAAATTGCTGTGACATTAAGTTAACTGCAGTAGCTATATAATTACTGAGATTTACTCTACAATGTATAGCAGTATGGATCATGCGCCAGATGTTAGGTGGTTAGTAATTCCAGTAGACTTTTAGTAGGGCTTTAGATTTTATGGCAAATATTTTGATATAACCAATAAATATACTTATCTATCTAAACCCAGAGATGCTTAAATACATGAAATGACACCATGGTTACTCCAATAAGGCAGTGAGACACGGGTTAGATGGAGCTTGTACAACATACTTATGGGTGCCAAACATTACAGCTTTTGTTTTGTGATACTTAGCTAGGATGACATGCTTAGATGACCAGTAGTACTCTGTGTCCACTAAATAATTGGTGAAGGTGGAGATGACTGTGGAAGAGTTGTCTGTATGGCAGCTAGCTTTGTCCTCTATGAAAAAGAGCATGCACTTGATTGAGACACGGAGTGTAATTGTACTGATGAAAACAGTAATGTCCTATAACCCCGGATTAACCAATTTCAAGAGGATGTGTTCATGAGTTATATGATCACCATGATGAAGAGCCATCTTATCTTAAGTAATGTCCCTCATTCACATCTAAATACTGTAAAATTATTTTTACTCAGCTGTGATTCCATAATTTTGGACATGACTGAATTAAAAAAATGACAGAGGAACAGTTTCTAGCCTTGAAATCACTCTGACGCTTTTGAAAGTGAATCATATCTGCCTTCGTCCTGTCACAGTTTGTTAAAATATTAGCTAAAGTTATTACCAGTTCTCCCATAAGGAAAAGACAACCCTTAGCTGTAGTGAACTCAGTAAAAGTAGTAAATACTTGCATTTACAAAGTACAAATCTTCTTCCTAAACGCTATAGTACTTCTGTCTTCATAATTTTCAAATTCCCTCTTTCTACAGCACTGTGTGTGTGCGTGTGTGCATGTGTGCGTGCGTGCGTGCGTGCGTGTGTGTGTGTGTGTGTGTGTGTGCGTGTGTGTGTGTCTGACATACAGTGTGCTGCCGTTTTCAGTTTCCACTATGACCTACAGTGCATCCTCATTGCCTTGCTTGCTCATTTTGTTACCTTGATCACTTTCCTTAGAAAGAAGATTGCCCCCTCCCATGTAGTTGAATCAGTCCGTATTATAAACTTTAATTTTATGCAGCATGTTTACATCCTAGTCATCATACTCTGTGTAAAGTATTTATATAACCGCTAGAATACCAAATCATTATTTTCAATAATATTCATTAGCACAGATAACATGTTTCATTAAAAAAATATGATAATAGTTATAGGCTTTGTTTCTAATACCAATGGCAATTGCATTTTTCTGATATTCAACTGATTTTTGTACTATTGTTCCTATATTAGAAAGTAGCGTTCCATTAGTTAAACACAAACTATAACGGTATTCTGTTCAGAATCTAAACAATTATATTGAATTCTAGTTGCCTTTATTTTTTTCTGCAATATTTTTCTTAATAATGAAATTCAATGAATAACTCCTCTGAAAAAAAGAAATGGTAGTCTAAGGGCATAGTTTTCTTATTACTAAAACGCTGATATAACTCATTTTCAATAAAAATGTACTAAGCTTTGTGGTAACACTTACTCAGCATCAACTGTGTGATTATTGTAAGCATATTCCCCATTCCCCCCACTCAAGCTTCAAGGTAAATTTTATGGCTCGTTGACTGTCACAGTGGTAACCTGCAGCATGCTTTCAGTTATTTCCGAAATTATGGCAATCAGAAAATGTCATTCACAAATTCATGCTTTTATCAACATATTTCCAAAAGTCAGCTATTTCCAATACCAGCAAAAAAATAAAATAAAATAAAATAATACTAAAGTACTATGCTGAATACAGTAAATCATGGTGTTTTCTAAAGGATAATTAGAAGTGATGCAGTAATAACAGTGTGGCGTGTAACTATTTGCACACAGAGACCCCTCCTACATACATTGACACACAGAGATGCAGACACACACACACACACACACACACACACACACACACACACACACACAGAAGCACTCTCTCTTTGTTCTCCCTACTTATTTGATTCCCCTTCAGACTAACAAATACAATAAAAGATAGCTGCATGTCCTACAATAATTTGCAGATGTATCCTGATAAGTGATATACCGAGACATACCTCTAGCAGTAGGCAGTAAGTTGCCACCTGGCACAGAAGGATAGAAATGTCACGGTTTTCACATTTGAAAAGTAGCATCTCCCTATACCTCATATTTAGACAGGAGCTTGTGTTTGACTGCATTATAACCATCATCTTCCCCATCTGCTCTCTTCTGACAATAAAAAGGGTAATGTAACCTACAAGTATAGTAACTGTGCAGGTAAATGAATGACCTGAAGTTTCCAAGATATATGTGTTTGACTAATTTAGAACTCAAAAGGCACAATTTAAACTATGTAGTACATGTTGCAATGTGAATGTGCAAGACCCTAACTTATGAAGTGGGAAATGGAATGATCTACAAAATTGTTTTATTAATAAGGGAATATTAGTTATTGATATTGAGATAAATAATTGTATGCATAAATGTCAACATTCTACATCTCAGTTTATATTTGGGAAACCTATGGGATCTTTGGTGACTTTATGATTTTCATTTTTCCATGACCCTGACAAGCTTTGATAGTGACCTGGATGTGTGTCAGAATGCTGACAGTTCTGAGACAAGTGATGATGTCTGGCTTTGTTCTGCTCTATAATAAAACCCAAAATGATAAGTGAAGATGATAAATGAAGTGATCGTGCAGTATTCACTTGCTAATCTGTGTGACAGATGGCTTAAGAAATATTAAGTGCTAGGGGGATAACTTGTTTATGATATGGACTTCAGAGTCCTTGCCACTTAGACATATTTGAGCACGTGTATTACGTTCAATTATCCCCAAGAGTTACATAGTAACCAGATTAACTGTCCATTCACAACATTGTTTTGCTTTCCCTTGTACCTCCTCGGTGATGAGGACAGCAAGAATGAAAGATTAATTAGAGAAATGCATTGTTTTACAACCTGACTACTGATGACCACCTCCATGTAAACAAACACTTATAGCAGTAATGCTTACAGAAAAAAATCTACACACTTCTGTTGGATCAGTCATTATATAGCAATATCTTTGTTCTTCACCAGATTTTTGCTAGCTGATCAAACTTATTACTTTAAAAAAGGGGTGAGATGGCTGACTTGGTGTTAAGATCAGTAGCTCACAAGTCCAGTGTTCCATCCTGACTTCCAGGCGCTGTCTGTATGGAGTTTGCATTGCTTTTGTTCTTTCTGGTTACACTGGTTTCCTTACTCTTTCCAAAATGTTCTGTTTAATAGGTATTCTGAACACCCTTTCTGTAAATATTGCATTTCACCTGAGTCATAGCTCAAAAGGGTCTGAGAACCAGTACACTTAACCAATTAACAAAGAAATAAATTAAACAAATAAATAAACATAGCCTTTATGGAGTAAAATTATAAGAGGATCTCAACCCCACATTCAGAAAAGTTATGACATCTGCAAATGAAATAATGATGGCAAATTGATAAGTATAACCAAGTAAAGTTTATTGACTGAGGTCTTGAAATCATGACTCTATTCCAGGCAAGGGATGACAAAGTTTCACATGCTAACCTGGCCACTTTACCATGAACTTTCTTAAGTTTATACACAATCATTTCTAATACCTCGATATGTGGCATTTTCCCTTCCTTTAAAATACATTGAATACAGTTCAGTTTGATACATAGAACCTATAAAATCCTAACTGTAGTTTCTGTGCATCATGTAAAACATGTTTACATAGATATTAATTCAAAACACATACTACAGTATAGTACCTACATTAAACTGAATCACTGTACCATGAATTACATTTCCTTGATTTTTTAAATTCAACATTAATTTAAAAGTACAACAAAGATAGAAAAAAATGTTTGCAAGCTTGCAAGGTGCACTTAGGGGGGTCTGTCCCCAACATGCCAATTATATATGAATATTAATTAAGTTCAAAGCAATGGCCAAAAGTGAAGAAATGCTGCTGTGTACCCCAGTTGTGCACAATATGAGTCACTGTAGTTTTGACAAAATGTAATGAAAAAACATTATAATATGTTCAACTACTTACGGCTAATTATACCTACATTTTTATCATTGCACTATAATGGCAATATTTACATACATCAATGCCATTAACCTTACTGAATTTCTGATCAGACTATTTAATGCTTAATTGATAGCCCTGATTTTGAATCATCTAAACATTTAGAAATGTTGGGTGTTTCATCACATGCAACAGCAGACTTTTGATAAAGACCTCTGCTAAATATTTCAGCAAAGCTTGTTTCTGAGACCATGTGTAACACAGCAGGACAGACTGAACCCTTGGCAACAATTCATTATGAGAGGAACTCATATAACTTTGACTATCAGTAAACTCCACAGGCTACAGAAATTCTTGTACTGTTTTTTACTGGAATATCTTCAGGTCATCAAGCAGGTCAGCTGTATAAATGTTTACAGTTTCTTCTGTTCACTATATTGCCTTGGCCTTGAGGCAGATACAATCTGGGTAAATGCAGAATATGGCGAGGTGTTAGTTCTTCTTCCTGCTCTTGATAAATTACATACTTCACAGTTTTGAATTATTAGCTGTGTTTGGTCTGACTCATGCAAAATATCACTAATTCTCTCCATTTTCACATATCAAGATGTCATTCATGAATTCTAAAGTCAAGTTCAAGTTCAGTTTATTAAGGTGTTATTAGCAAAACACAATAGCAATAAAGAAAACAAATGCAGCCTATTTGTAATACAGACAACACAAAGCACAAAAGTAATACAATGAAATAAAAACAATAAATCAAGATGAGTTGTGCAAAATTAAAATATGACGTTTTTAGGATATTGTAAAACCAGCAAGGGTAGGAAACTGCACAATAATGGGGAATACTTTCCACAGTTAAGGAACCTGTCTAAAAAAGGATCAAGCATTTGATGTCTCCATATGTCCTAACAGAGCCTCTAAGAGTCCTGGGAAACTGTAAGTGACAAGAAGCATCTTCAGATATGGGAAGCCTAGCTTTAAAGGTAAGTGCAGTAACTTAAGAATCTTATAAACAATGTATGATTGAAAGCACTCACAATGTAAGCTATGTAGAACCAGAAATATTTTGGTAACTGCAAGCACCAGTAAGTAGGTAGGCTGCAAAATTCTGCACCAGTGGTATTTAATCCACTTTAGTGTTTGAAAACCCTAGAGACTTGAAGAAACCAGATCATGTACAACCAAGAGAGAGATCCTGTGCATGGAGAAAAGTATTTAATATGAACAATACTCTTTTGGTGACGTAGGAAATTTTGAGAAGAGACATCTGATTCCTAAGTGTCAGTCTGTTATTCAGTGTCAAAAACAATTGCTAACAAGCTTTCTGCAGTGGTCAAGCCCCCTGCACCCCCGTTGGGGGTCTGTGCCCCCAAACCCTCCACTAATTATATACACAAATTCTGAGATCACACTAATGTATGGAAAGGGATAAAACCCAGTCCCTGCTGTAACACAATCTCAAACAAGCTAACATCACTGATGAAATTCTTATATTTCAACTAAATATGCCAGTAGTACATGCATTCAGCATTCTGAGCAGGCAGTACAATGAATGTCACCCAAGTTCTAACATGCCAACTGCTGGAGAGAGATCAGGAATTATCACTCCTTCTCCCTTAAGTAATGAACAGAATTGACAGTTCATCTTTACACACAGTGCAGACTGGATAAGTTGTTGACCGCAACTGATCTGAAAATATAAGTATCTTGATTTTTTTTTTGATTATTTTTACAGATTACTGTTTTTAAAATTTAATATATATATATCACTTTGTCTATTCTGTATCTTTACAAATCCTTATCTGTTTAAAAACTTTCATTTGTGTCTCTAGTGCTTGCTGTCTGTAGGCTATTGTTTTAACTGAAGCCTTTCCTCTGTGTAATTATCTTTTGGCTAGTGGGGGCTGGTTCTTTTGTGTTCTTGTAAAAAAAAAAAAAAAAAAAAAGCTGTTCTGGTATTTAAGCCCTAACTTTGATAGGGTTTCTGTCTTTACACACAGTGCAGACTGGATAAGTTGTTGACCGCAACTGAGCTGAATATATAAGTATCTTGATTTTTTTTTGATTATTTTTACAGATTACTGTTTTTAAAATTTAATATATATATAGCACTTTGTCTATTCTGTATCTTTACAAATCCTTATCTGTTTAAAAACTTTCATTTGTGTCTCTAGTGCTTGCTGTCTGTAGGCTATTTTGTCTCACCCTCCCTCCCTGTTGGTGTCTTGCTCTTATACTTGGTGGCTTTGCAGTTGCCCTCCCCTACTGTGACACTCCTCCCAGTCTAGTGTCATTAGCTCATTCTGCCTAATACAGAGAGAACATTTGATAAGGCCTTCTGTTCCTCCTTTTTCCCTTTCAAAAAGTAAAACAAAACTTTTTTTTTTCTTTTCTTTCGCCTGAACCTCCTTGTGTTCTGACTGTGCTTCTCAAACATTTTGGAAATATACAGTATATTTCAGAGCATTTATTATAACTGTAATAGCCTTAATATTGCTAAAACTCAAGTGCTCTAGGTTGCACTGCATCTGAAGTGTTTGTGTGTTTTAGCTGCTTTTCTGTATATATAGACTTTTCTGTTTCTTTTACTAAATAAGCTCTGTAAAGTTGTTTTATTGCATTCCTGCCTGTATTTCTGAGGGTTTTTTTGCACTTTTAAAGTTTGTTTTTGCTTAGTTTAATTGGTAGGCTACACACTCAAGTGCGCTAGCCGAATTAAAGAATTTACTGTGTTTCTGTACCTAATTTCTGCTACTTTGTAAAAAAAAAAAAAATCCTTGTTTCCTGCCTTTACTGAACTAGAATAGTCCAGTCTTCAGGTATTGCTGATCTCTGGGCTGTGTCATAGTTCCTGTGTTGCCCATATCCTTATTTGGATAGGAGGAAGCTTCTTTGTTCACCAGTGAGAGTGGGGAGCTCTGAGCAGCCTATCTGTCCCTTGAGGAGTGGTTCCAGCCCAGTGACCTGTAGCTTATGGGCCGTTTTGGGCCATTTCCTATCTCTTTCTAACCCCCGCTTTAAAGCCAGCTTTAGCACACTTTTGTGCTTGTAATTTAAAGTTTGTCCTGTTTTTTTGCATTTACCTGTTGAGGCTACACACTCAAGTACGCTAGCCTGTGTCACATATTTACTGCATTTTCCTGCTATTTGTTGAAAAAAAGAAAAACAAAAAAAAAAATATCCTTGTTTCCCGTCTTTCCTAACCTAAAGTAGTCCAAATACAGGCTTTGCTGTATTCAGGACTTTTGGAAAGTTCCTGTGTTGCCATTTCCTTTCTTGGATTAAGGGAGGCTTCTTTGTTCACCAGTGGCAGTGAGGAGCTTAGAGCAGCCTATCTATCCCTGGAGGAGTGTTCCCAGCACAAGAATCTGGTAGTCTATTGGCCATTTTGGGCCAATTTCTAGCTCTTTCAAATCCCCCTGTATAAAACCCACTTTGGTGAGTTTTTTGCGCTTGTTACTACTCAGCCAAGCTCCTCGTAGTCCTGCAGAGTGGTGCTAGCAGCAGAGAGGCTAAAAGAGCGACTACTAACCTGATAAAAGTGTTTTTTCCTGCTACTACCTGGGCGACTGTCCGATCTAGCTAAACTGCAAATATTTCTGCTTCTTGAACTGTTTTAAACTGTCTAAAGTTGTTTTTGCACCTGCACTTTTAAAATTTGTCCTGTTTGTTGCATTTACTTTTTGAGGCTACACACTCAAGTGCGCTAGCCTGTGTTACATATTTATTGCAATTTCCTGCTGTTTGTTGCAAAAAAGAAAAAAAAAAGTTATCCTTGTTTCCCATCTTTCCTGACCTACAGTAGTCCAAATACAGGCTTTGCTGTATTCTGGACTTTTAGAAAGTTCCTGTGTTGCCATTTCCTTTCTTGGATAGATGGAGGCTTCTTTGTTCACCAGTGGCAGTGGGGAGCTTGAAGCAGCCTATCTGTCCCTGGAGGAGTGTTCCCAGCACAGGAATCTGGTAGTCTGTTGGCTGTTTTGGGCCAATTTCTAGCTCTTTCAAGTCCGCCTGTATAAAACGCGCTGTAGCGCGGCTTTGCATGATTTTGTGCATAGCGCGGCATCGAGCAGTGCCGCTTATTTGGGTTTGAGCCTTGGAACTGATCTAGTTCTCATAATAAACACCCTATTCCTACGCTAAAGCCTAGCATTTGCTCACTAAAGCAATTATATAAGTCAGCACTAAAAAATTAAAAGCACTACACCCTCACAAACTCCCCTTGAGTAACTTGTTCCCCATTGGCCCTTTTTTTCAATTATAAAGGAATTCCCAATACTATTCTAGCATGTCCAAGGGTCAGTTGTCAATCTCCTCTCCGGTCCAGCTGGTGAACCTGGGAATCTTGAGGCAATGTTACAACTGCCTAATGTACACAGACAACCTTCTCCTCCTCCCAACAAATTCCAACACATGTGAGAGATGCAACCATATAGCCAAACTGGAGGCTAAGCTCTCTCAACTCAGTACTGGCGTAACCAGTCAGGAGGAGAAGGAAATCACACTCACTACAATTCCAGTCTTACATAGACCTACCACGACAGCAAACCAAACACATAAACACACAAAAACATACTTGGAGGCTCTAAATAAAAATCTGCCTAAGCAGCAGAGACCTCCAAAGCAGGCACCCAAGCAACCGCTACCCCAAAACAAAACACGTGCAACACATAGCTCACAAAGCCAGTGTGCCGAACAGTCACAGCCCTTAAGGCTAAACAATACACCTCATACACTTGTAATAGGTGACTGTATCATCAGGCACACTGACGTCCCACTCACCAGGCTGAACAAGGAGAAGGTCATGGTGAGCTGCCTATCGGGCGCTAGGATCCGCCACATAACACAAGCACTCAGGTCACTCCAAGACAAGTACAAATATGACTCAGTCTTTGTCCATACTGGTGTGAATGACCTGAGACATACCTCCCTGGACTACATGAAAAGAGACATAGAGGAGCTCTCTGAGCATGTAGCCCAGGCCGGTATGACCCTGACCTTGAGTAGCGTCTTACCCTCACCAAGAATGATGCCACAGTATGAAGACAAGATTATCAATTTCAACAATTGGCTTAAGTATTGGTGTCATTCAAAGGGGATCCAATGCCTGTCAGCCTGGGATGACATGCTCGACAAGCCACGATGCTTCGCTAGGGATGGCTTGCACCTGTCACCCCTGGGCTTTCGGATATTGGCAAAGGCTCTTGCTACCCCCATAGTGCCTTTTTTAGGCAAGGCTCAAAAGACAAACCCACCTCCATAGGTATCACAAGGGATAAGAAACTAAGAGTAATGCTATTCAACGCCAGAAGTCTAAACCTCAAGATGCACGCACTCGAAACTCTCCTTAGCATGGAGAACATCGATAACTGTGCAGTAACAGAAACCTGGTTCAAGGCTCTCGGGAGCACCCCAGCACTACCAGGTTATACCTCATACCATGCTTTTCGGCCCCAAAACTTGGACCAAACCACAAAAGGAGGGGGAGTATCAATATTCGTCAAAGATACCTACACCTCCAGGTTGGTGGCACAGCACGAAGCATCAGAGACTATCCCTGTGCAACTAACAGTGGGTAAAACTGCCTTCCAGTTTATAGCCTGCTACAGACCACCCTCCCAAACCCAGGAACCCCACTCGGCCTTCCTGAGAACACTGGAAAATATGAAGGTCTCTCCAAACACCATTATATTGGGTGACTTCAACTACCCAACCATAGACTGGGAGCATTACTCTAGCTCCAACACCCTAGCCCAAAGGTTCCTAGAATTTATAAACTCAAATGCTATGGAACAACTTGTTACCACTCCCACAAGAGGGGAAAACATACTGGACCTGATCATCACCAACATGGGGACTCTATGCTCCAGACCAGAAGTGTATCCCTCACTGGTAAGATCAGACCATAAACTAATCTCACTGGATATTCACATCCCGACCCCACCCCATGCCCAGAAAACCACAGTGAAAAACTTCTCTAAAGCAAATTTCACACTCCTCAAAACTGAGGTGGAATCCTTCAAAGCCCCCGGGCCTGTGGATAATACGGCCCAGACCACAAAATCCTTTATAAACGCATTCTATAAACACCTTCAGGAATGCATGGATCATGCAATCCCAAATAAAACCAAGACCCAATCCTCCAAAGGCAGACGTCCTGTCTGGTGGACCCCAGCCATAAACAAACTATACAATAGAAGGAGGAAGCTACTACATGACAGAGCAAAATCCCAAAAAGGGAAGGCATCTCTGATCAGTATAAGCAAAAAACTACGGGCACTCATAAAATCGTCTAAGGCCAGCTTCGAGAGAAAAATTGCAGAGGACACTAAGGATAATCACAAGGCTTCCTTTAGTTATGTTAGGAACCTGGGTGGGAATTCCCAGATATGCTCAGAATTAGTCCAAAATGACAAAAAATACACCGAACCCACAGACATTGCCAACATCCTAGCTGACAGGTTCAGTGCAAACTTCTACCCCCCCTCCCCACCAAAAGGGCTAATATCTATCCCAGCAGAGTGCTGCCCCCCTGACATCTCAGATGCTCAGGTAAGAGCTGCCCTCTCTAAAGCAAGAAACACAGCATCAATGGGACCAGACGGTGTCCCGGGCTGCGTCCTACATGAATTCCAAGAAGAGCTAAACCCAAACCTAAAACTACTGTTCAATCTCAGCCTTACTACAGGATATGTGCCCAAAGAGTGGCGTACAGCAACAGTGGTCCCTCTCCACAGAGGTGGTGCCTCAACGGATCCTGGAAACTATCACCCCATAAGTCTCACTAGCTTGGTCTGCAAAGCTATGGAAAGGATCATCATGGACCTTATAAATAAAGATATTGGGGAACTACAGACACTGGATCCTACCCAGTTCAGCTTTGTTAAGGGCAGATCCTGCCTATTAAACCTGGTCGATTTCTTTGAAACAGTCACCAAGGCCATTGACAAGGGGAAGGTGGTCCACACAGCCTACCTGGACCTCGCAAAAGCCTTCGATACAATACCCCACTAGGGCATTATAGATAAGCTCACCAGCTTAAATATAAACCCCTATGTCACTAGATGGGTTGCAAACTGGCTCAAGGACAGAACCCACATGGTTAGAATAGCTGGAGCCATGTCAGACTCCAAGCCAGTTACAAGTGGCGTCCCACAAGACTCAGTCTTGGGACCTCTCTTGTTCGGTATATATTTCTCGGAGGTACAGGCCAACACAGAAGGACTGTGGCTGACCAAGTTCGCAGATGACTGCAAACTGGGCACCATAATAGACTCTCCAGCCAACACAAGCATCCTCCAAAAGGGCTTCATAGAAACAGACAACTGGTGCCAGAGCCATGGCCTCAAGCTAAACGCCAAAAAGTGTATAGTCATCCCCTTTGGCAAAAACAAAGTGCCCACAAATTACCACATAGGTGGTAATCCATTAAGTACAGAAGAAGTAATTAGGGACCTGGGGACCCAAGTTGATAGCAATCTCTCATTTGACAACCACGTGGCCAAAGTGGTTAGAAAAACATTTTATATAGCCCACCTAATCATGAAGGGATTCACATCTAGATCAGGGGAGGTCATCGTGCCTCTTTACTCATCCCTCATCAAGCCCATAATTGAGTACAATGCCCCTTTTGGGATGTACCTTACCAGACACCTGCAGCAACTGGAAAGACCCCAAAAGTACCTCACCAAGAGGATCAAGGGGCTCAAACAGATGCCGTATGCTGCCCAGTTAAAGAAACTCCAGCTCTACTCAGTGGCATACCGCCTGCTCAGAGGCGATCTGTGCCTGACGTATAAAGCCATGTCCAACCCGGAATTAACGTACATGCTGCACCTCAGAAAATCCAAATCCCATCGAGCTACGCGCTCGAGGGACTTAAACCTCAGCACTGAAATAAATAGGACATGCTGGAGGGACAGATTCATAACCCAGAGGCTCCCTTCACTCTGGAATAAAATCCCAGTCCAGGTTAGGCAGAGTCCCTCATTGACTCTCTTCAAGAGGAATCTTGATGAGTGGATGGGAGATCGTAGGTTTACCCCGGGTATCATTTCTGTGTCACTGTTAGACAGAGGCACAATATACTAACCTCGAAAAAGGGCATAGCAAAATTAATTTAAAATGGGTGGCGAAAGCCATACACACTCTGGCTAGGCTTATAAATGCCCTAGGGCAGATAGCCTAGTATGAACCTATGAACCTATGAATCTCTGATTTGAAATTAAACACTTATAGGATGAAGTGATTTAGTATTGTGTTACCATCCTGACATAATTGTATCCCACAACAACTACAACTCATAGTCACTAGACATGCAAGTTTTGATTATTTTATAGCTCCTTTACATTCTGACTGAGAAACAATTGGTAACACTTCTAGGTCTCTCTCAAGCAATATTTATTATTTATTTACTGGCATTTATTTACTGGGAAGGTTTGACTAAGCAGTGCCCTTTTTCAGTTGAATAGCTTCATTATACAGACATCATTTGCATCATTTCATCATTTACAGTTAGTTACATTTATAGGTAACATTTCCATTAGTCAGACATCCTTGATGTCAGTTACATAATTTACAGTTTTGATTAAAAATAACAGTTTTATGGGTTATATGTGATCTTTTATTTAATATAGAGTATACAGTGCAATATCATCAATACGCACAGATAGTTAGGTTTTAAGTAAGAATATTTGATCCAGTAAAGACTTGTTCAACATCTAGGATGTGGGAAGATAACATAAAGAGTCAGCAGAACCCAAAGCAAGGAAGGAGGAGAGGAGGCACAAGGAAGATAAACAAGATGAGATGATACAAGAGGGTACTGCTGTGATAATAATACATAAAATTTTGATCAGCAGAGAGTTATACCACAAATTCTTATAGCTATATTAGTACCAGTTTTACCAGAGGGGTGCTGGTGCAGAATTATGTATTTATCAGGTGTTACTTCACATAGTATTTAAACTTTTTCAGGTTGCAGGCTGTTCTTAAGTGGAGTGGAATGGTATTCCGACTTTTGGCAATCCAGCGTAAATTCAGGGACTATACTGCCTTGTTGTTACATTTAGTTATGGAAAATAAATTTGACAGTGAAGTATACAAATCTTTTAGTAAAGTAAGGCCGAATGATGGAAGGAATTTTTCAGGGTTTTTATCTTCACCCTTTGGAAAACATTCCACATTCACTGCATCAGCTATATGTATAAGCATACCAGGTTTGCTTTGAACTTGCAGGACATATAGGTATACTGTGAGTAAAACTCCCCTGAGTTTTACAGATGCTTTATGTAATAATTTTACAATAGTGATTTATGATCTACTTCAACTATTCTTTTACCATGAATGCAATCTTAAATTTTATGACAGTCAAAAATTATACCTAATATTTTATTCTTCATTTAAATATAGCACCTCTGAGTATCTGTTAATATTCTTGAAATTTGTATTTGTATTTGAAATCAGTCTACCTTCTTGCAACAAGACTGCCTCAAGATCTTTTTGGCTCACATTTATTTGCAATGTAGTAAATTTAGTAACTTCAGAAAAGTTTAGTGTAGCTGCTATACTGACCAGATATGTCATCATGTTAAAGCTATTTTCCTGCACTTAAAAAAAAATCTATATCACTCCAGAGGCTTTCTGACAGGCACTACAACATCTCTCAAGTTAGAAAAAGATATGCAGTGTACCTTATATATGAAACATAGGATATGAAGATTTTGCATGTTAATTATTGCACTTTATCAGAATATGGCCTTTTGTGAAGTTACACTTATTTGGCATTTGCATTTATTCAACTTCAAGCCTTTCTGGCTCAGACTATCCATTAGTTCCTCAAGATGCTTGTCATATGCTTGTTTGGGGAATCCAGCAATGAGATGCCATAAATGATGGTCACTTCATTGTGTAGTTCTTCAGGTATGTTAGCTGCAGCTCCCTGAAACACTTCTGGAGTTAATGAGATTCAAGTGGCAACAACAGAAACCTAATCTCTGAACATGTGCTCTAAATGAATACAATCTGGGTCCACTTTTATAAACCTAACCTCTCAAGATGTGCTCTGAATGTATACAATCTGGGTCCACTTTTATAAACCTAATCTCTCAAGATGTGCTCTGAATGTATACAATCTGGGTCCACTTTTATAAACCTAATCTCTAAAGATGTGCACTGAATATATACAATCTGGGTCCACTTTTATAAACCTAATCTCTCAAGATGTGCTCTGAATGTATACAATCTGGGTCCACTTTTATAAACCTAATCTCTCAAGATGTGCTCTGAATGTATACAATCTGGGCCCACTTTTATAAACCTAATCTCTCAAGATGTGCTCTGAATGTATACAATCTGGGCCCACTTTTATAAACCTAATCTCTCAAGATGTGCACTGAATGTAAACAATCTGGGTCCACTTTTATAAACCAAATCTCTCAAGATGTGCACTGAATGCATACAGTCTGGATCCACTTTTATAGACCTAATCTCTCAAGATGTGCACTGAATGTATACAATCTGGATCCACTTTTATAAACCTGATCTCTCAAGATGTGCACTGAATTTAAACAATCTTGGTCCACTTTTATGAACCTAATCTCTCAAGATGTGTTCTGAATGTATACTATCTGGGTCCACTTTTCTAAACCTAATCGCTCAAGATGTTCTATGAATGTATACAATCTGGGTACACTTTTAGAAACCTTAATCTCTCAAGATGTGCTCTGAATGTATACAATCTGGGTCCACTTTTATAAACCTAATCTCTCAAGATGTGCTCTGAATGTATACAATCTGGATCCACTTTTATAAACCTAATCTCTCAAAATGTGCTCTGAATGTGTACAATCTGGGTCCACTTTTATAAACCTAATCTCTCAAGATGTGCTCTGAATGTATACAATCTGGATCCACTTTTATAAACCTAATCTCTCAAGATGTGCTCTGAATGTATACAATCTGGGTCCACTTTTATAAACCTAATCTCTCAAAATGTTCTCTGAATGTAAACAATCTGGGTCCACTTTTATAAAGCTAATCTCTCAAGATGTGCACTGACTGTATACAATCTGGATCCACTTTTAAAAACCTAATCTCTCAAGATGTGCACTGTATGTATACAATCTGGATCCACTTTTATAAACCTAATCTCTCAAGATGTGCACTGAATGTAAACAATCTGGGTCCACTTTTATAAATTTAATCTTTCAAGATGTGCACTGAATGTATACAATCTGGATCAACTTTTATAAACCTAATCTCTCAAGATGTGCTTTGAATGTATACAATCTGGATCCACTTTTATAAACCTAATCTCTCAAGATGTGCACTGAATATAAACAATCTGGATCCGATTTTATAAACCTAATCTCTCAAGATGTGCTCTGAATGTATACAATCTGGATCCACTTTTATAAACCTAATCCCTCAAGATGTGCTCTGAATGTATACAATCTGGATCCAATTTTATAAACCTAATCTCTCAAGATGTGCTCTGAATGTATACAATCTGGGTCCACTTTTATAAACCTAATCTCTCAAGATGTGCTCTGAATGTATACAATCTGGGTCCCCTTTTATAAACCTAATCTCTCAAGATGTGCACTGACTGTATACAATCTGGATCCACTTTTAAAAACCTAATCTCTCAAGATGTGCACTGTATGTATACAATCTGGATCCACTTTTATAAACCTAATCTCTCAAGATGTGCACTGAATGTAAACAATCTGGGTCCACTTTTATAAATTTAATCTCTCAAGATATGCACTGAATGTATACAATCTGGATCAACTTTTATAAACCTAATCTCTCAAGATGTGCTTTGAATGTATACAATCAGGATCCACTTTTATAAACCTAATCTCTCAAGATGTGCACTGAATATAAACAATCTGGATCCAATTTTATAAACCTAATCTCTCAAGATGTGCTCCGAATGTAAACAATCTTTATCCACTTTTATAAACCTAATCTCTCAAGATGTGCTCTGAATGTATACAGTCTGGATCCACTTTTATAAACCTAATCTCTCAAAATGTGCTCTGAATGTATACAATCTGGATCCACTTTTATAAACCTAATCTCTGAAGATGTGCTCTGAATGTAAACAATCTGGGTCCACTTTTATAAACCTAATCTCTCAAGATGTGCTCTGAATGTATAGGTTCATAGTTAGGTTCATAGGTAGATACTAGGCTATCTGCCCTAGGGCAATTATAAGCCTAGCCAGAGTGTATTTGGCTTCCGCCTCCCTATTAGATTAGCCTACTGTGCCTCTGTAGAGTAGGTCACAGAAGGTACCCTTTAAAGATTAGTTTACTGTGCCTCTGTCTAGCAGGGACACAGAAGAGATCCCAGGGGTGAATTTGCGATTTCCCATCCATGTGTCCAGATTTCGCTTGAAGAGGGTCAGCGAGGGGCTATGTCTAACATGAATTGGGATTCTATTCCAGAGTGAGGGGAGCCTCTGGGAAATGAATCTGTCCCTCCAGCATGTCCTATTTATTTTTGTGCTGAGGTTTAGGTCCCTGGAGCGTGTAGCTCTAAGGGACTTGGATTTTTTGAGGTGGAGCATGTCCATTAATTCTGGGTTTGACTTTGCTTTGTACGTCAGGCATAGATCGCCTCTGAGTAGGCTGTAAGCAACTGAGTAGAGCTGGAGTTTCTTTAGTCAAGCTGCATAGGACATCTGTTTGTAGCCCATGATCCTCTTGGTGAAGTACTTTTGGGGGCTCTCCAGTTGCTGCAGGTGTCGGGTAAGGTACATCCCAAAAGGGGCATTGTATTCAATTATGGGCCTGATGAGTGATGAGTAGAGGGGCACAATGACCTCTCTTGATCTAGATGCGAACCCTTTCATGATAAGGTGGGCTATATAGAAGGTCTTTCTAACCACTTTGGCAACGTGATTATCAAAGGAGAGATTACTATATATGTTGGGCCCCGAATCTCTAATTACTTCTTCCGTACTTAATGGATTACCACCTATGTGGTAATTTGTGGGCGCCTTGTTTTTCCCAAAGGGGATGACTATGCACTTTTTAGCATTTAGCTTGAGGCCGTGGCTCTGGCACCAAGCATCCGTCTCTCTGAGACCCTTTTGGAGAATGCTTGTGTCAGCTGGAGATTTGATTATGGCCCCCAGTTTGCAGTCATCTGCGAACTTTGTCAGCCATCATTCCCCCGTGTTAGCTTGAATGTCAGAGAAGTATATACCAAACAAGAGAGGTCCCAGAACTGAGCCCTGTGGGACGCTACTTGTAACTGGTTTGGATTAGGACATGGCACCTGTGATTCTGACCATGTGGGTTCTATCTCTGAGCCAGTTTGCAACCCATCTTGTGATATAGGGGTTGATATTTAAGCTGGTCAGCTTATTTATGATGCCCGAGTGGGGTATTGTGTCGAAGGCTTTTGCGAGGTCCAGGTAGGCTGTGTGGACTACCTTGCCCTCATCTATGGCTTTGGTAACTGTTTCAAAGAAATCAACTAGGTTTAAGAGGCAAGATCTGCCCTTAACAAAGCCAAATTGGGTAGGGTCCAATGTCTGGAGGCTCCCAATGTCTTTGTTTATGAGTTCCATGATAATACACTCCATAGCTTTACAGACCAGACTAGTCAGGCTTATGGGGCAATAGTTTCTGGGGTCCGTTGTGGCACCACCTTTGTGGAGTGGGACCACTGTAGCTGTACACCATTCTTTGGGTACATATCCTGTAGTAAGGCTAAGTTTGAACAGTGACTTAATGTGAGGGTTCAGTTCTTCTTGGAGCTCGTGTAAGACACAGCCTGGGACACCGTCCGGTCCCATAGATGCTGTGTTTTTTTGCTTTGGAGAGGGCAGCTTTCACCTGTGCATCTGTGATGTCAGAGAGGTTACATTCAGTTGGGATAGGCATTTGCTCCTTTGGGGGGAAGGAGGGGAGAAGTTTGCGCTGAATCTTTTTGCCAGGATGTTGGCTATGTCTGTAGGTTTGGTATATTCTGTACCGTTATGCAACAATTCAGAGCATATCTGGGAGTTTCTGCCCATGTTCCTGACATAACTAAAGAAGGCCTTGTGATTATCTTTAGTGTCTAGGGCAATTTTTCTTTCAAAACTGACCTTTGATGATTTTATGAGGGATCAAAGTTTCTTGCTAATACTGATCAGAGATGCCTTCCCTTTTTGGGATTTTGCTCTGTCATGTAGTAGCGTCCTCCTTCTGTTGTATAGCTTATTTATGGCTGGGGTCCACCAGACCGGTCTCCTGTTTTTGGAGGAGTGAGTCTTGGTTTTATTTTGGATAGCACGATCCATGCATTCCTGCAGGTGCTCATAGAATGCATTTGTAAAGGATTCTGCGGATTGGGCTGTATTATCCTCTGGTCCAGGGGCTTTGAAGGATTCCACCTCAGTCATGAGAAGAGCAAAGTTGGCTTTTGAGAAATTCTTTACAGTGATTTCCTTGGCTGGGGGTGGGGACGGGATATGGATGGGGACGGGATATGTCTGATCTTACCAATGAGGTGTTTACCTCTGGTGTGGAGTCCCCATGTTGGTGATGACCAGGTCCAATATGTTGTTCCCTCTTGTGGGAGTGGTGACCAGTTGTTCCATTGGGTTAGAGTTTATAAATTCAAGGAACTGTTGGGTGAGGGTTTTTGGGCTTGAGTAGTTTTCCCAGTCAATGTTTGGGTAGTTGAAGTCACCTGATAACATAGTGTTTGGAGAGACCTTCATATTTTCCAGTGTTCTCAGGAATGCCAAGTGAGGTTGCTGTAGTAGGGAGGGTGTTCTGTAGCAGGCTACAAACTGAAAGGCAGTTTTGCCCGCTGTTAGTTGCACATGGATGGTTTCCGATGCTTCATGCAGTGCCACTAACCTGGAGGTGTAGGTATCTTTGATGAATATAGATACTCCCCCTCTTTTTGTGCTTCGGTCCGGGTTTTGGGGCCGAAACGCATGGTATGAGCTATAACCTGGTAGTGCTGAGGTACTCCCAGGAGCCTTGAACCAGGTTTCTGTTACTGCACAGACATCAATTTTCTCCATACTGAGGAGAGCCTCGAATGCATGCATCTTGAGGTTTAGACTTCTGGCATTGAGTAGCATTACCTTTAGTTTTTTTATCCTTGGGTTGTCTATGGAGGTGGGTTTGTCCTTTGAGCCTTGCCTAAAAAAGGCACTATGGGGGTGGCAAGAGCCTTGGCCAGTATACGAAAGCCTAAGGGTGACAGGTGCAAGCCGTCCCTAGCGAAGCAACGTGGCTTGTTGAGCATGTCATCCCAGGCTGACAGACACTGGATCCCCTTTGAATGACACCAATACTTTAGCCAATTGTTGAAACTGATAATTTTGTCTTGATACTGTGGCATCATTCTTGGTGAGGGCAAGATGCTACTCAAGGTCAGGGTCATACCAGCCTGGGCTGCATGGTCAGAGAGCTCCTCTATGTCTCTTTTCTTGTAGTCCAGGGAGGTACGTCTCAGGTCATTCACACCAGCATGAACAATGACGGAGTCATACTTGTACTTGCTTTGGAGTGACCTGAGTGCTTGCATTATGTGGCGGATCCTGGCACCCGACAGGCAGCTTACAGTGACCTTCTCCTTGTTCAGTCTGGTGAGCGGGACGTCAGTGTGCCAGACAATAGAGTTCCCTATAACAAGTGTATTTGGTGTGTTGTTTGGCCTTAAGGGCTGTGACTGTGAGGCACACTAATTTTGTGAGATATGTGATTTGTGGGTATTGTTGAGGGGTGGCTGTTGCTTGGATATCTGCTTAGGAGGTCTTTGCTGTTTAGGCAGATTTTTATTTAGAGCCTCCGAGTATGTTTTTGTGTGTTTATGTGTTGGGTATGCAGATGCAATAGGTCTGTGTGAGACTGGATTTGTGATGTGGGTGGTTACCTTTTCCTCCTGACTGACTGTGCCAGTCTTGGGTTGAGAGAGCTCTGCCTCCAGTTTGGCTGTGTAACTGCATCTCTCACATGTATTAGAGTTTGTTGGAAGGAGGAGAGGGTTGTCTGTGTATATAAGGCAATTGTAACATTGCCTCAAAATTCCCAGATTCACCAGCTGGACTGGAGAGTAACCTTGAAACTGACCCTTGGACATACCAGAATAGTATAGGGAACTGGCTTTTTACTGATCAGATTAGGGAAGGCAACTGATTTTTCTCTTGATCAGGGAGGACCAATCGGGAGCCAAATACTTATGAGAAGTCAAGGAGGGTGGAGTGCTTTAGTTAGTTAGTGTTTCCTTATAAGAGCTAAGCAAGTGCAGGGCTTTAGAAAGAGAATATAGTGATTACTTTGAGAGTTTGAACAGTTCTAAGGGAAAAAGTGAAGAGCAGACTTTGTGGAGCCTGGAATAGTTTAAACCTGTTTAGGCGGCGCTGCCCGACGCTGCTCAGTGTGCAAAACCGCGCAAAAAGAGAGTTGTAGGGTTTTAAGAGAGAAAGATCAAGGAGTTTAGAATTGACTCAAAATGGCCAATAAAACTACAGCTTCTAGGTAGTAACCACTCCTCCAGGGACAGGCAGGCTGTTCAGTGTTAACCACTCCCACTGGTGAACACAGAGACTTTCCTGTAGCCCAAGCAAGCACTGGCCTTCTAGAAACTTCCAAACAGTTCAGAACAGCAAATCTGTAACTGAAACTTTCTTAACTTTCAGAAAGTGGGAAAAAATCAAGATTTTTTTGTTTTTTTTTCTTTTTTTGTAGTTTAAAGGTAGCAGAGATACACAAGCAGCAAAATAATCACAACAGTGCAATAAATGACCCCACACTTGAGTGCTAGGCCAAAATCAGGTAAAATGCAGTTTTTAGAGAAAAAAAACGATTTTAAATTAAGTGCAATACAGGAAATGCAGTAAACAGGCTCTAGATGTGTTCCAAGTACTGTTACTGTTACAGATATAAACTTTAGCAAGCAGGAAAATGCCAAAAAGTAGGCGGCAAAGTAGTAACACTTAACAAAAAATCAGAAGAAAATACTTAAAATCACAAAAGTGGCTAATTTTCTTCTCTCAGCACTTTCTCCCCTTGGTAGGTGCTTCAGCAACAACTAGCAAGCCTGAAAAGATGCCAAAACCAAGAGGCAGCTGGGTTTTAAGAGGGACAGATCAAGAAGCTTAGAATTGACCCAAAATGGCAAATAAAACTACAGCTTCTAGGTACTAACCACTCCTCCAGGGACAGGCAGGCTGTTCAGTGTTAACCACTCCCACTGGTGAACACAGAGACTTCCCTTTAGCCCAAGCAAGCACTGGCCTTCTAGAAACTTCCAAACAGTTCAGAACAGCAAATCTGTAACTGAAACTTTCTTAACTTTCAGAAAGTGGGAATGTACAATCTGGGTCCACTTTTATAAACCTAATCTCTCAAGATGTGCTCTGAATGTATACAATCTGGATCCACTTTTATAAACCTAAACTCTGAAGATGTGCTCTGAATGTATACAATCTGTGTCCACTTTTATAAACATAATCTCTCAAGATGTGCTCTGAATGTGTACAATCTGTATCCACTTTTATAAACCTAATCTCTCAAGATGTGCACTGAATGTAAACAATCTGGGCCTACTTTTATAAACCTAATCTCTCAAGATGTGCTCTGAATGCATACAATCTAGGTCCACTTTTAAAAACCTAATCTCTCAAGATGTGCTCTGAATATATACAATCTGGATCCACTTTTATAAACCTAATCTCTCGAGATGTGCTCTGAATGTATACTATCTGGGTCCACTTTTATAAACCTAATCTCTCAAGATGTGCTCTGAATGTAAACAATCTGGGTCCACTTTTATAAACCTAATCTCTCAAAATGTGCACTGAATGTATACAATCTGGATCCACTTTTATAAACCTAATCTCTCAAGATGTGCACTGAATGTATACAATCTGGATCCACTTTTATAAACCTAATCTCTAAAGTTGTGCACTGAATGTAAACAATCTAGGTCCACTTTCATAAACCTAATCTCTCAAGATGTGCACTGAATGTATACAATCTGGATCAACTTTTATAAACCTAATATCTCAAGATTTGCCTGAACGTATACAGTCTGGATCAACTTTTATAAACCTAATCTTTCAAGTTGTGCACTGAATGTAAACAATCTGGATCCAATTTTATAAACCTAATCTCTCAAGATGTGCTCTGAATGCAAACAATCTGGGTCCACTTTTATAAACCTAATCTCTTAAAATGTGCTCTGAATGTATACAATCTGGATCCACTTTTATAAACCTAATCTCTCAAGATGTGCTCTGAATTTAAACAATCTGGATCCACTTTTATAAACCTAATCTATCAAGATGTGCTCTGAATGTATACAATCTGGGTCCACTTTTATAAACCTAATCTCTCAAGATGTCCTCTGAATGTATACAATCTGGATCCACTTTTATAAACCCAATCTCTCAAGATGTGCTTTGAATGTATACAGTCGGGGTCCTCTTTTATAAACTTAATGTCTCAAGATGTGCTTTGAATGTAAACAATCTGGGTCCAATTTTATAAACCTAATCTCTCAAAATGTGCTCTGAATGTATACAATCTGGATCCACTTTTCTAAACCTAATCTCTCAAGATGTGATCTGAATGTATACAATCTGGGCCCACTTTTATAAACCTAATCTCTCAAGATGTGCTCTGAATGTATACAATCTGGGTCCACTTTTATAAACCTAATCTCTCAAGATGTGCTCTGAATGTATACAATCTGGGTCCACTTTTATAAACCTAATCTCGCAAGATGTGCTCTGAATGTATACAATCTGGGTCCACTTTTATAAACCTAATCTCTCAAGATGTGCTCTGAATGTATACAATCTGGGTCCACTTTTATAAACCTAATCTCTCAAGATGTGCTCTGAATATATACAATCTGGGTCCACTTTTATAAACCTTTAATTACTCAAGATGTGGTCTGAATGTATACAGTCTGGGTCCACTTTTATAAACCTAATCTCTCAAGATGTGCACTGAATGTATACAATCTGGATCCACTTTTATAAACCTAATCTCTCAACATGTGCTCTGAATGTATACAATCTGGGTCCACTTTTATAAACCTAATCTCTTAAAATGTTCTCTGAATGTATACAGTCTGAGTCCACTTTTATAAACCTAATCTCTCAAGATGTGCACTGACTGTAAACAATCTGGATCCACTTTTATAAACCTAATCTCTCAAGATGTGCTCTGAATCTATACAATTTGGATCCACTTTTATAAACCTAATCTCTCAAGATGTGCTCTGAATGTATAGAATCTGGATCCACTTTTATAAACCTAATCTCTAAAAATGTGCTCTGAATGTATACAATCTGAGTCCACTTTTATAAACCTAATCTCTCAAGATGTGCATTTAATGTAAACAATCTGGATCCACTTTTATAAACCTAATCTCTCAAAATGTGCTCTGAATGTATACAATCTAGATTCACTTTTATAAACCTAATCTCTCAAGATGTGCTCTGAATGTATACAATCTGTGGTCCACTTTTATAAACCTAATCTCTCAAGATGTGCTCTGAATGTATACAATCTGGATCCACTTTTATAAACCTAATCTCTCAAAATGTGCTCTGAAGGTATACAATCTGGATCCACTTTTATAAACCTAATCTCTCAAGATGTGCTCTGAATGTATACAATCTGGGTATACTTTTATAAACCTAATCTCTCAAGATGTGCTCTGAATGTATACAATTTTGGTCCACTTTTATAAACCTAATCTCTCAATGTGTGCTCTGAATGTATACAATCTGGATCCACTTTTATAAACCTAATCTCTCAAGATGTGCTCTGAATGTAAACAATCTGGGTCCACATTTAAAAACCTAATCTCTCAAGATGTGCTCTGAATGTATACAGTCTTGGTCCACTTTTATAAACCGAATCTCTCAAGATGTGCTCTGAATGTATACAATCTGGGTCCACTTTTATAAACTTAATCTTTCAAGACGTGCACTGAATGTATACAATCTGGATCCAATTTTATAAACCCAATCTTTCAAGATGTGCACTGAATGTAAACAATCAGGGTCCACTTTTATAAACCTAATCTCTCAAGACGTGCACTGAATGTATACAATCTGGATCCACTTTTATAAACCTAAGCTCTCAAAATGTGCTCCGAGTGTATACAATCAGGGCCCACTTTTATAAACCTAATCTCTCAAGATGTGCTCTGAATGTATAAAATCTGGTCCACTTTTATAAACTTAGTCTTTCAAGATGTGCACTGAATGTATACAATCTGGATCCACTTTTATAAACCTAAGCTCTCAAGATGTGCTCCGAGTGTATGCAATCTGGGTCCACTTTTATAAACCTAATCTCTCAAGATGTGCTCAGAATGTATACAATCTGGGTCCACTTTTACAATCCTAATCTCTCAAGATGTGCTCTGAATGTGTACAATCTGGGTCCACTTTTATAAACCTATTCCCTCAAGATATGCTCTGAATGTATACAATCTCGGTCCACTTTTATAAGACTAATCTCTGAAGATGTGCTCTGAATGTATACAATCTGGGTTCACTTCTATAAAACTAATCTCTCAAGATGTGTGCTGAATGTATACAATCTGGGTCCACTTTTATAAACCTAATCTCTCAAGATGTGCACTGAATGTATACAATCAGGGTCCACTTTTATATACCTAATCTCTCAAGATGTGCTCTGAATGTATACAATCTGGGTCCACTTTTATAAACCTAATCTCTCAAGATGTGCACTGAATGTATACAATCTGGGTCCACTTTTATAAACCTAATCTCTCAAGATGTGCACTGAATGTATACAATCAGGGTCCACTTTTATATACCTAATCTCTCAAGATGTGCACTTAATGTAAACAATCTGGATCCACTTTTATAAACCTAATCTCTTAAAATGTGCACTGAATGTAAACAATCTGGGTCCACTTTTATAAACCTAATCTCTTAAAATGTGCTCTGAATGTATAAAATCTGGTCCACTTTTATAAACTTAGTCTTTCAAGATGTGCACTGAATGTATACAATCTGGATCCACTTTTATAAACCTAAGCTCTCAAGATGTGCTCCGAGTGTATACAATCTGGGTCCACTTTTATAAACCTAATCACTCAAGATGTGATCAGAATGTATACAATCTGGGTCCACTTTTACAATCCTAATCTCTCAAGATGTGCTCTGAATGTGTACAATCTGGGTCCACTTTTATAAACCTATTCCCTCAAGATTTGCTCTGAATGTATACAATCTCGGTCCACTTTTATAAAACTAATCTCTGAAGATGTGCTCTGAATGTATACAATCTGGGTCCACTTTTATAAACCTAATCTCTCAAGATGTGCTCTGAATGTATGCAATCTAGGTCCACTTTTATAAACCTAACCTTTCAAGACGTGCTTTGAATGTATACACTCTGGGTCCACTTTTATAAACCTAATCTCTCAAGATGTGCTCTGAATGTATACAATCTGGGTATACTTTTATAAACCTAATCGCTTAAAATGTGCTCTGAATGTATAAAATCTGGTCCACTTTTATAAACTTAGTCTTTCAAGATGTGCACTGAATGTATACAATCTGGATCCACTTTTATAAACCTAATCTCTCAACATGTGCTCTGAATGTATACAATCTGGGTCCACTTTTATAAACCTAATCTCTTAAAATGTGCTCTGAATGTATACAGTCTGAGTCCACTTTTATAAACCTAATCTCTCAAGATGTGCTCTGAATGTATATAATCTGGATCCACTTTTATAAACCTAATCTCTCAAGATGTGCTCTGAATGTATAGAATCTGGATCCACTTTTATAAACCTAATCTCTAAAAATGTGCTCTGAATGTATACAATCTGAGTCCACTTTTATAAACCTAATATCTCAAGATGTGCATTTAATGTAAACAATCTGGATCCACTTTTATAAACCTAATCTCTCAAATTGTGCTCTGAATGTATACAATCTAGATTCACTTTTATAAACCTAATCTCTCAAGATGTGCTCTGAATGTATACAATCTTTGGTCCACTTTTATAAACCTAATCTCTCAAGATGTGCTCTGAATGTATACAATCTGGATCCACTTTTATAAACCTAATCTCTCAAAATGTGCTCTGAAGGTATACAATCTGGATCCACTTTTATAAACCTAATCTCTCAAGATGTGCGCTGAATGTATGCAATCTAGGTCCACTTTTATAAACCTAACCTTTCAAGACGTGCTTTGAATGTATACACTCTGGGTTCACTTTTATAAACCTAATCTCTCAGGATGTGCTCTGAATGTATACAATCTGGGTATACTTTTATAAACCTAATCTTTCAAGATGTGCTCTGAATGTATAAAATTTTGGTCCACTTTTATAAACCTAATCTCTCAATGTGTGCTCTGAATGTATACAATCTGGATCCACTTTTATAAACCTAATCTCTCAAGATGTGCTCTGAATGTATACAATCTGGGTCCACTTTTATAAACTTAATCTTTCAAGACGTGCACTGAATGTATACAATCTGGATCCAATTTTATAAACCTAATCTTTCAAGATGTGCACTGAATGTAAACAATCAGGGTCCACTTTTATAAACCTAATCTCTCAAGACGTGCACTGAATGTATACAATCTGGATCCACTTTTATAAACCTAAGCTCTCAAAATGTGCTCTGAATGTATAAAATCTGATCCACTTTTAAAAACTTAGTCTTTCAAGATGTGCACTGAATGTATACAATCTGGATCCACTTTTATAAACCTAAGCTCTCAAGATGTGCTCCGAGTGTATACAATCTGGGTCCACTTTTATAAACCTAATCTCTCAAGATGTGCTCTGAATGTGTACAATCTGGGTCCACTTTTATAAACCTATTCCCTCAAGATATGCTCTGAATGTATACAATCTCGGTCCACTTTTATAAAACTAATCTCTGAAGATGTGCTCTGAATGTATACAATCTGGGTTCACTTCTATAAAACTAATCTCTCAAGATGTGCACTGAATGTATACAATCAGGGTCCACTTTTATATACCTAATCTCTCAAGATGTGCACTGAAAGTAAACAATCTGGATCCACTTTTATAAACCTAATCTCTTAAAATGTGCACTGAATGTAAACAATCTGGGTCCACTTTTATAAACCTAATCTCTTAAAATGTGCTCTGAATGTATAAAATCTGGTCCACTTTTATAAACTTAGTCTTTCAAGATGTGCACTGAATGTATACAATCTGGATCCACTTTTATAAACCTAAGCTCTCAAGATGTGCTCCGAGTGTATACAATCTGGGTCCACTTTTATAAACCTAATCACTCAAGATGTGATCAGAATGTATACAATCTGGGTCCACTTTTACAATCCTAATCTCTCAAGATGTGCTCTGAATGTGTACAATCTGGGTCCACTTTTATAAACCTATTCCCTCAAGATTTGCTCTGAATGTATACAATCTCGGTCCACTTTTATAAAACTAATCTCTGAAGATGTGCTCTGAATGTATACAATCTGGGTCCACTTTTATAAACCTAATCTCTCAAGATGTGCTCTGAATGTATGCAATCTAGGTCCACTTTTATAAACCTAACCTTTCAAGACGTGCTTTGAATGCATACACTCTGGGTCCACTTTTATAAACATAATCTCTCAAGATGTGCTCTGAATGTATACAATCTGGGTATACTTTTATAAACCTAATCTCTTAAAATGTGCTCTGAATGTATAAAATCTGGTCCACTTTTATAAACTTAGTCTTTCAAGATGTGCACTGAATGTATACAATCTGGATCCACTTTTATAAACCTAATCTCTCAACATGTGCTCTGAATGTATACAATCTGGGTCCACTTTTATAAACCTAATCTCTTAAGATGTGCTCTGAATGTATACAGTCTGAGTCCACTTTTATAAACCTAATCTCTCAAGATGTGCACTGACTGTAAACAATCTGGATCCACTTTTATAAACCTAATCTCTCAAGATGTGCTCTGAATGTATACAATCTGGATCCACTTTTATAAACCTAATCTCTCAAGATGTGCTCTGAATGTATAGAATCTGGATCCACTTTTATAAACCTAATCTCTAAAAATGTGCTCTGAATGTATACAGTCTGAGTCCACTTTTATAAACCTAATATCTCAAGATGTGCATTTAATGTAAACAATCTGGATCCACTTTTATAAACCTAATCTCTCAAATTGTGCTCTGAATGTATACAATCTAGATTCACTTTTATAAACCTAATCTCTCAAGATGTGCTCTGAATGTATACAATCTGTGGTCCACTTTTATAAACCTAATCTCTCAAGATGTGCTCTGAATGTATACAATCTGGATCCACTTTAATAAACCTAATCTCTCAAAATGTGCTCTGAAGGTATACAATCTGGATCCACTTTTATAAACCTAATCTCTCAAGATGTGCTCTGAATGTATGCAATCTAGGTCCACTTTTATAAACCTAACCTTTCAAGACGTGCTTTGAATGTATACACTCTGGGTCCACTTTTATAAACCTAATCTCTCAAGATGTGCTCTGAATGTATACAATCTGGGTATACTTTTATAAACCTAATCTCTCAAGATGTGCTCTGAATGTATACAATTTTGGTCCACTTTTATAAACCTAATCTCTCAATGTGTGCTCTGAATGTATACAATCTGGATCCACTTTTATAAACCTAATCTCTCAAGATGTGCTTTGAATGTAAACAATCTGGGTCCACATTTAAAAACCTAATCTCTCAAGATGTGCTCTGAATGTATACAGTCTTGGTCCACTTTTATAAACCGAATCTCTCAAGATGTGCTCTGAATGTATACAATCTGGGTCCACTTTTATAAACTTAATCTTTCAAGACGTGCACTGAATGTATACAATCTGGATCCAATTTTATAAACCTAATCTTTCAAGATGTGCACTGAATGTAAACAATCAGGGTCCACTTTTATAAACCTAATCTCTCAAGACGTGCACTGAATGTATACAATCTGGATCCACTTTTATAAACCTAAGCTCTCAAAATGTGCTCCGAGTGTATACAATCAGGGCCCACTTTTATAAACCTAATCTCTCAAGATGTGCTCTGAATGTATAAAATCTGGTCCACTTTTATAAACTTAGTCTTTCAAGATGTGCACTGAATGTATACAATCTGGATCCACTTTTATAAACCTAAGCTCTCAAGATGTGCTCCGAGTGTATACAATCTGGGTCCACTTTTATAAACCTAATCTCTCAAGATGTGCTCAGAATGTATACAATCTGGGTCCACTTTTACAATCCTAATCTCTCAAGATGTGCTCTGAATGTGTACAATCTGGGTCCAGTTTTATAAACCTATTCCCTCAAGATTTGCTCTGAATGTATACAATCTCGGTCCACTTTTATAAAACTAATCTCTGAAGATGTGCTCTGAATGTATACAATCTGGGTCCACTTCTATAAAACTTATCTCTCAAGATGTGTGCTGAATGTATACAATCTGGGTCCACTTTTATAAACCTAATCTCTCAAGATGTGCACTGAATGTATACAATCAGGGTCCACTTTTATATACCTAATCTCTCAAGATGTGCACTGAATGTAAACAATCTGGATCCACTTTTATAAACCTAATCTCTTAAAATGTGCACTGAATGTAAACAATCTGGGTCCACTTTTATAAACCTAATCTCTTAAAATGTGCTCTGAATGTATAAAATCTGGTCCACTTTTATAAACTTAGTCTTTCAAGATGTGCACTGAATGTATACAATCTGGATCCACTTTTATAAACCTAAGCTCTCAAGATGTGCTCCGAGTGTATACAATCTGGGTCCACTTTTATAAACCTAATCACTCAAGATGTGATCAGAATGTATACAATCTGGGTCCACTTTTACAATCCTAATCTCTCAAGATGTGCTCTGAATGTGTACAATCTGGGTCCACTTTTATAAACCTATTCCCTCAAGATTTGCTCTGAATGTATACAATCTCGGTCCACTTTTATAAAACTAATCTCTGAAGATGTGCTCTGAATGTATACAATCTGGGTCCACTTTTATAAACCTAATCTCTCAAGATGTGCTCTGAATGTATACAATCTGGATCCACTTTTATAAACCTAATCTCTCAAGATGTGCTGTGAATGTGTACAATCTGGGTCCACTTTTATAAGCCTAATCTCTCAAGATGTTCTCTGAATGTATACAGTCTGTGTCCACTTTTATAAACATAATTTCTCAAGATGTGCTCTGAATGTATACAATCTGTGTGCACTTTTATAAACCTAATCTCTCAAGATGTGCTGTGAATGTATACAATATGTTCCACTTTTATAAACCTAATCTCTCAAGATGTGCTCTGACTGTATACAATCTGGATCCACTTTTATAAACCTAATCTCTCAAGATGTGCTCTCAATGTATACAATCTGGGTCCACTTTTATAAACCTAATCTCTCAAGATGTGCACTGAATGTAAACAATCTGGATCCACCTTTATAAACCTAATCTCTCAAGATGTGCTCTGAATGTATGCAATCTGGATCCACTTTTATAAACCTAATCTCTCAAGATGTGCTCTGAATGTATACAATCTAGGTCCACTTTTATAAACCTAATCTCTCAAGATGTTCTCTGAATGTATACAATCTGGGTCCACTTTTATAAACCTAATCTCTCAAGATGTGCTCTGAGTGTATACAATCTGGGTCCACTTTTATATGCCTAATCTTTCAAGATGTGCTCTGAATGTATACAATCTGGTTCCACTTTTATAAACCTAATCTCTCAAGATGTGCTCTTAATGTATACAATCTGGATCCACTTTTATAAACCTAATATCTCAAGATGTGCTCTGAATGTATACAATCTGGGTCCACTTTTATAAACCTAATCTCTCAAGATGTGCTCTGAATGTGTGCAATCTGGATCCACTTTTATAAACCTAATCTCTCAAGATGTGCTCTGAATGTATACAATCTGGGTTCACTTTTATAAACCTAATCTCTCAAGATGTGCTCTGAATGTTAACAATCTGGATCTACTTTTATAAACCTAGTCTCTCAAGACCTGCTCTGAATGTATACAATCTGCATCCACTTTTATAAACCTAATCTCTCAAGATGTGCGCTGAATGTATACAATCTGGGTCCACTTTTATCTGCTAATCTTGCCAGAATCTGTGGTTAGTATCCAGTAGAGAGAAATACCTCTTATTAGGTATTGCTACTACTGCTTCCTCTATTGATTAAAGTACAAAACGTAGATCCACTTATTTAATTCTTGAGAATCTACATAATATCCATGTTTTATACTGTCTGAATACTATCATAATGTATTTTACCCATTCAATCGGTTAATTTTATTTGGGTAAAACTTCTATAGCTTCATTCAATTTAATTCATGCTTATTACAAGTTCTGAGTGCAACTGAAACTTTTCTTGAATCATGAACTACTTATATTACCTCAGAAGATATCCTAATTTGAGATTTAATTTGCAGATAGCACAAGCATTCAAATAACTTAATGAATTTTGCAAGATGCCATCAGTACCAGGTAGTGGTTGCTATATTTTTGGTTTTGTATCAACCTGATGCTTTTAAATTCATTAATTTCATTTCTCTTACTTGGAACTCCCTAATCATATTTTCTATAGAAAATAGCTTTATTTCAAAATGATGAAAGCCTGCAGACTATTAAATTGTTTGCAAAATGCTTTCTAATACCAGAGGTCACAAATCTTACATCTTACATTGGGTATGGCTTCTCCCTGTTTATTGTTGGTCGCTATTGCACCTGCCATGTCTTCCCAATATTTATAAATGTATTTTTAATCTTTTTAACAGTTTTAGGCTCTGTTTTGTCCTTAGTTTTCATATTTCTTACTCTCTAGTCATACTTTTAAGCTGAATAATAGAAAACACAGTTGGTCTGCACACACCAATGGCTTCTTCCAGGGTCAGATCTTCTTCCCTTAACAGTCTTCATCTGACTTGATCATTTATGATCCCACACACACTTTTATCTGTGATTAATAAATCACTCAATTTACCAAACTGACAGGCCTGCTTTCTTTGTTTAAAGGTCAGTCATATATTCATGTACTGATTCCTGGACTCCTTAATTTCTAGTAAAAGATAAATGCCTTATGTATTGAAAATTCTTCTTTGGTTTACAGCAGTCTTTAAATTTATCTTTTTACAGAGTATCCTTTCCTATATCCTGCTCTGTAATGTTGAAAAGTTACAGTGATGAACTTTCAGTCCGTTTTCTGACAGGTCTCACAAGTATCAGAGTATAAAAAATTTCTGACAGAAAATATATATCAGAAGAACCACGCAAACAGTACTTGTGAAAAGAATCAAAATGTGCAGTTTCGGAACTAATGATTACACATAGTTATAATCAAAAAAAGGATCACACTCGGAGGTCTTGCCATCAAAACACTTTACTCCAGTCGAACTGATGACAAGATATTATATTTGTTCCCATAGATATTAGCTCTCTTGCAAGGACATGCTATCATGTCACATATCACTGCATTTAATATTATATCACTTTTCACATGCTGTATTTTCCTTCTGTTCTACAGCTGCTGAACACTGGCTCTGATGTACTGAAATTCTTCTATATAAAACTTTATTTGGAAGAAAAGTCAGGCATTTTATTTGCAAAGTAGAAGGCACTTAACTGAAATCAAACAAACCCAAGCCTAGTTGAATTATTTGAACTTCAATATAGTTTTGTTGTTATCATACTTTTAAAAAACTAAAAGAACTCAATAAAGGAATAAAGTGTATTATCTAAAATAGTACCTGACCTAGAATGCAAGTTGGCAATATTTTATTAAGAGTCTAATAACCTTTCCAGAGTCTAAGACTGCTTCTTGAAAACTAGGAAGTATTAAGCGTCATCATTCAATATAGCAGCTTTATGTGCATTGCTAAGAAGGGACAGGAAGGAAACTGCATGGCTTTGAATAGCCATATTCATCTTCTGTTAAAAGTTTACTGCCTACAAACACTGACAGAAAGGAAAACTTTTCTAAAAAAAAAACAAATCTTTACCAGTGAAAAAAGTACCCTGCAGTGATAAATACTGACATAATGTTTACCAGGACTATTGTTCATCAGTCAGTGTAAAATGGAAACAATTGCTTCCAAGTAAACCCTCAGTTAATAAACTATAAGGCCATACATATAATGTTGTCTATGGCTTAAATATATTGTAAGAGCCCTGCAGGTATCATGCTATTATTAACAGAGTATGTAATGGAGTTATTTACATGATTAGCAGAAGTTCAGACAGAATGCATCATGTTCCTTTATTATTATTATTATCATTATTATTATTATTATTACTATTTTATTGCAAATTATTTTGAATAAAAACCAGTTCTAATAAGGTCTAACACATTTTTTCATCAGTACTACTATCAATGTTCCATGTTTCCTTGCTTCACAGTTTCTCTGTTAAAGATTGCATTGTCATTGTTTGACACTTCTGCAGATATCACAAGTATTAATCTATCTGAACAATGCCTCATGCATGATATCAGAAAGAAACAGTGTTTCTATTTACAGCCACAATGTTTTTTTTTTCGAAATGTTTCGAAATATCTGCATGAACAAGCCTCTCTGTAAGGCTGGGTTAATTCCTGTATGAAATCACAGGAGTGTCCTTAACTATTTTACATAATATCTTATGTGAGGTATATTCAAAAAATAAAAAGACATCCTCCTTTATAGTGATCCTGAGTCATTAAGATTTCTTATTATGTATTAGTGCATCATTGCTGGATTATATTGGAAGTTTTCAGATATTCTCTTGAGAAATAAAGCATTATGTATATTTTACATGAAACTTCTTAACAGTAAGGTCTGAATGATTTAAGTATGAAATATTTATGTTTTTTTGCTTATTAATTATTTTGTGAAATGATAGGTTGATGCACATTTTACTCTTTACATTGACTACTTCAGTCAACCTCATATTAAATAATATGTCACTCAGTTCCCTATTACGTGATCGAAATCTTAGGTTATAGAACACCTAAAGGTCGATCACAAAATGTCGAAGACTGAAATTTGTGAACGGCTGTTTCCACCCAGGGAAACGAGTCATTTTGCCATTATGCTGATGTTGATGTTTCTCCACTGTAGAGCGATCTCGGAGTTGGTATATTTATTTAGGGGTGTGTGGGGGGCACAGCCGACTATATAGGGAGGTGTGGGGGGTGAAGTTCCCCACTTTATTTCTGTTTATAACTTTTTTTTTATTTGGCCAATGGCATTGTTTCCCTGTATAGAAACAGCCATTTTTAATATTAAGGGTTTGATATTTCATGATCAACCTGTAGGTGTTCGATAACCTAAGGTTTCAATCATGTAATATAGACCCTGTCACTCTACCTTAATAATATGTACTAACCCTAACCTTGCCTCTACTCCTAACCCACATCTTGAATTAAAAAAAAACTTCCCATAACACTACCACTACATAGGACAGCTCAAACACTCACACACTCACCAACTGTATATACACACACACACACACACACACACACACACACACACACACACACACACACACACACACACACACACACACACACACACTAATTCAATCTCCTCACCTCATCCTAACCTAACACAAAACACTCACACTCACATACAGACTTAAGCTATCCCCTTCCAATTGTAACCCTAACCTTAACACATTCACAACCACACACACACACACACACACACACACACACACACACACACACACACACTAATTCAATCTCCTAAACTAATCCTAACCCTAACCCTAAACACTGACACTCACATACAATCTATCGCCTTCCAATTGTAACCATAGCCTTAACACATTCACAAACACACACACACATACACACACACACACACACACACACACACACACACACACACACACACACACACACACACACACACACCACTACTGCACATCCCACTTACATTTTTCAATGAAACACAGAACCAATGAAATGTTTGCTTAATAAACTGGACATTCAACCAAAAGCCACTGCACTTCTACATGTTGACCAAAGCAATTGTCAAACAAACAGATGAAAGCCATAAGTATATATGGATTTCTTACCTTTGGTTGAATGGATTAAAAATTATCTATTTGGTTGGCATAATTTGGTCAACAGAAACAGTAGGTAGATGTGTGCGAAATCGATAATTCCCCAGGTAGGAAAATAATGGCCAGGATTCACGATGGCTTGCAAGGAGTCTAAGAGCCGTGTAAGACTCCATGCAGCCATCGCGATCCAGGAACAGCCCGAAATCCCGTGTAAGAGAAAGCTAGAACGACTCTTACACGGGCAGGGCGTGGATATGCTAATCACCTCACTTGCAGCTGAAAGGCATGCAAATAAGGTAGATTAGCGATCCAGGAAGCTGAAACCAGCCCGTGTAAGAGTCGTGTTAGTTGCAGAAATGTACTCAGTTGACAACTGAGTACGTTACTGCAAACAACACAACGGAGCCATGACAGCTCCAAATAAAGTGTGCAAATGTTACAGACAGCATGCCAGTGGCCAAATATGTGGCCATTGGCATGGTAAACCGATGCAAACATGAAAAAAAAGAATTTTTTTTTCGGAGATCGGCGATGTTTAAACGCAGTGCAGCCCCCGCAAATGGGCTGCGCTATATAAAACTGAAAAATGAAGGTTAGAAACTCACAAATGTGGGTTTTATGTAATGCATGGATTTGCAATGCAGGGACTAGCAGACCAAAAACAACATGGCCGCTGTCTAGTGGTTGCTAAGGGGGGAAGCTGAGTGTAAGACATGTAACTAAGCATTAGTAGGCAATCCTATGTAAATGAATGGTAGGATAGTGAATCACACAGTCACATAGCAAATGAGCACAGTCCGTGTAGTGTAAGAGTTAGATAAGGGGGAGTAACAGAGTAGGAGATAGGTGACATCACAGGGGGGAATGTCAGGAAGAAAGCAAGCTCATTGGAGCAAAGTGGTATGTGAAACATAGCAATCACACAGCAGAAAAAGAGGAGTGTCAACAGATAAGCATGGGAAAGTCAAGAAATGGAAGGTGTACACTGTGGCCAACACCAAAGTTTCTTGCTGTACGTGCATGCGCGGGAGGCGCGACTAATACAGAGTGCATGCGTGTAAGGCAGAGTAAGCATGTAGGAGCCTGTTTAAAGATCTGTAAACCTGTTTGCACTGGTGTGCACGCGTTTTAACCCAAATAAGCAGATTCTAGTCTGTGTAAGCATGTGTGCGCGCGTGGTAGGCACTGTGAGCAGATTTTCGCTGGTATGCGCGCTGCTCCCCCCTGAGGAAACAGAGAGGAAAAGGAAGCAGAAGAAATAGTAGGAAACTAGCAGGGAATACCTGTAGAGGTAGCAGGTGAAAACAATTAGAAGCAGGCAATTACACAGGCAGAATACAAGCCCAGCACTGAAAACACTGCAAACAGCATTGCAGTATGTTTCTCTCAAGAGATACTGCAAGACAGGAGTAAGCTAGTAGAAGTGAAAACTGAAAAAGCTGCACTCAGACCAAACATGCTAGGGGCTGCCATAGCTGTCATAAGGAGACATTGGAGACTTGCTGAGGGTGGTGACAATGGAAATGCTGCCGGACAACCCACAGTGAAGAGACGGAGAAGAGTGTACAGGCCCAGGGTCACCTACCAGGGGTTACATGAGCTGGAGATAGTGGAGCGCTATAGAGTGGACAGAGACCTCCTGCAGCAAATTGTCGAGCTGTGCAGGCCACGCCTCACACACAGAACCAACAGAGGGGAACCAATCCCAGTGGAAACCAAGGTATGTGTTGGCCTAAGAATACTAGCAACAGGTACCTTCCAGAGACCAACTGGTGATATGATGGGGATATCACAGGCATCAGCCTCCAGGGTACTGCACCAGTTCCTGGATGCCATGTCAGCACATGTCGGTGATCATGTATATTTCCCCAATGCCCGTGAGGTATTGGCCAGCAATATGCGTCTCTTCCAGCAAATAGCGGAATACCCTCCGGTAGTGGGTGCAATAGACTGCACGCACATACGCATCAAAGCACCAGCTGGTGAGCGGGGTAGGGCCTACATTAACCGCAAGGGCTTCTCCTCCATCAACTGCCAGGTCGTGTGTGATGCCCAGGGCATAATAATGAATGTGTGTGCTGGCTGCCCTGGGAGCTACCATGATTCCCATATCTGGCATTTGACTGTACCAGACATTTGCCAATGGGGACATCCCACATGGACACCTAGTGGGGGATGCAGGTTATGCACTGGAGCCGTGGCTGATGACACCCATCAGAAACGCACACACACCTGAACAGGAACGCCATAATGAGGCACACGCACAAACACGTAATGTAATAGAGCGTGTGTTTGGGCTGCTCAAGTCATGGTTCCGGTGTCTGGACACATCTGGTGGAGCCTTGCAGTACTCACCAACTACATGTACCCAAATTGTCATGGTATGTGCTATGCTACATAATATGATCCTGCAAAAACAGCTGCAGCAGGACCAGCATAGGGCCGGGCCAAACAGCCCCCCACCATTGCCAAGGCCATCACAGGGAGAGCGTGACGTGGAGGAGGAACAACCTGAGCCTGCCCCAGTAGGCAGAAGGAGGCATGCCCAGTATGCCCTGGCCTTGGCAAAGAGGCAACGCATAGCACATACACTGGCTCAGTAGGAACCCCAGGAATGATACCCCTCTCTGACTCACTCATATAGTAACAGGGATGCCTAAAATGACATAACCTGCTCTCAAACATGTACAGGGAGTGTAGTATGTGCATCCGACAGAGGCAGTCCTGCAGCACCACCTGAGGCATGATTGCCATGTGTTAAGCAATGTAACACCATCTAGTATATGCAAACATGAAGACCCAACCTAACATCTCACCCTCACCAAGCATGATGCCACACTATGAAGACAACAAGACCAAGTACAATAATTAGCGGAGGTATTGCTGTTAGCAAGGGGGAACACATGGCTGACAGCCTGGGCTGACATGCTGAGCAAGACATGATGCCCCACCTGCTAGGGATGGCACGCACCCAGCGCACCTGGCTGTGTAGATACTGGCAAAGGCTGCTGTCACCCCCACTGTGCCTGGAATAGGTAAGTCTGGAAACACAAACCCACCAACATAGGTAGCACAAGGGATAATAACCTGGACGTAATGCTACCCAATGCCAGAAGTCTAACCTGCAAGGTGCATGCAGACCAAACCTACCACAGCATGGAGAATGGTAATATGTGTTCTGTAACAGAAACCTGGGCAAGGCCCAGAAGAGCACCCTAATACTACCAGGTTATGCCTCATACCATGCTCTACAGCTCCAAAACATGGAACACACGACAATAGGAGTGTGGCTACCAGCATGGAGAATGGTAATATGTGTTCTGTAACAGAAACCTGGGCAAGGGCCAGAAGAGCACCCTAATACTACCAGGTTATGCCTCATACCATGCTCTACAGCTCCAAAACATGGAACACACGACAATAGGAGTGTGGCTACCAGTAATTATCAAGAATAACCACACCCCCAGGTTGGTACCACAGCAAGAAGCAGCATGGACTATCCACGGGCGAGTAACACTGTCTCAAACTGTGTACCTGTTTGAAGCCTGCTACAGACCCCACACACAAACCCAGGCACCCCAGCCAGCCTTCCTGAAGACACGTCAGAGTATGAATGTCCCAACAAATACCAAACAAGGCACACACAAAGTATGACATAGGTGGCAATCCATTATGTATGGAAGAAGTAGTCATGGACCTAGGGACACAAGTGGATGGTAACCTGTCATGTGACACACACATTGCCAAGGTGGCCAGGAAGACCTGCTATATTGCCAACCTTAATATGAAAGGATGCACATGTAGAGCTGCAGAGGTCACTGTGCCCCCATACCCTTCCCTTAACAGGCCCATACATGACAACTATGCCCCAGTCCGCATGTGCCTTACCTTACACATACAGCAGTCAGAAAGACCCCAAATGTACCCCATCAACAGGATAAAGGGTCCAAACATTGGACATCTGCAGCCTGGATGAAGAAACCACAGCCCAATTAAGAAGCATACTGCACAGTCAGAGGTGATGTATGCCTGATGTATAAGGCCATGGCCAATCCAGAATGAATGGACATGCTCCACTGCAGAAACCCCAAATCCAGCAGACACACCACAGTGAGATATCTGAACCTCTACACATAGATTAATAGGATGTGCTGGAGGGACAGATCCATAACCCAGAGGCTCAGGACACTCTGGAACAGAATCCCAGTCCATGATAGGCTGAGCTCCACACACAAACTCAACAAGAGAAATCTGTTGAAGTGCATGGGAGATAGCAGGTGTACACTGGGGGCCATCCCTGTGTCACATCTAGGAAAGTAAACCCTACGTGGGCATGATATGCACATTGCAAGGGGTGTTGAGACCCACACACAGTCTGTCCATGCTCAAACAAGCCATGGCAGATAGCCTAGTATGAACCTATGATGATACAAATTGTGCAGAACACAAAGGATTATTACACAGCTGTCCTACCTGATGGTAGGAACCATGGTGGTAATCCAGAGATATGCTCTGCAGCACTCTAATATCACAAACAATACACCAAACCCACACACATTGCCAACATCCTACCTAACAGATTCTTTGCAAACTCCCCACCAGCACCTAACTGCCAAATATCTATCCCAGGATAGTGCTGGCCCCCCGACATTGCAGATGCTGAGGTAACAGCCAGCATTCACAAAGCACAGCACACAGCATCAATGGCACCAGACGGTGTCCTGGGTTGTGTCCAACAAGTACTGTAAGAAGAATGGAACGGCAAATAGCATTACTGTGCACTGTCAGTCCTACCACAGGATATGTACCCAAAGAGCGGTGTACAGCAACAGTGGTCACACACCACAAAGGGGGTGCCTAAATGGATACTGCAAACTATCACCCCTCAACCCCGAATATCTAGGTTGGCAAAGTAATGTAGAGGATGATCATGGATCCCATGAATAATGAGATTGGGTACCGACAGACATTGGACCCTACCCAGTGTGGCTGTCATAGGGCAGATCCTGACCCGCACACATGTCTGACTCATGTGAAACATGCACCAAGCCCAGTGATGTGGGGAATGTCGATCACACAGCCTATCTGGACCTTGCTAAACCTTTCCATACAATACCCTAGTTGGCGGTACAGATAAGCTCACCAGCCTAACTATAAACCCCTATGCAAGTAGAAGGGTTGCAAACCAGCTCAAGGACAGAACTGACCTGGCAGACATGCTGTAGCCATGGCAGACTGCAAACCAGGTACAACTGGCATCCCACAAGGCATGGTCCTGGGAACCCTCTTGTATGCTATATATGTCACATAGGTACAGGCCAACATGGAAGGACTCTGTCTTAATAGGTTTGCAGAGGACGACAAACTGGCCACCATATCGGACCCTCCAGCTGACACAAGCAACCTACAAAAGGCACACATAGAAACACACAAGTGGTACCACAGCCATGTCAACAAGCTAAATGCGGAATAGGGTATAGTCAACTCCTGTGGAAACACAGTACATGGCCAGAAATTACCACATAGGTGTTAACCCAGTAAGTACGTCAGGAGCAATAAGAGACCTGGGGACACAAGGTGATACATAGCCTGCATGTGACAACCATGTGTCAGTAGTGGTTACAGAAACATACCATATACCCACCTAATCATGAAGGTAAGCACAGCTTGGTTAGGGTAGGTCAATGTGCCTCTCCAGTCATCCATCAGCAGCCTCACAATTGTATAAAATGGCCCTTCAGGGATGTACCATAGCAGACACCTATAGCAACTGGAATGACCACACAAATACCCCACCAGGAGGATCGCAGAGCTGTAACAGATGCCATGTGTCGCCTGAGTAAAGTAACTGCAGCTCCACACAGTGCCATACTGCCTGGCTGGAGGTGAACTGTGCCTGATGTTTAGTGCCATGACCAACCTGGTATCAATGGACATTTGGCACCATGTAAACACTGAATGCTGGTGATCTATGCAGCTGACAGGCCTGAACCCCAGCACAGACATAAACAGGACATGCTGTACTGATTAGTCCACAACCCAGAAGCTCACTCCACTCACGACTAAACTCCCAGTACAGGATATCCAGGGAGCCCCTCAGTGACTGTCATCCAGAGGAATCATGATGACTGGATGGGAGATGGCAGGTGTACCCTGGATATCACCTGTATGTCATGGGTAGACAGAGGCACAGCACACTAACCGTGACATATGTCATGGCAAACACCAGTAAATGTATGTTGAAGGACAAACACTCTCTGACTAGCATTACAAATGGACTAGGGCACATGGCCATTGTTTGTCACTGTCCACACAAGTTGTGGAATACATTAACAATGCCAGACAATCATGTACTAAGCTGTCCATATCTGAACAAAATGCAACATGGTCATATCTGCACAACTGGCCCTCAACCACTCTGGTGTGCTCACTATAAACATTACAAGTAGTGATAGGACTGAAACCAAATATACTGTCCACCACAGTGAAAGTTTTGCACCAGTACACTAGACAACAATACAACTGTTTGGTCAGCAGGAAAGGATGATGACAACTGTATGCAAACTATCCCATGGCGACCCTACAGGCACAGCATAATGCCTGTTAGGTTCAGACACACAGCAGTCGGGCAGTAAGAACACAACCTGATGTCCAACACTCAACTGTACATGTGATATATAGATGGCGTCCACACACAAACAGAAATGTGGTGGTCCACAGATCCAAACATAAGGAAAGGTCACACTGGGCATGCTCGCACACTTAGATAAATGAGATGTGGCAGTCAAGAAGCCATACAAACTGTGAACTGGGCATGCTCACACACTTAGGCCATGCCACAGTTCAGCAGTTGCACACACATATCTGGCATTTCTATGTGTTAACACAGGAAACTCCCACAATACAGACATCTGCCCAGTGCACACAGTGAAGTTACAACAGAGACATAAGTAAAGTACTGGATCCCACTCATATGCAAACATCTCCCACAGTACACACGTTGTTTATAGAGATAGGGAAGGCTATGGCAATAAAGACCCACAAACAGTATATGAGCAACAGATATGTGCATCTGACAGGTAAACATATGGCCGTAGAGTGCAATACCTGACCGTTGTCCCTAGGGAATACAGAAGGCTATCCACAGTGTGTTTGGCATCTGCCACCAAAGTACAGTAGGCCACTGTGCCTGTGCAAAGTTAATGCATAGACATGCTCTCCCCCTTACTGATGGATAGTAGCAGATGTACATACCTCTTCATCCATAATGATGTCAGCACACTATACATATGTCAGGAGCAGAAATTATACCCACTAATGTGAATAGCGCGCTCCGCTACTGAGTCTCTAGCAAGTGTCATAACATAGTTAGGTAGGGGTTTGAATTCTGCAAGTGCCCAGTGTGTGTGTGACTGTGTATGGGGGAGTAGTGTGTGCAATTCCATGTGTATGAGAAATGTCCCTTTTGGCAACTTTAACTACACAAAACATGCTGCATATTCCACTGTCTAAACACTGATGATGTCAGCACCCTATAAGTACAGCAGGAGAAAGCAATCCCCCCAGTAAAGCAAATAGTATGCTCTGCTAATGCATTGCTTATTAGTGTTATAACATAGTTAGGTAGGGGTTTGAATCCTGCAAGTGCCCTGTGTGTGTGACTGTGTATGGGGGAGTAGTGTGTGCAATTCCAAGTGTATGAGAAATGTCCCTTTTGGCAACAAGTACTACACAACACATGCTGCATATTCCACTGTCTAAACACTGATGATGTCAGCACCCTATAAGTACAGCAGGAGAAAGCAATCCCCCCAGTATTACAAGTAGCGCGCTCTGCTAATGCGTCTCTCACAAGTGTCATAACATAGTTAGGTAGGGGTTTGAATCCTGCAAGTGCCCAGTGTGTGTATGACTGTGTATGGGGGAGTGGTGTGTGCAATTTCATGTGTATGAGAAATGTCCCTTTTGGCAACTAGTACTACACAACAAATGCTGCATATTCCACTGTCTAAACACTGATGATGTCAGCACCCTATAAGTACAGCAGGAGAAAGCAATCTCCCCGGTAATGCAAATAGCGCGCACTGCTAATGCATCTTTCACTAGTGTCATAACATAGGTAGGTAGGGATTTGAATTCTACAAGTGCCCAGTGTGTGTATGTCTGTGTATGGGGGAGTAGGATGTGCAATTCCATGTGTGTGAGAAATGTCCCTTTTGGCAACTAGTACTACACAACACATGCTGCATATTCCACTGTCTAAACACTGATGATGTCAGCACCCTATAAGTACAGCAGGAGAAAACAACCCCCCCCCCCAGTAATGCAAATAGCGTGCTCTGCTAATGCGACTCTCACAAATGACCTAACATAGTTAGGTAGGGGTTTGTATCCTGCAAATGCCATGTGTAATTTTGTCACACAGTTTGTCCATGTGTGTGGGGTGTTGTTCCCAATATTGCACGACATACATTATATCAGTAATGTCAATGCACACATGATGTATGTGTGTCTCACCTACACATATGTACCTGTGAACTGCAAGAGTTCCTTGTCCGAAGCCTGCCTCATGTGAATACATGGAATATGCATCAGACAACTGTATGACTGGGGTGTTCTGTGCAGGGGCTGCATGTGGTATGTGACTATACAGTGTGGGTTGTAGATGGTGTCATCCCACCAGCGAGGGATACATGACTGGTCTGGAGCATATAGTCCACGTGTTGGTGACGGACAGGTGCAGCATGTTGTCACCACTTGTGGGAGTGGTAAAAAGTTGTTCCATAGCAATGCAGGGAATGAATGATAAGACACCTTCAGATAGGGTCTTGCAGCTAGAATAATGCTCACACTGTATGTTTGGGTAGTTGCAGTACAACCATATAATGGTGTGTGTAGAGACCGTCATATTCCCAGTGTTGTCAGGAAGGCCAAGTGGGTTTCCTGGGTATGGGAGTGTGGTGTGTGCCAGGCTATGAACCTGAAGGCAGTCTAACCCACTGTGTGTTGCACATGGAGAGGCTCTGATGCTTTGTGCAGTGCCACCATCCTGGGGGGGGTGTGTGTATCTGAGGTGCCTTTGGATACATCCCCCTTGTTCTGTTTTGGTGCATGTGTAGGGGATGACAAGCATGGTATCAGGAATGACCTGGCACTGATGGTGTGCACCGGAAAGCCTTGTACCAGGAGTCTTTTACTGCATGGATATTGCTGTACCCCATGCTAAAGACAGTTTCCACTGCATGCATCTTGAGGTTTACACTGCTGCTGTTGAGTAGCATTGCTATTAGTGTCCCATCCCGTGTGCTACCTGTGTAGGTGGCTATGTAATGTCAGCCTTGCATACAAAGGAAGTATGTTTGTAGCAACAGCCTCTGCCAATATACAACGGCCCATGGGTGACAGGTGCAAGCTGTCCCAAGCAAAGCAATGTGGCATGTCCAGCATGTAATCCCACACTGACAGGCATTGGATCCCCTTTGGATGTCACTGAAAGATATGTTAAGTGCAGAAACCGATGTTCCTGTCTACATATTGTGGCAGCATTCATGGTGAGGGTGAGATGCTACCCAAAGCCAGGGTCATACCAGCCTGTGCCACAACCTCAGAGAGCCCCTCCATGTCCCCTAACATGTAGTCCAGGGAGGTGCGTCAGAGGTCATACACACTGGCACAGACAATGACTGAGTCATACTGCTACATGCCTTGGAGTGACTGCTTTGCTTGTGTTGTGTGGTGGATCATAGTGCCCAATGGGCAGCTCAGTGTGACCGTCACCTTGTTCAGCCTGGGAGCAGGACCACCGTGTACATGTCAATAGAGGTACCTCATACAACCGTAGCAGGTGTGTTGTCTAGCTGTATGGCCTGACACTGTTTGGCACACAGGCTTTGTGAGCTATGTGTCGCATGTGCTCTGCTCTGGCTTAATGTTTGCTTGTGTGTCTGCTTTGCAGGTGTCAGCTGCTCAGGCAGGATGCTATTCTGAGAGCCCAATAATGTACCTGTGTGTGTCTGTGTTTGGATTGTGGTCATGGCAGGTCTATGGGAGACTGGTACTGTATTCACTGTAGTATCCCACTCCACCTGACAGGGAATGCCAGTGCTGTGTAAACAGAGCTTAGCCCCCAGTTTGGCTATGTGGTTGCATCTCTCACATGTGTTGTACATATATGGGAAGGGGAGAGGGTTGTCTGTGTACATGAGGCAGCTGTAACATTGCCACATGACTCACAAATTCACCAACTGGACCTGAGAGTAGATCGACAGGTGACCTTTGCACATGCTACCATAGCATTGTGACTCCCATACTAAGTAACGACACATAGGGCCAATGGGAAACAAGGTACTCAAGGTGACTATGTGAGGGTGTAGTGCTCCTGAATTGTTAGTGCTGGCATATATGAATGCTGTCTTGAGCAAATATGAGGTACGTCATATGCAATGTATTACTGGCAAGCTACATGCAAACAGGACAAACAGTGATGTTCTGTCAAGTGACACAAGGACATCAGTACAGTAAGCAACACAGATGTCACTAGGGATCCACAGAGGCACTGTATATCTGCACCGCAGGTGGAATCAGTGTTTCAGGAACATAACAGGCAAACATGGATACAAACAAAGCTACAGTCAGCAGGCCTGTATGTAGACTATGCTACAACAAACAAGGTGTACGACTTCCAGTATGTAACAGTGCATATATGCAGGCACACTAAGCCAGTACCCAGACATTCCCAGGTCAGACGGGCAACCCCACAAGTATATAGACCACGTACCTTCATAATGTTGAATAAATGGCCTGATACCCAAGTGCTCATACCTGTAATAATACACATGTCAAATAACAGACACTGAGCCCTCACTCAGGCATTCCAGATGTAGTATGATGTATGCTACCTGTCCTGGCACCACAGTATCCTTGACATCTATGGACACTCTCCCTCCTGTCATAGTTAGTACTGTGTTTTGGTGCTGTTATGCATGGTATGAGGTGTGACCTTGTAGTGCTAGTGTGCTCTTGTGAACCCTAAACCTGCTGTGTAGTACTGCACAGATATCAACATCCTGAAACATCTGCATTGCAGAGTCGTGTGTGGACAGCATGCAACTTGCAGTTGACATGGCCATCATTGAGTATCAATATGTACATTGTTGTATCCCCTGTGCTACCTATGTAGGTGGCCATCCCTTCACAGCCTCACCACCAGTATGCAAAGATGTGCAGACAGAACACTGTGGTAATTAGTATGGGTGTACAAAACAATACAATGACATTCATACTGTAACTGCATCAGGCATGCTGGTATATACCCACAATGCTATAATTACACTGTACTGTTGTCAACATCATACTATTACAATACGTCTATGTAGTCACCCTGTGCATCAGCACCATGTTAACCTGTTCTGCAACGATCTTACAGATTGCAGGAGGTGGCACAGTTTCAGCATATGCACAGGGTGTGTACCTGGTATGCCTGAGTTTGTCACTGATACAACCAATTGACATGTCTGTGTGTGTGTGTGTGTTGGTGAGGGACAGCAGTACAAGATGGGGCAATGTTGATGCAGTGTGTGCATGTATGCGGTAGCCCTAGGTGTTATCACTTTGCATGTGTGTATGAATGCACACAGTCCCACCTCATGGCTGCCATATACAGGTGTTTGTGGACAGCCGCAGACTGTACCTGCCAGGACATACATATCACTGTCTGTGGCCACGGACATGGTACCTGTGCCTGGCAGGGGTGCTACAGACCATATCAGGTACCAATCCAGACTGGGTACTGTCATCAGAAGCAGGTGTTCATTGACTGGAGACAGGTCCCAATTGGGACTATCCAGCACCACGTGCACATGGTCTCCTGGGGCAGTCTGATGACAGCACAGACCCAGCATTGCTGGGGCTGCTGCTGGCACTATTTGAGTGGCCGCGGCCCTGTTGTCATCCGCGACAGCTGCCAGCTGCTGCTGTTGCTGGCATACGGCCACGTTGACGCCTCAACTGTCCACCATTGCCCTGGCTCATGGACATATAGTTGTGGAACAGATCTAATGTGTCCCCCCAACGTCTGTCAATGACCTCGGTGAAGTTGCGGATGGCAGCCGCAGCATCACGCATACTGTCACTCATGGCTGTGCAACATGCTCTCAGCTCCTTCAGACCCTGTCTGGTGTACCGTTCCATACGTGACTGTGCCTGCATTACAGCCCGAAACATAGCTGGGGTTGAAAGACCTCTGTGGGCATGTCTGACAGGGGTGGTACGCCCACGGATGTTCCCACGAGAACCCATGGATGTCTGTCTGTGTGGTACCGTGTCAGGGCCCTGGCCATGGCTGCAGTGTGGGGATGCATGTGCCACCGGTACCACATTACCCTGGTCAATGCCCACTGTATCCTGTCCATCACCTAGGGACATTGGTGACAAAGGATGTATTGGCAGGATGACTGTGCGCATTGATTGGGTCGACAGCTGTGTAGTGTCAATTGGCTGTCCAATGACGGACACTGGCACACCTACCTGTGCCATTACACAGGTACCATCATCACTATCCACAGCAGCTGATTCAGGTTCCCTGCTGCATGACACCAGAGCAGCACCAGAACCTGTGGGAGTAAGACAGGAAACACAGTTTACAATGTGTACACAATTCCACCACTGATGCACACATGCACACATGGGCACATGCACATATGCACACATGCACACATGCACACATGGGCACATGGGCACATGCACACATGCACACATGCACACATGCACACATGCACACATGGGTGCATGCACACATGCACACACCTCAGTATATGAGATATCAACCCACAGACACAAACACACCTGCAATCAAGCACATAGCACTACTGCTTCAGCCTATTATTACTATTAGTATACAGAGTAGTGAAGGTAATGGTATTACACACTCACCAGCATGGATAGGCTGCCTTCCTGTTACACCAGAGGGACCTGCGGAAAAGAGACATTTATCGTCAGTGGGCACAACTGTGCCATTGATACTGTGGGCATGTTACAGTTCAGTAGTGCAACAGTTAGCTTCCACAGGTGTACTGCAGATAATGAGGTTATCACTAATGCACAATAATTACCAAGATAACAGCTACAAATCGAGGACACACCCCACACATGCATAACCTAACAGTGTACAGAATGGTCACTATACACATGGCATGTTACCTGCACGCTCTGTGTCCTGCTGCTCTGTGGCTCCAGCCTCCATCATTACACATGTATGCTGTTGTTGTTGCTGCTGTACTGGAGCCACAACACTCAGGAGTAGTCCCTCCAGTCTGGTGAGGGGGGGGATGTCTAGCCACCCCACCACCTGTGGCAAGCTGCTGCCTGTGGATATCCGACGCATGCTGACGGACATTTCTAATTAAATCACTGCAGTGATGGAGTACCTGCTCATATGTCCGGTTATCTGTGCCTATGTCATTTACCCGATGGACCAGGTCTTGCCACAGTGCAGCCCTCTCCTGCTGGTTCTGGCTGGTGCGGGAAAAGTGTACAGTGAAATCCCGCACCAGGCTCTGGTGTATCTCCTCCTCCTCTGCAGCGGAGTAGACTGGGTTCCGCTGGTGAACCATGTCCCTGAAAAGGAGAAGGGAAATATGTCAGCATTATCTGTCAGCAGACTATAGCACACATAATACACATTATACTTGACTGCAGTGATATATCTTAGGCACCATATATAGCATCTGTCTGTCTATTGGGGGATACACATGTACATGACCAGATATCAGTGCTCATCCGACAACTGTGCAACAGTACCTGGCACACTCCATACAACAGACTAGTATACTGCAGCAGTCAACACACTGTTTTAGGTACAATACACAACCTCACACTGGGGGGGTTGAATCAAGGTACTGTATGGGGAACATCATCAGCCCATGCACTGCACACAATGCACATTACATATTTCACTGGTACTGCACAATACTCTTACTTGCCATAACCCTACCTACACCACAGTGACATACAGGGTAACACAGCACAACATATGGCAATGTAGTATGTGTTGATCGCAATACCCTACACACCTGTCTCTGGCCTCACACCAAGGACACACACTACCATGACAGACAGACAGTCATGGTGAGCAATCACACCAGTACACAATATGCACCCAGTCACTAGCACACTCATTCCACCTCACATATTCCGTTTGCAATGTGTTAATGGGTGTGCATTGCATCCTAGATAGGTAGTGTGCTTTTGACCCTGGGCCTACAGCAGCATACTGTTATGCTACCCTGCCCCTTGTGACACATGTGTTATGATCGTACCTGCTCCTTACAAACAGTTACACAGGGTGACTCATATGGCATATTCGCTATCAGCATAACATTCAGCAGGGGTATGTCTGACATCTACTCATGGGGAGGCTTGCTTCTTAATTCTGTGTGGTCTACTACAGGGTATGTCATATCTGTGGGTAGGGTCCCATACCTCCACCATGTGCTCTATACTGCAGTGACAAGGACGACAGACGTAGGTAATTTGTGTTGTGGATGTTGGAGGTGTTACCATGGTTGGGAGACAACTGTCATGGGTGTGACTGAACTATGTATATCCAGCAATGGTAACCTCTATGTAGGTAGTCTGTGTGCGCTCTGTGGTGTTTGAGTGCATTGACACAGTTACTTGCATATGTCTGTGTCCTTCACCATATCTGTAGCTGTCATGGGAGGTACATACCGTGTAGGACATTGTGGGATGTGGAGGGGTACAGTGACCAACATGTCCATAGCTGACACACCATGTCCGCTGACACATTCCATGTACAGGTATTACAGGACTAGTGTGCCACTGTGTGTATCGATGTGGAGCCTATTGTACACTTGTTGACCCTGTTCCCCCCTGACACATGCAGTGGTGGGTAGGCATGTACATATGTGGTGGTTACTGGTGTCAGTGTTTTTGAATGGGGTATGGTACTCCAGTATCCACACTGGTGTTCACTCCATGCCTGTGACACCAGGCACCTGTAGCAAGACATCTGCACACATGTGCCTCACACAGTCCATATATGAATATATATATATATGTATATATATGTATTGATATATTTATATCTGTATATGGATATATATATTTTTGTATATATGTATATATCAAATGTATATATAGATGTAGATATATACATATAGATGTGGGGAGAGAAGGGGAGAGAGTGAGAGAGAGACACAGGGTGAGTGTGAGGGGGTGGGACAGAGAATGAGAGATAGTCATATACAGACATATCTGTTGTCAGTCAGATCTATCTGTATATGTGTACGTCTCTACAGATATCTATATATGTATGTGTGTATTACATATATCTGTACGTACATATTCTACCAATCTCGATGTCTGTGCAGTAAGTGAGAACCTGGTTCAAGGCTCCTGAGAGCACACCAGCAGTACCAGGCTATACCCCGTATCATGCATTCTGGCCCCAGGACTCAGGACAAAACAAAAAGGGAGGTGGTGTTTACATATTCATGGAGGACACACACACCTCCAGGTTAGTGGCAACACATGAAGCATCACAGACCATCCAGGTGCAGATAACCATAGGCAAACCTGCTATACAACTGGTAGCATGTTACAGACCACCCTCCCGATCTCAGGGACCACAGTCGGCCTTCCTGTAGACATTGGAGGATATGAATGTCCCACCACACACCATCATATTGGGATAGTGCGACTACCCTAACATACACTGGGTGCATTATTCTACCACAAACACCCTAGCCCAAAGGTTCCCGGAATTCACTATGTCAAATGCAATGGAACAGCTAGTCACCTCTCCCACAACAGGAGATAATATACTAGACCTGATCATCACAAACATGGGGACAATGTGCTACACACTGGAAGTATACCCCTCACTAGTCACATCTGACCACAGACTAATCACCCTGGATATACATATCCCACCTCCCCCACAACACTACAGACTACAGTGGGAAACCTCTCACATGCCGACTTTACACGTCTTATAACTGAGTTGGTATCCTTAATGCCCACTGGGCCAGTGTAATCCACTTCCCACAATGCAGACACACTCACATATGCTTCTACAGACATCTCCAAGAATGCATGGATCATGCAATCACAAATGGAACCATGGTCCTCTCCACCAAGGGCAGGTGTCCTGTCTGGTGGACCCCAGCATTGAACACCTTGTATAACAACAGATGGTAGCTACTGCACAGCAGAGCATACTTCCATAGAGCTATGGCATCTCTCATCAGCAGTAGTAGAAAGATAGGTTTTGTCGTACAAATATGCAAGGCCAACAATGAGAGGGTCATCGCTATGTTCACTACAGATAACCACAAGGCCTTCCTCTGCTATGTTACACACCTGGGTGGGAAAACTCAGTTGTGTTCACAGTTAGTTCACAGTGACATACGCTACACTGAACACACAGATAATGCCAACAGTCTGGCAGACAGGTTCAGTGTAGGATTCTACACTCCCTCACCCACACATGTGGAATTACTTATCCCAGCTGACTGTAACCTCCCTGTCATCTCAGATGTCCAGCTGGGAACCACCCTCAGTGGAGCTGTAAACACAGCAGCAATTGGACCCAATGGTATTGCAGGTTGCATGCTACGTGAACTGCAAGAAGAGCTACACATGCACAGTACATGCTATTCAGCCGTAGCCTTACTACAGCATATGTACCTGGACACTGGCATACAGCAACAGTAGTCCCACTCCACACAGGAGGCACCTCTACAGACCCTGGTAACTACCGCCCCATAAGCTTAACCAGCCTGGTCTGCAACACTATGGAAAGGATCATTATGGTACCCATACACAGAGACATTGGAGACTTAGACACTTGATCCCACCCGGTTTGGCTTTGTAGAGGGCAGATCCTGCCTTATGAACCTGGTTGACCTTTTCAAATCAGTCACTATAGCCATTGCTGAGGGCATAGCAGTCCATACAGCCTACCTGGACTTGCCTACAGCATTCGACACAATATCGCACTCTGCCATCATAGACATGATCAACAGCTAACATGTAAATCCATATGTCACATGATGGGTTGCAAACCAGCTAACGGATAGAAACCCTATAGTCAACCTCACTGGTGCCATGTCCGACTCAGAGCCAGTCACATGTGGTGTCCCACAGGGCTCTGTCCTGGGACTGCTCATGTTCAGCATATCATTCTCAGATGTGGAAGCAGACATGGGAGGGTAGTGGCTGACAATGTTCAAAGATGACTGCATACTAGGCGCCATAGGCAATACACCTGCTGACACATACATCCTACTGACAGGCCTCACGGACACCAACAACTGGTGGCGGAGTCATGGCCTGACATTGCATGCCACGTAATGTATACTCATACCCTTTTGGACGGACAAGGTACCTACATATTATCACTTAGACAATAACCCACTGAGTACAGACAAAGTAATCGGAGACCTGGTGACACTGTGCAATGCTGACCTCTCATTTGACACCCACGTTGCCGAAGTGGTTCGATGGACTTCCTACCTTGCCCACCTTATCATGAAGGGATTCACATCCACATCAAAAGGGGTCATTGTACCCTTATACTCCTCCATTATCAGGCCCATGACTGGGTACTATGCCCCATTTGGTATGTACCTCACCTGGCACTTGCAACAGCTAGGGGGACCCCATGAGTACATCACCAGGTGGATCAAGGGTCTGCAACAACTGTCATATGCTGCCAGACTAACGTAACTCATGCTCTATTCCATAGCATGCTGCCTACGTAGGGGTGATCTGTGCCTGATGTAGTAGGCCATGTCCAATCTGGTAGCGATGGACATGTTCCACCTCATACAATCCAAATCCATCAGAAGCATGACAGCTACGGATTTAAACCTCAGCACACATAGGAATAGGACATAATGTAGGGACAGATCCATCACTAAGAGGCTTCCCATACTGTGGAACAGGATCCCAGTTCATGTTAGGCAGAGACCCTCACTGTCACTCTTCATGTGCATTCTTGACAAGTGGATGGGAGATCATAGGTTTACAGCAGGGGTCTTCTCTGTGTCACTACTAGACAGAGGCACAGTACACTAATGCTATTATGTAGGGGGGTCTTCACTGTGTCACTGCTATACAGAGGCGCAGGTTTCTAAATCTATTCTATACACTGTCTGCAGATAGCCTAGTACTAAACTATGCCACTGTGACACTATATCTGTCTATGTATTTCTACATCCCTCTCTATCTATGTATACACATATGCATATTATATATATATATATATATATATATATATATATATATGTATATATATATATATATATATATATATATATATATATATATATATATAATATATACATACATATCTCGATATACATATGTATACACATGTTATTTATATATATATATCTATATATATATATATATATATATATATATATATATATATATATATATATATATATACACTCCTTTTTAGGTCCACATATGTATACACACAGTAACGCATCATGGAACACCCATTACTGTACCACCTACTTGTACATTGCACTACAACCTACATTGCTATGTGCACATAACTACCATCACATACATATGTATGTGGAGCCTTCAGTGACAGTTTCAGTATGTCCCCGTCCCTATGCACTTCCTCATATACATAGATACAGACCAATAACACATCTGGAGGGTTCACAGTATGTAGAGTCGTATAGTAGTACTTTACATTACCTGTGTTTGTTGCAGCTGTTTGTGTAGGCTTGCAGTTGCTTGGCCTGCTGTCTGCCTCTTTGCCTTGATGTTTCAGGTTTATTTCTTTCTCTTTCTTTATTTCTTTCTGTCTTTCTTTCTTTCCTTTTTTTTTTATTGTTTTCTGTCTCTCTCTCTCTCTCTCTCTCTCTCTCTCTCTCTCTCTCTCTCTCTACCTCCAACGGGTGAAATGACAGTATTGCATGTGTCGACTGGGAGTACAGGATGCTTTTGTAGGTATCTGCACATGTCCATGTGATGGCCTCTGCACCAATTGTTAGCCAGCATTTACTAATTGCATGCAGCCTGTTGTGTAGTGATTGCAGTTCTCACTGTGATTACAGGCCTGTGCTATAAAAAGGTCTGTTAGGTAGGCGTAGCCCTTTCAGATTATCAGGGTGGGGACCATGCTGGTTTGCTGTGGACACTGTTCTGTGAGTGTAAGGGTTGGTATGTCTCTCATATTTCAGGCTGTGTTGTAGACACTGCAATGCATGTTGTTCTGTAAGCTACTGTTAGTACATTTGGCAGGGTGTCAGTGGGGCACAGTTGACATTTGTTTTCACATCAGGGACATCCCTGTAACTCAGTCACAGTTGCTATGTCTGAACTCTTAACTATTCAACTATGGCTGTGTTTATCCTGCTCTGAGTATGTGTGTGGCTTGCCAGATGCTTCTGTGACATTATTACCTAGTAGCTACCAACTAGCATGACTGTTTCTTAGCACACAGTACTATTTTACAAATCCACTAGATTTGACAGTAAATATACATGACATGCTTTGTGTACTAGACTTGTATATTCCCTTTAAATTAATTCCTACTATTTTATGATATATTTCTTTCAGCACGATGTTCTTGTATAGCACTCGTGGCTTAGTGGTAAGTCATGCAGACTAGTGTTTCCAAGGTCCTGGGTTCGAGACTGAGGGAGGTATTTTATTTTGCTGCTGAGAAAACTACAGGCCTTGTCATTCAGAGTGACTAAGGCACTTTTAAGCAGTTGTAAGCAGGTTAGCACTGGTTTGCGCGGAGGTCACGTATGCGCACTGCCGCTTAGCTTCATGCACATCCGCTTACTACTGCTTAAAAGTGCTTACTCTCGCGCACACCTGCGCTATTTTCTTTGAAAGAAAAGAAAATGGGGAGATAGGAAAGTGGTGAAAAGGGGTCACAAAAAGGGTAGGACAGTAGGGAAACAAGCTCGGGTTTTGCAGGAGGGATGTAGGTAAGGCCCATAGCTGCCCATTTCTTCGTCAGCAACAGCTGTGCATATGTTTGTAATTTGGTGTGACATTTGAAACCTTCCACCCCTGAGAGAGGTGTAAGGACAACAATAATACTTGTTGTACAGCCAATTGTAATTGCCAGTTTACATGTCCAGCAGACATGTGTGCAAAATGGGCAGCTATGTATGGGGCGTAATTTTTTTGTGGGTACAAAGTGCCCTTTTTTTTTTTTCAGGTGAGAGTGGTTTGTCAGGTACAGGAAGTTGGTATAGCTGGGGAGGTAGGTTGGGGAGGTTAACAGACAAGACAAACAAGACGCATACAGGGGCGGTGTATGACACATGTGGGGGGGTTACACAATTGATGGGGATGGATGTTTGGATATCTTGAGCCCATGAGCCCACATATGGCAACAGTGGAACTGAGATCCCCACCCATGGGCAGTTGCCACTGTGCCTTCACTTCCCAGGATGGGGCTGTGCTGGGGGCTGTGTAGGCCAGGCAGCAGGCACGCCCGTGAGTTGTGCCACCCATGCCTCAAGCTGGCGTAGGGGCCCAAGCACAGCGTGCCAGATCTCCCTACGCACCACAGTCTGGACACTGCGGAGGGTGAGTGGATGTTCACCTCTGGCCATGCTTGCAGAGGGGGGACGAGCCCCATTCTCTGCAGCGCTTCCACCCACAGGTGGCACAGGGCCACCAGAGGAGGGTCCGGCCTGGGCACTACTGCCAGGTGCACTCGCCAGCTGAGGTGGGAGAGGTGGGTCCGCTGGAACCCGCCATCCTATGTTTTGCATTATGTTATGACAGTTTGGGTTAGTAACATACAATACCATTCACAATTAGTTGTAACAGCATGCATTAGTATTCCCATTAACCAAACACCCATAAATTCAAGCCATTGAACAGCAAGCATAACACATGCATAATTTGAACAGCAATACGCAATCCAACAACATGCAGGGTTGATTGATGGCAACAGGCCATCAGGTTTGGATGCATCAATGTACATGCAAATATGTATGAACCAACAGGACAAATGTCCAGGGGTGTTAATTGTGATTGCACATACCAATTTCACGAGGAATGGATTATTTGTGGTTATAGGGTAGGGTGAAGAAATATTTAATTAACAACTTCAAATACCAATACATATGCTGTACATTTCTACTAGCTGCAGATATATACACACTACAGTTCTGCCTACAGTTTCCTATGTGATAACTACTTCAGGTTGGTGACAGGAATGTTACTGCTACATCAATATACATTTTATATTTATTCATACACATTCATATCTGGCTCTGTTCAGCTACATCATCCTGCTACATTTGCTTTATATAGCTATAGACAACTGTGGATGTTTGGTATTTCAGACAACCATACTATCTGCATATTGCAGACTGAGAGCAACATATCCAGATTTTGGGACACACTTTCCAGCTGCAGTACTGTTTTCAACACATGTTGCAGTTTGGTTCTGCCTGTCACATTCATTTCATTCTGTACTGACTGCAGTATACTTTATTCAGGAGTTATTACTACTTTATTGGTGGATTCATACCTCTTTCTCACACTCTCTCACTTGTTTTATTTTTACAATTCAGGATGGTACTTAATTCTAGGCTTTATTGACATGTTTTACCTTTAGTTATAACAATCCTTTCCAACAGTCTCACTTATGTCATTTTTCTGAATTTCAACAGGGATATATTTCACACATGTGTTTTACTCAGCTTCTGCAGCTGTACTTTTCAGCCTGCTGCAGGTTATGTACTATTATATTACAGGTGGGACATCTTTATTTCAGACTTGTTTCATTTTTATGTTTGGATTACAGGCTGCATCACACTTTTGTAATCAAGCAATACTTGCAAACCCTGTTACACTGTTACTCGCAAATTTTATTATTTAGTGACTACACTGCACTCTTTTGCTAATTGTCATACTTATATATTTATTTACAGTTACAGGGAGAAAATTACTGACCTGCCTGGTGGCGCAACCACACCAGCCTATTGCCATAGGCTCGACGGTTCGCAGAACGGACACCTGCAGCTGTAATATAAATGAAGTAATATTGGAATACACATCTCCATAATATCAGCTAGGTTAATTTCTTACATAAATAATTGCATGTAACTTAGTAGTGGGGCGTTGGGCATTTGCCGGGCCTCCTTGATCCAACGGTTCAGTTGGTCCTGCTTCCATCTCTTCAGGTCCGCATGGTGGTGACGGACCTGCTCACCAGTCCTTGGTATTCCTGTGGCACTGGTGAGACCATGTGCCAACCGGTGCCACGCCTCAGCCCTATATGCTCCCCACAGGACCTGGCCCTGCATGAGTTGGGCCTCATGATTATGGATGAGGAGCCAAACCATATATTTGGACTCCTCAATGCCCCACCTCTGTGCTCGGAAGAAACTACCCTCTCCTACACCTGACATCCTGGCTGCAAGTCGGTTCTACAATCGGTTATGCTGTGTATTCCTGCCTATGGGGCTTATATATGCCGTTTTTCCCGCACTTATCTGTGATTGGCCATTTTGGAATTGTATCAGCATTACAAAACCTGCTTTGTCATGCTCTTCTTTCTATTCATTCCTATATATATGCTATTACTGCATTTCTAGGTGCAACTGTCATGGCTTAGTGGTTCAGTACTTTGACTGTGGTGCATGGTATCCTGAGTTCGAACCTGGCCATTGCTTTTTATATTTTATGACTGTCTACACAGGCTAGGAGGTGTGTCTGTGTAAAGGCAGTTTTGATACAGCTTGCTCAACGTTGCCCGTCGGTTAGCTTGTTGGCGCGGTGCGCAGCTCCGCGCAAATGGATCACACTGGTTTATGCGTGGTTTGGCTGTCAGCACGCATATTACGCTCAACTCAGCTACGGGCACACAGTTTCAGCGTGTTAAAATGCTGATCAACCCCGGGCACTCATTTTACACCTATTAAACCACTGCTCACCTATGGGCACTCATTTTACACCTGTTGTCACACTGCTCACCTACGGGCACTCATTTTAAACCTGTTAAAACACTGCTCACCTACAGGCAGATATACTCAACTTGTTAGACTGTAGCTCAGCTATAGGCACATCTGACATTTTTTTTTTATTATCTCACATTTCTTCGAAATACATGGCCCATTTCATTACATTTTACATAAAATATAATTTTATATATGTACATATATGTCAGGGAATTGTTTCGTGCTTATTTCACTAAAAATAAAAATTGATGCTGTGGGGGCTCGAACCATGACTGCCTCCTCTTCAGCCAACATCTCTACTGCTACGCTATTGCTTCTTGCCTTGCTTTGCATATTTAGTTCTTATATGCTTTTCCACTGACTGCTAACTGTGGCTAAGCGCCGGGCACGCCTGCGCTAACGAGCACACTCACTGGCAAACATCTTTACAACTTATAAAAAAATATATAAGATGTTCATTTATACATTTTATGTTCATAGTCTGTGGGGGCATGTGTTGTGTTGTGTTTATTCACATTTTCACGGACTCTGTCATGGGCGTTTACTTTCGGGACTTTTACTCTTCTGGGGGCATGTCTGTTTGCAGGGCTCGCCCTACGGACACACCCCCTACTGTCTTACACGGACCGCGTTAGCCTTAGGTGTGATTCAGCATGCCCTCATGCATATGCATGACATGCTGACGTCACACTGTTTAACTGCAGCCTCCGGGTAAGCCTTGTAACTCTTACACAGAGGCTTCGTGAATCCTGCCCATTCTCTTTTCATGGGGATTATGCAATCTCAGAGTTAGTATATATAATTAGCAGGGATTAGTGGGGGGTTGCAGGAGGGCTTACAGCCTTGCAAAAATACTTGCTTTTGATTTTGCATGTTGTCAGGTTAATCTTTAGACCATGTGCAATACATGCTAATGCTCCATTATTTGACATTTTTATGTCAAAGTAACAGGCATTGATCTTGTGTCCAGTCGATGTAGAATACTACATGCTTATATACTGGTGTACTAATTTGATTGACATACCCAAATGTCAGTGTCACTAACACTGACCATAAAACAGCAACAATCCAAATGTTGGCATGTCACTAAGCATGTGCTAATTAATGCATTTCACACATGCAAATAAACAAAAAAAAACTATATATATATATATATATATATATATATATATATATATATATATATATACATATATATATATATATATATATATATATGCATTTTTGCAATGAGGAAAGCCTCCTGCAACCCCACACCTGTGGATTATGCCCTACACACCCACTGCTAATTATACATACAACTCTTTGATCACACAGTGGGGAATGGGCATATTCCCCAAATAGGGACACCTGTCAACCATCTGTTTAGTTGACCAAATTGTGCTGACTAAACAGATATTGACATTAACTAAAATCAACTATATTTGGGATATAGTTATATATGTTCATATATATGTATATCTAAAGCTTGTTAGATATATATATATATATATATATATATATATATATATATATATATATATATGTATATTTAAAGATTGTTTTGTAGTTCTTTCACATAACTTGAAAGCACTGGAGTGAATGTGCCAGGATTTGTAGTTTTAATTTGTTTTCATAAAATAATTGTTTTTATGCTCCTTAAGGTGCCATCATGTGCTTCAAAATAAATAAAATGCATCCTGTGCAAGTTAGGTGTATGTCTCTGAGAAGCAGTATGGTTTAGTGGTTTACAATCTGTCTCTCACAGCTTCACTAATTGAAATTCAATCCTGACTTCCAGTCATTCTCTGTAATTTTTGCACAATCTCACTCTGTCTTTGTGAATTTTCTCATAAGTACTCCAGTTTATTTCTGCCTCCCAAAAACAAGATGGTTGATTGGTTACTCTAAGCTGTTTGTATATACTGCATTTACCACTGTCCTTGTAGCCTGCATCATAGACAGATAGATAGACAGATATGTAGATATCAATTTAGAAAGTTGTAAATCTTAATATTTCTGTCGGAGGAAAACATAATCAGCTGAGTATGTCTGGCTATACATCTTGGGTTCTCAAGGTGCATTCACTGCAGTCTGTGATGAAAAACTCTGCTGTTTCTAACCAGTGAGTATATTTATTTTATTTTATTAGTGGTATAGCTATGCTATACAACATGAGAACTACCTTCTTCTTTAATTTTACCTAATTCCTGGCAATGATATTTCTCAATGTTGAGTTAACTTCAGCTCTCAAATATATTACGCCACCCAATGAACAGGGCAAACTCATGCCAGTCCATCCACATTTTCAGTCATAATTACCAATGGCCTCTTCAGACACAATTATAATACAATGTTACTTGGTCAAGTGTATTGTTACTGGTGCTGGACCACCTCATCAATCTCAGCATCTAGTTGTAGAGGTGCATGATATAGTTTAAGTTAAAGTGATGTGCTCTCTGCTCATGTGTATCAGAGCTGGGTCCTCTCCCCTACCCATCAATCTGAACATCACCATGATATTTTTCTTATTTATTTATTTGTTTGTTTATTTGTTTGTTTGTTTGTTTATTTATTTATTTATGTATTTATTTTTCAGGTGTGTCTATACCAGCAAGTACTATTAGGCATACTACATTGTTTTTGTTTTTTACAGGCTTACATACATGTAACTGATTTCTAGCTGTTGTAGCTCAACCAGTAGTCTTTTACTTTGATTATATCCTGCTGTGTGATCCCTCTGTGTTTTTATGGACTCCCTATGCCTTTTCCTAACTATACTGCCTCCCCTTAGTTTGTTGAAGGTTGGGCGTCGAGCTGGCACCTCGGCAAAATAAAAAATCTACTGCCAATCATTAGCGGACTGGAGTTTCGCTGTGGAACCCCTAACCAGGAAAAGCCGAAAGAAGAGCAAAACTGCCTCCCCTTAGTTAACTGTTTTGTTTTTGACTTTATACTGCAAACATCATTCTAAAGTGCCACGCTGTTTAAGAAGCATTAACTTATTACAGCACATTAAGTCAGCTGTTGACCCAATATTTTCTTCTAATCGCATGTTTTCAGAAAACTAGGGATGTGTTATAGAGCCAAAACTCTCATAAATGCAACTAAAACTACACTTGCCACTGTTTACCTCTTCTCCTCACCACTTTATGGCACACCCATCCTTACTAAACCGCAGACATCACAAAAAGCAAAATTTGAACAATGCTATAATGAAGTGGCTATATTTGCAGCAAATACCCCTTTCAGAATGCACCACTGTATAGCACTAAAAGGTTTTTATTCATTAGAACTATACCTTCAACTAACATATATACAGCTAATTACTACCTATAAAATTAGCGAGCATCCATCTGCTTGCCCAGCACTAAATACCATTCTATACCACTATTTTCCCACTCAGTCATTATGATCTAGTGATGTAAAACTCTTCTGTCCACAAACCTATCAAATCTGCTGAGCATGGTTTATACTCGCATCATATTGATAAGGCCTGGAACTCCTTACCTGTATCCATTGGGTCAATACCTTCCTCCAGTCCTTTAAAACCATTCTGAAAGAGTTTCTATCCAAATTCTGGCACTGTTTTTGCTCAGCCCCAGGATAAACTGTCACCCTAAATATGAACAAGTATCTATTCATACTTTAAACTTTCTTCATAGTTCATAGTTTAGTACTAAGCTAAACGCCCTTGCGAGCCATTTTTAAGCCTAGCCAATTATCCCTTGTAAGACTCAAACCCTGCACCTTGTGTTTGTAAGGCAAACACCTTAACCATTAAGCCACCCTCCCAATCCCGCCATCTTTTTCACTCACTTCCTTACTTCATTCACTTTCTCTCCCTGACTCTCTATCTAAATATGCCTTAGCCCTATGTATTTCTCCCACTTCATATTGCAATTCCTGTTCGAATTATACCCACTTACCTTTAATTTCTCTAAACTGGATAAAATTTCTATAAATATTAAATCATTGTCATAAAAGTTGTATCTATACTTAACCAATAGATGCACATAATGTCTAATTTGGCATAATTATTAAAATTGTAAATGTTTTTGTATTTTTTTTGAAAATTGTAAAATTATTGTTCTTACATTTTTTTTGTAATACTTTAGATATTTTCTCCCTGGGCCTCCTCTGAAAATGGACACCTACCCAGTCGAACTTTCCTAGTAATCAAAGGCCAGTAAACAAATAAAGTAAATGAATAAACAAAGGAGTATCCATTGTTTATTTACGGTTACCAGGCAAGATGAGATCATTATGTTCAGCTCATTCCAAGATGTACGTACCTTTCATTCTTTGAGGCTTGTACTAGCACATACATTCTGTTTTCTCGTACCAGAATTATTCCATGATGTTTTAAGCACATTGGAAAGAGTCTTTTGAATGTTATATCTCACAAGGACATTATAAAACATTTTATATATTCTTACAATGGGCATCATCACTGCTGTGCACTAGTCGTCAGAAACAAAACCAGTAGCTGAACATAAGTTAAACTTTTTTTGGAGTGTGTTGGTAAGGACATGTTTAATAATATTAAGCAACCAGGTATATTATTAGGTTTCATGGAGGAAGTATTTTGGTCTACTTTAGCACGTTCATTAATGGTCTTTAGATATATTTGGGGGAGTAAGGGATTCAGATGTCTCAGACTTTGGATAGAAACCTCATAGATGATGTTAGCACTACATTTGTTTGCAGGTACACTGCCAATGTCAGGTGGGTCAAAATAGGAGTTCCCGTTGTGAACAAGTTTTGAGCAATATAAGGTATTTCTTCTTTTATGTTTTCTAACATAGTTAAAAAACTAATAATTATCTTTGGATTAAGTAGCCAGCATGAGTTCATTGTCTCCTTTAGTGGAGTTGACAGCATTCTTCATTTGCTTTTGATATTATCCTCAAGAATATGGGTTTTAGATTTACTAGATAATTTAAGAAGTTTTTTTTATTATTTTGTTGTACATTTCCAAGGTAGTTTGTTTCTGAATTCCACATGATACTTGGTTTTGGTAGGGACTGCTAGCTTTATGCATGTTTCTACATGAGCATAAAATTCTTTAGTAAATCATTCTGCTGTATTGATGTTTAGGGAGATGCAATCATAAGAAAATGTTAATATTGGTAAATGGTAATATAAGCGGTAATGATGGACTTCCTATGGTTGGCTAGGAAACTATGGATCAACAGCTGGAAGTTATTTACAGTAAAATTTAAGGGAGGTATAGATAACCTGGACCTCTGAGACTACATGGTAGTGCCAATAGGTTGGCAATACTGTGGAGTGAGGGGTAGTCCTAAACCCATTTGGTATAGAATAAAGGTTTGGAATGCGTATTTGGACTCCTCAGGTCAGTCTTCTTCAAATGAGTCCATGGTGTGTGCCCCTGGAGGGACTGAAGATGCTTTGAGAGAAGATGGTTGTGGAATACAGTGAATCCAAAATGTATTTTTTTCTGGGAAAAGAAAATGGAGAGCTAGGTGCTGTAAAAATTATAACAAGCCTGTCTACTAGCAGAACTTGGTTAGAGCAAATATTATATTTTTAAGCATTTCATGTACCCAGTAATAGGTAAACCTTTGCAATATAATGAATTGGTGGATTTGGGTGATGTACATATTAAATGGTAGCTACCTGCAGATTAGTTAGAAGATACTTAAGGAGTGGTCAGATAACCTAGGAAAGGATTTGATTGAAGAGATTAGAAAGTACTCTAAGTTGCTACTTAGGAAACCCTTGGCAAAAAATTATGTATACATTAATTATGGGAAAAAAGGGGTACTTTAAAAGATTTCAAGAAAAGGTGGAAAGTTGAGCTCAAGTACCTATAGCCCAAAGCTTAAGAGAAGGAAATTTTAGCATATACATTAGACCCTAGTTTACTAGTTGTATCTAGTTTTACCATTGTATAAATGACATACAGATGGCATTTGACCTTAGAGCAATCTTATAAAAGTGTTTGTGAATGATGCGACAATTGCTAGAATTGTGGCAAAAGGGGAGAGGGATATTTGCATAAGATTTGGAACTGTAGAAGGCTCAGAGGTATACTGGAAGAGACAATTTTTAGGAGATGCTATTATGATGTCCTTACCAGAACCTAATGACTCTTTATTTGGGCTCTTGGGTGTTGATGAAAAGAGGGAAAATATAACAAGGACATTGTACATTTAGGTTTTAGAATGAGTGATGACTGTTCTTGCTGTATTTTTCAAAAACTGAAAAGCTTCACTTATGGGCTGAAAGTATCAGCTAGCTTTACATGTACTCAAACAAAGGCTCGTGCATTTAAGCAAATTGATTATTCTGAATTTGAAGAATACAGCCGTGGCTTTCTTTACTGGATGCTTACATACATACATACATACATACATACAAATATTTCAAGCACGGGCATTAAAGGCCTTCTAGCTTGTCAATATACCAAAACACTTGTTCCCATAATAAATGTCCAGGCTGTTCTTAAAAATATCTAAACTATTACTTGCTTTAATGTAATTTGGTAATCTGTTCCAGTCATCAGCTACTCTGTCAGAGAACCAATTAGTACACTTCTCATTCCTATTGAATCTTCTACATTGGTTATCTAATGATTCTCTAGTACTTTTTGATAACCCCAAACATTCCCAGAGGTAGTTGTCCCTAAATGCCTTAGCCCTATGTATTTCTCCCACTTCATATTGCAATTCCTGTTCGAATTATACCAACTTACCTTTAATTTCTCTAAACTGGATAAAATTTCTATAAATATTAAATCATTGTCATAAATGTTGTATCTATACTTAACCAATAGATGCACATAATGTCTAATTTGGTATAATTATTAAAATTGTAAATGTTTTTGTATTTTTTTTGAAAATTGTAAAATTATTGTTCTTACATTTTTTTGTAATACTTTAGATATTTTCTCCCTGGGCCCCCTCTGAAAATGGACACCTACCCAGTCGAACTTTCCTAGTAATCAAAGGCCAGTAAACAAATAAAGTAAATGAATAAACAAAGGAGTATCCATTGCTTATTTACAGTTACCAGGCAAGATGAAATCATTATGTTCAGCTCATTCCAAGATGTACGTACCTTTCATTCTTTGAGGCTTGTACTAGCACATACATTCTGTTTTCTCGTACCAGAATTATTCCATGATGTTTTAAGCACATTGGAAAGAGTCTTTTGAATGTTATATCTCACAAGGACATTATAAAACATTTTATATATTCTTACAATGGGCATCATCACTGCTGTGCACTAGTCGTCAGAAACAAAACCAGTAGCTGAACATAAGTTAAACTTTTTTTGGAGTGTGTTGGTAAGGACATGTTTAATAATATTAAGCAACCAGGTATATTATTAGGTTTCATGGAGGAAGTATTTTGGTCTACTTTAGCACGTTCATTAATGGTCTTTAGATATATTTGGGGGAGTAAGGGATTCAGATGTCTCAGACTTTGGATAGAAACCTCATAGATGATGTTAGCACTACATTTGTTTGCAGGTACACTGCCAATGTCAGGTGGGTCAAAATAGGAGTTCCCGTTGTGAACAAGTTTTGAGCAATATAGGGTATTTCTTCTTTTATGTTTTCTAACATAGTTAAAAAACTAATAATTATCTTTGGATTAAGTAGCCAGCATGAGTTCATTGTCTCCTTTAGTGGAGTTGACAGCATTCTTCATTTGCTTTTGATATTATCCTCAAGAATATGGGTTTTAGATTTACTAGATAATTTAAGAAGTTTTTTTTATTATTTTGTTGTACATTTCCAAGGTAGTTTGTTTCTGAATTCCACATGATACTTGGTTTTGGTAGGGACTGCTAGCTTTATGCATGTTTCTACATGAGCATAAAATTCTTTACTGAATCATTCTTCTGTATAGATGTTTAGGGAGATGCAATCATAAGAAAATATTAATATTGGTAAATGGTAATATAAGCGGTAATGATGGACTTCCTATGGTTGGCTAGGAAACTATGGATCAACAGCTGGAAGTTATTTACAGTAAAATTTAAGGGAGGTATAGATAACCTGGACCTCTGAGACTACATGGTAGTGCCAATAGGTTGGCAATACTGTGGAGTGAGGGGTAGTCCTAAACCCATTTGGTATGGAATAAAGGTTTGGAATGCGTATTTGGACTCCTCAGGTCAGTCTTCTTCAAATGAGTCCATGGTGTGTGCCCCTGGAGGGACTGAAGATGCTTTGAGAGAAGATGGTTGTGGAATACAGTGAATCCAAAATGTATTTTTTTCTGGTAAAAGAAAATGGAGAGCTAGGTGCTGTAAAAATTATAACAAGCCTGTCTACTAGCAGAACTTGATTAGAGCAAATATTATATTTTTAAGCATTTCATGTACCCAGTAATAAGTAAACCTTTGCAATATAATGAATTGGTGGATTTGGGTGATGTACATATTAAATGGTAGCTACCTGCAGATTAGTTAGAAGATACTTAAGGAGTGGTCAGATAACCTAGGAAAGGATTTGATTGAAGAGATTAGAAAGTACTCTAAGTTGCTACTTAGGAAACCCTTGGCAAAAAATTATGTATACATTAATTATGGGAAAAAAGGGGTACCTTAAAAGATTTCAAGAAAAGGTGGAAAGTTGAGCTCAAGTACCTATAGCCCAAAGCTTAAGAGAAGGAAATTTTAGCATATACATTAGACCCTAGTTTACTAGTTGTATCTAGTTTTACCATTGTATAAATGACATACAGATGGCATTTGACCTTAGAGCAATCTTATAAAAGTGTTTGTGAATGATGCAACAATTGCTAGAATTGTGGCAAAAGGGGAGAGGGATATTTGCATAAGATTTGGAACTGTAGAAGGCTCAGAGGTATACTGGAAGAGACAATTTTTAGGAGATGCTATTATGATGTCCTTACCAGAACCTAATGACTCTTTATTTGGGCTCTTGGGTGTTGATGAAAAGAGGGAAAATATAACAAGGACATTGTACATTTAGGTTTTAGAATGAGTGATGACTGTTCTTGCTGTATTTTTCAAAAACTGAAAAGCTTCACTTATGGGCTGAAAGTATCAGCTAGCTTTACATGTACTCAAACAAAGGCTCGTGTATTTAAGCAAATTGATTATTCTGAATTTGAAGAATACAGCCGTGGCTTTCTTTACTGGATGCTTACATACATACATACATACATACATACAAATATTTCAAGCACGGGCATTAAAGGCCTTCTAGCTTGTCAATATACCAAAACACTTGTTCCCATAATAAATGTCCAGGCTGTTCTTAAAAATATCTAAACTATTACTTGCTTTAATGTAATTTGGTAATCTGTTCCAGTCATCAGCTACTCTGTCAGAGAACCAATTAGTACACTTCTCATTCCTATTGAATCTTCTACATAGGTTATCTAATGATTCTCTAGTACTTTTTGATAACCCCAAACATTCCCAGAGGTAGTTGTCCCTAAATGCCCTATATACCTGAATAAGATCTCCTCTTAAATATCTGTAAGAGACACTGTACAAGTTCAGGTATTTTAGTCTTTAATAATAACTTAGAGTTTCACATCCATGGATGGCCTTGGTATATTTCCGCTGTAATCTTTCCAGTTTACTCATGCTTGTTTTCCTATAGGGTTTCCATATTGTCATTCCATACTCAAGTTTGGGTCTAATGTAACTAACAAACAATGACTTCATTATGTTTGATTTCCTAGACTTTATAAATCTTTTTATACAACCTATGGTTCTCTAACTATCATTAGCCAGTTGGTTGATATGATTAGAAAAACTCATAGCTGAATCTGTCCATATACCCAGGTCCTTAAATGAGTCTACAGTTTCAATCACTGTGTGCTGTATTAAATATTCACATTTCAGTTTATGTCTCCCAAATCTCATATGCTTAGTTTTTGATGTATTTATCAACATATTATTCTCCTGTGCCCAAATGGTCAATTTAGTCAAATTATTTTATAGACATGCCTTATCTGTAACACCTGTAATCAGTTTACCCAATTTCAGGTCGTCAGCATATAGACTGTAGAACACCTCAGATGAAAAAGTAAGGTCTGAAAGATACAATCTAAACAAGTAAGGGCCTAGGACAGAGCCCTATGGGACACCTTGACTGTAACTAAGGATTTCACCTGTCCAGCTGGTGTGTGATACTTGCCATGTTCTATCTGTAAGCCATGCAGCTATCCATCTTATCAACAATACATCAATACCTAGTTGTACTAATTTATTGATCAGTGTTTTGTGTATGACCCTCTCAAATGCTGAAGTTAAATCTATATAAATCACATCACAGCACAAATTTTCATTCATAGCCGTTATTATATTGTTATAGAATATCATGTTATAGGTGGTAATAGATCTATTTTCAACATATGCATGCTGATATATGGTTTCAAGTCCCAGCCTATCCAGTTCTGACAACAGCTTATCCGGTATTACCTTCTCCATTATTTATCCACAACATGAAAGTAGACTTAAGGGTCTATATAATTCTGGGTTTGTCCTAAGGTCCTAGGACCATTGTAAAGATTGTATAACATCCTATATAGTTTTGACAGAATATATTATAAAAATGAGAAAATAATTAATGGAATTTGTTTAAAAAAACATTTAAACTGTTTAAGGTTTTGTGGGGGGGGGGGGTTGTATTATTTCATGTATGACTTAAGGAGCATAATACCACTTTGCATAAGATTTTGTAGATTTTTAAGCAATAATCCATGACTGTGCATGGGTTTATCAGGATTTACACATGGCTGGAATAATAATCCATGACTGTGCATGGGTATATCAGGATTTACTCACAGCTAGTGTAGTTTAAGCATGTGGGCAAAGCCAGAATAATTAAACAAAGCCAGCTGTGGGTAAATCCTGATATACTTACAAACAGGATTGAATTATTGATATTATACAATGGCATCATTTAAGAAAAAAATTTTTCTAAACAATATCATTGTATTAAAAGTCTTTAGTATTCTTCTGCTTGCTTCTGGTAGTCTAGGGGACTTAGCTAACATACTGCACACAAAAGTTTTTATCTCTGCACCTCACCCCCAGTTATTGAAGACTGAAACGTGAGTTTCCATGCATCTGATTATACAGTTCCTGGCACAGAAAGTTGAGACTTTTTTTTAAATATGTATACTTTTGAAACCTGCTCTATGGAGCTGACTATTTGTCACATTCCATTTTAATAAACCACTCAAACTCCAAAAGACCTTTGACAACCTTTACTGTTTAACATAATAAATGATAAATGCATGAAACTTTATTAAACACAGCACAACTTCAATTCCTTGGAAAAGAAAACATAAAATAACTAACCATAAGGGCAGCTTAACCACTCACCCATGGAATAAGCAGTGATCCCCATTTGCTCACTTATCCACACACTTACAAGGCAGCATTCCACCGCTCACCTTCAACATCTCTTCACAAGTCCAAAACACCTCCACCATCAATCTTTCACCACCTCAAAATCCTTCCACCAATTATATGCCAGGGGGTACAGAAAAAGGGCAAGCCAGTCCCTCTTCTCCACCCATAATGCAATACCTAAATGGGACGGGCTGGGAGTGCAACAAGATCACAGCAAATGTGACTCCCAACAACCAAATCCCACCTCAAAAGCCTTCAAGACCCACCCCCTACCTTACCTCACTTCCTCCCTTAGCATCCAACCTGCTTAATCCTTTCATGCCTACTCCCTTCAAAACTCTCTTAACTACTAAACTTACCTGCTTCTTCCTCTTAATTCCCAGCCCCCCCATTAAAGATGTCCTGTGACAACTTCTTCTGTCCCAAACTTCATTAGTTTAAGATTTTTTTAAAGCAGTTTGAAGTCTCCAGTTAGCAGTGCAGACAAAGTAAGCTAAGCTGCTTTTAAAAAAATCTTAAGCTAATGGTGTGCTCCACAGAGTAGGTTACAAGGATGGCATTGCAATGCATATTCCAATAGAAAGACCAGCTGCACGGTGACCTGACTTCTTTCTGTTGGTATATATACTCTATTTACAATGGGCATGTTGGCTGGCCTGTCCAATCAGCATGCTTATTTTTTTTAATATAAATGAGCCATTATTGAATATGACCTAAGGGGAAGGGATAATGCCAGCTTGCATAATCATTTTATTTCTCTTTTTTTGCGACATGTTATTTATATTGCAATTAACTTTCTTCTTGTTGAAAAAAAAGTTTGGTCTTACTCATTGATAAACTGTGATGGGATGCAACTGCGTAGTCCACCTTTTAAACTTAATACCAGAGAAAAAGCCTTCACAAAAACTGTATCAGCAAGCTGGCATGCTCTCCCAGAGTGAGAATTAGAAACATAATAATTTAGATTTTTTAAAATCAACTTAAAGCCAATCTGTTAAATGAGAAAAAAATAGATCGCATTCATAGTCTTTAAGCGGACACGTTATCTGTGAATGAGAGCAGCTAAACCTCTATTCATAGAGGCCATTTATGCTAACACACAATGGCATCAAATAAGTATAAGGAAATAAATGCATAATGGGGTGTAAATGTGTAATGATGTAACTCAGCATATGCTAATGAAACATTCTCTCTTTTTTGCAATTCATAGTTTAATCTTCCCGCTTTTCCATAACATTCACTGATAAGTTATATAAAGATGAGTCTTGCCAATTCTATCTCCTTTGCCATACATGTAAATGCTGTCACTTGCTGTCATTTCCAGGTGTGGCTTCCTCCTGCTCATCCTGATGCTAACTAAAAATATAAAATTGCAGGCAAAAATAAGTAACAGCTATTAAGAACCCCCCAAAGGCTGCATAAAACAGTTTGCTCAATATGTTTATATGCTTGCAACAGCCAATAAAATTGTGTAACCTAGTGATTATCTCAGCTAGTTTTTTGTAGGGTGCACATATTAGAGGACTCCAACCCCCACAATAATACCTCCCACCCTTCAAGATGTTTTAATAAAACAATCTTCAGTGTAGTCACTGTGCATATTGCCAATATAATCTGTACGTGACAAGCACAGAGTTTAATAAGATAAACTGAGCAAAGTTTTCTCTCTGCTTAATTCATCCCCATTATCTTGTAAATAAATACTTCCATTCCATCTCTTTTTAGTATTCAAAAGTAAATATATTATAAATAACATCCTACATATTCCCTTAGCAATTTTAAACCCAGCTTATTCTCTATGCAAACACAGTTTTAATGGCTGCATAGTGTTCTTCTCCTTACCTGCATTAATCTGCAGATTACTGGCAGTCTTTGGAGTTGCAATTTCCCCACTGGGGACTTTGACCTTCTCCGTTCCACTCTCACTGTGCTCAGGTGTCACATTACCCTTGTACCCTATCCCCAATTCTCACCTACCCCCACTGCATCAACTTTTATATGCATTTAGTCCAACCTACAACACCCTTTAGCCAATCCCCCCCAGTAAAACACCACCAACTCATAATAGCAATCTACACTCCTACCCTCCTATCTCCACATATATCTCCAAAGCTTTCATCACTATCCACAATTTTAAAATCCATACCACTGATACCGTATTCTACCAACTCTAGCCAAACATCAAATCCTCCCAAACCTCCACCCTAATACCACTACCTACTGATTACAACCTATCCTCACAAACCTCTCTCATCACTAATAAATACACAACTAGAATGATCCAACAACTACCTTCTCATCCCCATATGCTGTTTTCACATGTACCCACCATACCTCTCCACTATGCTCTTGCTGTAAGAGTATAGACTACAAATAAGACTATCTAAGATCAGTTTGTGTGTGCGTGTGTGTGTGTGTGTGTGTGTGTGTGTGTGTGTGTGTGTGTGTGTGTGTGTGTGTGTGCGCGCGTGTGCGCGTGTGCACATGTGTGTGTGTGTGTGTGTGTGTGTGTGTGTGTGTGTGTGTGTGTGTGTGTGTGAATGGGGAATGCTCCTTGCAAACTAGTACTGTGGAAATTTTAGGTGTAGAGTTTTTATGAAAAACTTCATTTCCATGTGCTGCAGTGCTAACCACCACTGTGCAATGAGCAGCAAAACTCCAAAACAGGTTTATACAAGCACAGAAATGTTCCACAACAAGCAAACTAGCCCTCAGCCATTCGCATACTTACAGTCTGAGGTTTCAAACAGAGTTTTCCAAAGCAGAAAGGATCTGGCTAACCCTTCCTGTCACTAGAGTGCAGACCAAAGTCCTTTCAATGTAAAAACACTGAATGAGGTCACCCAGAGTATGCTAAACAAATGAAAGTACTAAATCAGTCAGAAGTATAAAACACAGGTAAACAATCAAAAGTACTTTTAAATAGCATGGAGTACAGAAACTAATTACAAATCAGCACAGGTACATTTCAGAATAAATTGACATATCCAGTTTGGGATTGCTAAAGGATTCAGAACAGCAAGCATATGCACTGGAAAAAAAAGCAAACAGCCCTGAAAAGCAGTTTAAAGTTCAGGATTCTCAGTAAAAATGCACAAATGTAATAACAATTCCATAAATATGTCAGTATAGGGTATCAAGTAGCAATGCAACATACTTACCAATGTGTGGATGGATTAGGTGTCACTATCCAGACAGATTACTTCTTTCTTTATTTTTTCTCACTTTGTCTTATCAGTGTTT